>NW_024962289.1:919310-940118 GCF_019238085.1 Lagopus leucura
CCCCCCCCCCCCCCCCCCCCCCCCCCCCCGCTCCGTGCGCTAACCGTGCAGCCCCACGGCCGATGTCCCCGTCCGAGCCGCCCCGTCGCGCCCTCACCGCCCCGTCCCACCGCTCTGCCCCTTACCCCGTCCCAGCGACGTGCCCCGGCTCCTAAAGTTCACGGGAGAGCAGGAAGCTTCTGGAAACACCAACCAGGAAAAAAATAACCGATAACAAAACAGAAAACCCCACGCACACAAACCCCCCGGCCTCGGGCTCCGCTTTCCCCCCCTTTAGGGACGAGTTGTGCCCCCGGCGCTGCCCGCCCCGCCGCCGTGATTTGCCGGCAGCGCAGCGCCCGCCATTAAGTAGCGGCTCCGCAAGGCTTCCCGTGTTGCCACGGCGACGCCCCGCCCCGTAAACAGCTTCGCGCTCTCTGATTGGCTGCCGCGTCACCATGGCGAGGAGCTGTTACCCGCCGCTTCGCCCCGCGGTTGGGGGCTGGAGGGGACTCGGGCGTCGCGTTGGTCCAAATCAGCTCCGTCCAGACCGGGAGAGCGGAGCTGGAAAGAAGCAGCGGGGAAAGGCTCCGGGTTTGGGGTTAGAGCCACTGAGCCCCGGGATACCGCCCGCCCTCACACAGCGACTGCGGACACTGCGATGGACGTAAGATACCCTTTATTAAACGTACTCTTCAAATCCATAACATGCTGGAAGCAGAGTCGGAAGCAGCAATCTGGTTGTTTTCTTTCTTAAATCCCTGATGGGTGGAGGAGTGGGGGAAGGAGGGCTGCCCTCACCCACACCACGGGGCTGCAGCCAGAAAACCCCACTGCTCACCTGCCAGGACCCTCCGGAGCAACGGCTGCCTCCCCATAGTCACACACAGCTCTGAGCTGGCTGCGTTGGGATGCTGAAGTCCCCAAAGGTGTGCGGTTGAAGCCCTACACCCCTCTGGGCCCTCCTTGCCCACTGAGCAGAACCCACGTGTGCAGCCCAACGCTGGCTGCAGGGATGGCGATGGAGGGCTGGGGGCAGCTCCCCTCCCCTCTGTCCATCCCTGCTATTCCATTATGTGATGTTAAGAGCAGGGCAGGGCGACTGGGTGACGATTTTGGCACTTGTTCCAGAGATAGGACACAGCCCCGAGCTCTGAGCTCGTGGTGTGGTGGAAGACAGTGAAGTTAAACTGGTGATGTCCCAAGGTGTTGTCCCCATCCCTGGGCACAAGCCACCCTGTGGGAACCCAGACGCTGCCCATGAGGAGAGAGGGGATGGGGAGGGGGGGGGGGGAGCTCCATCGCCACCACTGGGACATCCCATGGCACGGCACAGGGATGTGTCAGCATCCCGGGGGGGTCCAGCCTCCCACCACAGTCACCAGAGTGAACCTTGGCTGCTAATGCTGACACTCGTCCTTAACACACAACCGTGGACACTTTCCTGCCATCTGGCTATGCCCCAAGACCCCACATGGGGCAGGAGGAGGATCCCAGCCCAACCTTGGTGTGTAAAGGGGAAGGGAAGGTGCCGATGGAGGGCTCTGAGGTGACACAGCAGCCAGCCATCCTGCAGTGGGAGACAGGGAGGAAAATTCGAGGTTACCATCATTCCAATGGCTGAAGGTGGAGGTGGCAGTGCCTGGGACCCTCTGTGTATCACAGGGGGCTGCGAGTCCCCCAGGCTGAGCCCACCCATGGGCAGGGCTCCCATGGCTGCTGCCTGCTCCGGGTGGCTGATGCCAGGGGGGAGGGCACGAGAGCCACACATTGGTGTTGGCTGCCTCTGGGCCTGGGAGAGAAAACAGGTGTTTAGAGGCTGATCACCTGGAGCTACACCCCAACACCCCCAGGGGAGCGGAGACCCTCTGTGCTGGGGGACATGGTGCTGCCAATGTGGGCAGTTTAGTTGGAAACCCCAAATCTTTGTTCCCATGCTAGAATGTTGCATCAGACAGGGGTTTCCATTCCAGCACCACCAGGCTGTCTCTTTCCAGGGCGAGATGTGGGTTCCCTGACATGGGATAGGGCAAGAGGGGAGCACTGTGCAGCCTGGCTGGATTTTAACAACCCAAACCTCTCCCCTACTCCCTCATCCCACTAAGAGATGTCACCCAGGGCACGTGGGGACCGCCAGCTCTCATACCTATTCCTCAATGTCAATGGGGCAGGAGTCCGGCACTGCAGCTATACGGCAGGGAGAGACCAGAAGGCACATGGTGAGTGTGAGAGGCACGGCATCATGGCACGCAGGAGCTCAAAGGAACTGGCACTGGGGCTGCTCCCCTATGGGGATGGTATGGGAAAAGGAGGCCCTGCTGATGGGCACTGGGGGTGTCACAGATGGTGACCCCGGGGCTTCGTGCTGGGGACGACGGAGCACCTCCACCCGTGGATGGGCACAGCTCGGGATGTGCTCACCACCACCTGCACCACAACCAGCGCGTGGTGCACCCACAAAGCACATCATGGTGAGGTTCAGCCCCATGCCTGGGGCAGCTCTCAGCCCCGGGGGCTGTGCGGAGGCACCCCTAGGCTAAGGCTTTGTCAGAGGGAGTAACAACGTCCCCACTGAATGCTGATGTCTGGGAGGTGACGGCTGCGATTTCCAATGGCTTTACACTGTGAGCTGGAGCTGAAGAACAAGGCAAGGCTGCAGATCCTGGAGGGACTGGGTAATTAAAGAAGACCACACACACACACACAGCAATCGCATTAAGGGCTCACATTGCATAAGTCACTCTGGTGCCTCTGTACAAATGCAGGGCGTCCTGGAAAGGCTCCCAAGGGACAATGCCAGGAGCGGGATGTGGGGACACAGCCACGCACCCATCCCTGCTGTGCCTTGTCCCAGCAGAGGCTGTGCTGCAGCCTGAGGATGCTCTGCCCCAGGGAACCTTCCTGGGGACGCAGGTCTGTGGGTTTGTCTCAAACTTTGCATCCTAAGCCCCCTGGACGTGGCATTTTGACTCTTCCCAAAGCATTTTCCCAGCAGATGAAAATCTGGAAAGATTTCCCAACAGTGCTAGGGATGGACAAGCATTTCCACATCGATGAGCCACGTCCTGCACCTTCATTCATTACAGAGAGAGTAAAAAACAACTCGTCGAACTAATCACAGCTAAACCAGTCTCTAAACCATCTCTGGTCAGGATGATACTAAGCTTTCAAGATACTCCAAAGGAAAAATCCCTGCTGCTTGTGTCTGTCCTGTGGACGCACTCACATCTGAGCCTTCCAGAGTCAGGAGGGAAACGCTGCCCTGGTTCACTGCTAAAAGCCTTCAACCTCTTCCAAATCTCTGGCACCAGTGCACCCAAACCAGCCCAGCACCACCACCACGAACATTAAGCTGTGCCTCAGATTATCTCTGGTGCAAAGCCGGCTGGTGAGCGCAGGCTGAATGCAGCTGGGGCTGGGTGAGGAAGCAGCTGCCCCGCTCCCAGCAAACAAAACCAACATTGCCCAACACTGATGGCCACTGGCAAACGACCAGCGTGGTCCATCCCAGTTCATTCCGTGACCCCCTGCCCCACAGCACCCCGACTGCAGGGAGCAAGTTGCATTCTCCAAACCCCCAAGGCAGAGCCCCTGCCTTCCCTGCATGCCTCCAGCTGTGCTCCCGTCCCCTCTGCCATCCTGCAGCACTGCAGTCCAGGCAGCCCCTTCCCCACTCTTCCCATCAGCCCCAGAGGCAATGCCTACAGAGGGTTCGCAAGCAGAGCAGCTGCCAGGCAAACGCAAGGACCAAAGGATGGAGACCTCATCCTTCGCTGCCAGAGCATCTCTGCGGCTGCTTGGGCTGCAAAGCTCTCCGTCCCTCGGCACGACGGAGGGGGATGCACTCAGGGATGGCTTCGACACCAAAAAGGGCACCTGAGGGATGCCAGGTGCTGCTGGAGGGACGTGGGGCAGCTGTGGCAGGTGCCTGTTCCTCTGCAAGAGCCTCGCTGTGTTTCTCCCAAGCAGAAACCACCAGGAACAGGGCAGCCGGGTGGCAAGGCAGTGGCGTGGGAAGCTTTCCCAGAGGGGATGGGGAAGGAAGGGCATTCCCAACCCAGTGGGGCCAGGCAGTTCTCACCTCCCTCCCCCCCCTTCCCCTTCTTCAGCCCCTGCCAACAACCCTGCCTAAAGTGACAGGCAGGGGCAGAGTTGCTTTCAGTTTGTCCACAAATGTATTGCCACGGAGCTGAACAAGAGGGCTCCTCTTGGCTTTTTTACCCCCATTTGTATCCCTCTGCGCTGACGGAGAGGAGCCTGCTGTAGCTGCAGGTCCCCTGCCCTTGTTGTCAATACATTTGTCACCTTTCAGCAACTCTGGGCAAGGAAGGGGACACAAGCACGGGCAGAGAAAACCGTGTTGGCACAGAGTGAACATGAACTTTCACATGGACGGAGGAGTCTGGGGTGGGGAGAAAGAAGAGAGAAAAGGAATGGAGAGAAGGAGCAAAGAAACAGAGGAAAGGAAGAAGGAGAGGGGAGAAACAGTGTGAAAAGATGGAGAAGAGGGATGGAGCTTTGGGGCTGTGCTGGAGGACATCAGGACCTGGAGAGCCTTCTCTCCCTGGCTGATGAGAAGGGAAGGCAGGCAGCTCAGCGTCCCAATCCAGCAGCACCTGGCCAAGGTTGGAGCATCTCTGCTTCATGTCCTGACCCAAAATACTGCAAACCACACCGTGGGCTCTGGTTGTGCCATGCAGCCATTTGTGGTGAGGCTGGAGCCTGTCCAGGAGCAATGTCCCAGCAGGCAGCAACCATGGGACAAAGCCCTCGGTGAAGCACATCTGCAGGCACTGTGGTGGGGATGGGAGGAAACCCAGACCAAGGGGTGGTTATGTGCCAGCAGAACGGGTTGTGAGGACCACTAGGAAGGGACGGGATGGAGATGGATGGGATGGAGATGAAGGGATCCGAAGGGCAGGGGCGATGCAGGGAGGAGTGGAAGCACCCCCCCCCACCCCAAGTTCATGTTCAGCAAGTGGCCACTCACCAGGTAAGCAGGCCTCAGAGCACAGTTTATTGTCCAGCGCTTTCACGTGTGCGATGCTCAAGTCATTGTTATTGTCACACCTCAGACCGAGGAAAGCGCCTGTCCTCGGGCCTGGAAGGGAGTTAACGCAGTTAGCGCGGCGGGGTGCACGTGGGGAGGGGGGCATGGGGATTTTCCTCTCCCCACCTCCTTTCAAACAAAGCAAACAAAGCACTGAGCTGCTCCTTCCTCGCGCTGAGGGCTCAAGGCCCCTTGCTCTGGCACCGTCAGTGCAGCCGCGGGGATGGAAGGAAGCTGAATAGCCAAGCTTTGCACGGGGCATGGAGGTTTTGGGGGGCAAGAGAGGCAACTCCGCTTCTTAGCACCGGGTACATGACAAGTGACCAGCTCTGGGGTGACGTGCATCCATAGGATGCAGGCAGCAGAGCTGCGGGGAGAGGGGCAACTCAAATGGCACTGGCAGCACTGCTGATAGCACACATGGGTTCATATCCTAAGGCACCAAAGCTGGAGACTTCCCATGAACGCCTTAATTCTTGGTGCCTGATCAAGCTGGCTTATAGCTGAGCCGAGCTCCCCGTGAGGAAGGTGGTGCTGGCTTCTGGGGTGCTAGGAAAGGCCAGGAGCAACCCCCATGTTCTCCCTGCCTGGGCCTCACCAAGAACAAGAGCCTTCCTGCAAGACAGGGATGTGCTTTGCTCTTTTTGCTGATGGCAAGACAGCCAGGCTCATGGTTCTCAGCTTGGCTGGCAGTCCAGATCGAAAGGGAAAGAGGTCTGATGCCTTTTTGTTATCAAGAGCCTTGCAAATACAGGAGGGGGCACAATGGGGGCCTTTCTGTCAGGAAGGGGGGAAACATCATCTTTCCTTGGTTATTTGAGTGCATGGGAGGAAGCAAGAGGAGCCTTCAGTGTGCACATGTTGACTTGTGAAAGCACATCGAGGACAAGCAAACAGAAATAAAATGAGGAAAGTAGCCCAAAAAGGAACAGTTTTGCAACCCCTTCCTATGGAAACCAGCACAGACAGGGATAGTGAAGGGAGAGTTTTTCAGAGATGCTGAGAGACCTTCTTGGCAAGGAAAAAAAAACCCTCTCAAAGACACTTTCTCACTTGGCACCCTGGAAGCAGCTCCAGCTGCATCCCATGGAGGGGCTGCAGGAGCATCACCCTTCCTGCACCGACAGCCTTCGAGGAGCCGCTGCTCACCCAGGTGCTGCATCCCCCAGCACAGCCCCTGCATGGGACACTGTGCCCCACTGGGTACCTGGTTCCACACTGCCACCTATCCCACTGCAGGGATTCACATCCTAAGCTCCAGTCGTCACCTGCTACGTGCCCCAGGGTCCCCATGGCCACCCAGCTGTCCCCATCCTGCTCGTGTCTGACCCATCCAGGGGCAATTCCACTGTGCCAGCGCTCCCCCAGCCCCGGTGCCTCCAAAGCAGCCGGTGCTCTCCCCTGTGACACGAGAACTGAGGACAGCACAGCATCACCCCGCCAGTGATACTGAACACAAAGCGGAGGGGAAAAACAGCGATCTGGGCCTTTTACCATCTTCCTGTGTGGGTGACACATCCTCATCCTCCAGCACGTCATTGCCCTGCGGCACAGAGAGGCAGTGGCTGTCAGCACAATGGGGCACCCCATAGCACTGGGAGTGCCGGCTCCCCGCGCCGCGCCGTACCTCAGCATCGTGCTCCTCTGAGATGCTGACAAAGTTTAAATCTGGGGACTCCACAGGTGTCGACTGCAGGAACAAGTGGGAAGGGGGAAAAAAGAATAAAATAAAATTAATCATTTTCTTTTAAAAAAGCAATGGCGTCTCACAAGGGCTGCCACCCCCTGTACCTCTCCATCAGAGGCGGTGGCACTGGCGGCTGCAGGCGAGGGGAGCATGTCCCCTTCTTCCTCTGTGCCAGGGGCCACGTAGGAGCCGGACATGGAGGAGACAGTGTCGGTGCTGATCTGTGAGTGTTGGCTCTGGGAGGAGGCCATGGACATGACAGACTGGGCCAGGCTGCTGCTGGCAGCTTCTGAAGGGAGCACAGCACCGGGTAATTAAAAGGAGGTCTAATAAGAGGAGTGGGACATGAAGCAAGGGCCGTGCAAACCCTCTGAGGACATGGAGGTATCTGTCACATGTACCTTCTGGAGACGAGATGGTGGAGGACAGCGGGGTCCCGGTGCACGAGGACTGGTCAATGGCTCCCGATGAGGACAGCGTGAGGTTCTCACTCTCTGGTGTCATGCCACACTCCTGGAAAAAGAGCCGGTGGGTGGGAGCCTTTGAGCGGCGTTTTAGGAAGGGATAGAGCCACTTGCTGTTGGGGATGGCACCAAGGCGGTGCAGATCCACATCTCTCGGGTATTCACCCAAAGGATGCCCAGGAAAGGAAAAAAACCCACATCCAGACTCTGTGGTCCCCAAGAGGATAAACCACAAACCTCCTCACCCAGGGGCACACAGAACGCTCACCTCCTCCAGCCGGGCAGGGGATTTCCTCCTGCAGACCCTCAGCTCTGACTCAGTACACGACTTCTCATCCTCCTCTTCGGGCAGGATGGAGGAGTTCTGGGATACCGACCTACAGAATGGAAGAGTAGGATAGAGGGGTCGCTCCCCCCACAGCTCCCCCTGCATCTCCCACATCATCTTACTCACTTGGAAAGGCTTTTCTTCAGCTTGAGCCCCGGTGGGGCACATTCTGAGAGCCGCTCGAGGGGTGAGAGGGCCCGCAGGGGGGGCAGGCGGCCGGTGCTGCTGTAGGAGGGCAGCGGTCCTGCACCTGGGGGGCCATCGCCAAGCATCCGCATCGGCCCTGCACCCGGTGAGGGAGTCAGGGGCCCATTGAGGGCCTCGAGCAGCGACACCACCTCATAGCCTGGGGGGATGTTCTCTGAGGACTGCGAAGGGAGAAAGGGGGTGAGAGCCCCCCCCAGCTGTGACGTTGTCCCCTCCATCCCCACCGCAAAAATGGAGACCAGGCAAACTCCCATGAAAGCCCCAAATCTGTGGTCTTTCCAACCAACCGGGCATTATTACATAAGGCAGGCAATGCTTTCTCTTACCACACTTTGTGCAATTTTTCAGCCTGCGTTTTTTGCTTGCGTTTCCCACCTTGCATTTCTAAACCCCTGCCCCCCCTCCATTTTCCCAACCCCAGCACTTCCCAACCCACCCCGGTGGGGCACCCGAAGCTCTCCTGAGCGCTGACTGAGTGCTCTTCAGAGTCAGAGGTCTGTGAGGAGATGATGGGGTTGAAGCTGGTGGGCGAGAGGGGCCCCAGCTTTTTCCTCATGGCTCGGATTTGAAGCAAGGCTCGGAAAGCTGGGTAAGAGGAAAAAGGGGAGGAAGAGAGACAGGTTGAAAACTGGGACTGGTGCATTCCAGAGGAGCTCAAAAGCCCATGAAAGCCACCCCATTCTGGAGCCTAAGGCTCTCCCAGGGAAACCGTGGGACCCAGAAAGGGACCCTCTCCCAAGGTGGGAGCTCCTCCCTTACGCAGCCTGCAGATGGGGCAGTTGTTGGCCTGGTAGCGCAGGGTGTCAGCGCAGGTGTTGCAGAGGCAGAGGTGGCGGCAGGGCAGGATGAGGGTGTCACGGACATCCGAGAGGCAGACGACGCACTCAGCGCTGTTATCGCTCACCTCATCCTCAGCGACCTGCATGGCAGGGAGATAAGAGTCATTTGGGTCCGAGTCTTCAGCACGGAGCAGGGTTAGGGTCACATCTGAGGGATCTGAGCCACGCTAAAGGAGTAGGAGAGGGGCAATGAAAGGCCCAGGGCAGCTGGTTGCAGCTGACAGCTCTCTACCTTGGAGTCCTGCGTGTTGTACTTGTTCTCGATGCCGTAGATCTCCTGCAGGAGGTAGCTCACCCCATCCACCTGGAAGTGCACAGGGAAGGTGAGGAATGGAGACACGGTGTGACAAGTTCCCCCAGGGACACCACCCCAGCATTGCAGTTCACTCACCACTTGCTTCTGCTTGAGGGGCTTCACGCAGAAAGTGCCATCAGTATGCTGGGGGAGAAAATAAAGAGGTGGACCCACCTGGGATTGCCCCAGTGCACCCAAGTGCCTGCCTGCCCCCTGCTCCCATTGCACCTTCTTGAGTGGCCCCAAAGCAGCCCAAGCCTCTTCCTGAGCGCCAAGCAGATTCTTCTGGCTAGGGTCTGGGAGGGGGCAGGATGGTGCCAACCCCACACTCACCTTCTCAAAGGTTGCCAGCAGCACATGGCTGTGCCCGGCGTGCTCTGCAAAGACACAAGGAGGAGGCAAGCTGAGGGCACAGAGAGCCATGGCGGGACAGAGGATGAGTCCCCACAAGGAGAAGGGGGATGGCATGAGGGCAGGAGCTGCTTGACTGTGCTGCCATCACAGCCCTTGGCAGCAAGGAAAATGGATTTCCCCTCTCTCACCATCGCCTTCATCCACTACTGCATGCACCACCATGGGGAACACTTCCCGGTCCAGGTCAAAGCCCAGCTGTGAACAGACCGAAGGAAAAGCTCGCTCAGGAGCAGCAAGGAGAGAAGCTTCGTGTCCCATCCATAATGAGCAGTTCCCAACAGCTGAGCTGCAGCCCCAAGCCTTGCAAACCCCCCCCCCCCGGCTGTGATCACACCAAGGGAAACGAGCTCCTGTGGGGGCTCCCAGCCAGCCTGCAGCCAGCAGTGTTTTAGAGCCATTTCTACAGCTGTTTAGAACTGCAAGGCTCACACACCCACCCCTTTCCCTACTGCTGCAGGGCACGCTATGGGCTGGCAGTGCTTACCTCCTCCTCGGTCCATTCCGAGGGGTCAACAGTGTGGGAGGGCACACAGAACTGCTGGCACACACCCCGCTTGTAGTGCACCGTCTCCGACTGCAGGCTGGTGTCCCTGGGGACGTAGCTGTCCCTCGGAGAAAGGAAAGGGTCAGCACTCCTGCACTCCTCCAGCTCATGGAGAATAGGGGAGCAAGCAGAACTGGTTCTCTGCTTCCCTGCTGGATGTGTCTGAGGGCTGGAGCAAGAAGTCCTAAAAAGGGCTGAAATAATTCATGGGGCAAGAGGGCAGGTAGGAATAGGATGGGGCATGGTCTCAGCTCCAACTCGGAAGGAATAGGAGCAAGAGTGGGCTGAAGGATGCGGTGGCTGCAGAAACCTTGGCCATATGGGACCAGTGATGGGGATGGACTCGCAGGGGTGAGGAGCCCACCTGCAGCCTCGGCATGGCCACAGCTCCCAGAAGGAGAGGAGGTGCTGCTGGGAGCAGCAAGCCCACCAGCAGAGCCACAGTCCCCGGCTGGGGGGTCACACTGTGCTGAGAGGATGCACGTCAGGCTGGGGCTCCTCACCTCGCCACCCCGTTGTGGAACTCCTCGCTGGCCTGGTAGTAGATGGTTATGGCCACGCGGGCGTCCGTGTCGAAGGTGAACTCCACGTTGTAGTGCACCTTGGCTTTGCTGACCTCTTCCCCTGGGGTCTTCACCTCCTCCGAACACCTGGGGAGCACAGAGGGTGTCACCGAAGTCCCCTCACCACCCAACGAACAGCTTTTAGGGACTGACTGCCCTAAGGGCGCGATCTACCCAAGGGCAAGGCTGCAGGAGGAGGGGTGCTGCAGGCTCTCTCAGCCCTAATCCCAAACCTCAGCCTCACTTTGGCAGAAGTGGGGGAAGGAAGAAAAAAGCAAATCTCTTCAAAGGCAGTGCTAAGCCCTGCTTAATCCTGCCAGGCTGCAAGGGTGGCCCAGTGCAGCCCGGTGCGACCTAATGCAGCCCAGTGCAGCCATGAAGACCGCAGGGAGGGCTGTGCAGGGATGGGGACGGCTCTGCCCCCTCCGCTGTGACGCAGTGGGGTGGGACCATCCCGGGGTGCTCACTTGACGAGGCGCAGCGTGTCCTTGCGGATGTTGATCAGGCTCCGGAGGGTCTTCACGGGTTCCTGAGGAGGTGGAGCAGCGTAAGGGAACTGAGGATGAGAGAGACACAGTTACGTGGCCGCAGCCCTGCTCATGCTGTGATGGTGAAGCCACTCCCTGCCCTGCAAAGCCCCCAGAGCAGCCCCCAGTCAGTGCTGTGGGACAGCAATGTGCCCCCAGGATGGGCAAAGCTGTGCTGAAGGGTAGCATTTCTCCTGCAAACCCCAAAGCCACCAGACACAATATCACAGAGGCTGTTCTCTCCCGGTCTGCTTCTCTTACATAGCTGCATTCACTGGGACTTGGCTCGTTTCTGACTATGGGGGCTTTAAATACCCCAGCCATCCACAGTGGGGCTAAAACAGATCCCAGCACTCCCCCCTCAGCAGACCACACATCCACGCTCAAATACACAGCAGTACAGCAACAGGGACATCACCCTGCAGGAGACAGCTTTCCAGGGGACCAGGATGGGTGTAGCATGAGGGGAAATAGGGTCGAGGTGCATGGCTGCCTCCCCCCAGCCCCGCAGGCAGCTGCTGTGTATTTTTAGCCTGCTGATGCGGCACGGAGCTGATGGACAAGGCTGGGCAGAGGGAGCTCGGAGCTATCTCTGTGTCTGGCAGCAAAGAACAGACACACATTCCCCTGCCTTTGTCCAGCAATGGATAGGATTTGGGCTGTGGGGTCCCTCTGTGTCCACACTGGGAGCTGATAGGGTGGCTGTGCAGGCAGCAATGCTATGAGGGAGCATGTAGAGGTGTCATACAGCCCTCCAAGGTGATCTCGTGCTTCCCATGTCACCTGCAGCCTGCAGGGAAACACTGCTGCAGAGAGGGGATACCCACCCTCTTCTCGGCACTGCAGCCACCCAAGGAAGATGGGAGATACTGGGAGGGACACAAGGACCTCTCTGCATCTCTCCCCATTTCTGCCCCTTCTTCAGATGTCTCCCAGGTGGGCTCACCTCCCCTGGGGACTTTGTAAATGTGGAGTGACAGGAGCTTGGAGCAGCTTATGCTGGGATTAATGTCTGGCTCACCAACGAGCTGTCACTGCATGCCAAGGGGACAGCAAGCACCAGGAGAGCCCCGAGTGCCTGCACAGATGGCAGACACGGGCAAAAGCCAAAGAGGTTTGAGTTTCACTGGTGCTTTGGGACAGGGACCAAAGCAAACCGAGCTGCCTGGGTCTCCTCAGTGCTTGGGTCTCCTCATCCCTCCCGATGCCCATTTTCCATGTTCCAGGCGCCCTCATGTGGGAAAGTCACTGCTGATTTCCATGTGGCTGCAGAGCTCAGTGGGGCAGGGGATGGGCAGGACCCCATGGCCAGCAGGGTCTCACAAGCATCAGGACCCCAGGGGCAGCAGGACGGTCCCTCTTGTTCCCACAGCTCTGCTCCTGATGGCCACGGGCAGGCTGAATCCAGGCTGGCTGAATCCAGGCTCAGCCTGCAGGACCAGGCATGGGAGGTGGGTGGCACAGGACGCTTTGAGGATTAATCCATGGCACCTTGAAATTGCCACGCTCTCCGTTCCCTTGAGGGAGGAGAAAAGGGCTGCTGAGTCATTAATCTGGAGTTAATGAGATTTGTAACGAGTCACGGGCCCTGGCAGAATAGCGTGGTGTGGCTGGAAGGAAGCAAAAGCCTGTGAGCCAAGCATGACCCACAGCCCTGACCCACACAAGGAGAAGCTCATGGACTGGACCTACACCACTGCACGATCCTTCTTCCACCACGAAGCAATCCAACCTGTCTGCTCATTTGCACCTTGGCATCTTCAAAATATCCCACGGCCCCACGAGGCTGTCGGGAACCCATGGGCGCAGCACAGCGCTCATGGATGGGTGGTGGAGGAGCACCCAGCACGTGCCCCAGGGTACATCACTCCATCCAGCCCTTGTGGGGACCCTTCTGGCCACCCCCACAAGTTTGGGGTTGCAGGCAGGCACTGGTGGTTGGGCTGGGCAGAATGGGGAAGCGCCGCAGGCAAATTTCTTGCTACAGAAACTGGTTGCCACTGTTGGGCTCCTTCACACCCACATGTGGGCCCCTTTTTGGTAGTTTAGTGGGGGTTTTTTGGTGCGAATTTGGCTTGCAAAATTTCATTAATTACAAAAAGGGCATTTAGAGGAGTTTTTCAATCCCCTTGATTTAAGCCAAGCTGAAATACAACAGAAAAAAAACCCTCGCTCCAACCACTGCTCTCTCTCAGAACACAGTCCGCACATCCTTAGTGATGTTTGATCTTTGTTAAAGTCAAAAAATACCCTCAAAAATATTCCTTGAGGTTTTTTCTGCAGGTGCACACGGGCGGTGTTCATCTCATCACTCTGCAGAGATCCCTCCCCATCCCCTGCATCTCTGCAAAAGCTCCCCATGTGCAGCACGGCGCCTCCCTGCAGCTCAGTGATGTTTAACGGTTCACCCCAGCTGCACAGCTTAGAGAGGATTTAGGACAATGTTTCCAAGACATTAGGCTCTCAGCTCTTCCAGGACTTCAAAGGAGCCCAAAATAAAACCCCCAGCAAAAAGCATCGGTGTGCTCCTACATTTCCAGCCCAACCACATCTCTGTCACAGCAGCCCAGAACACAAAATAGCATCCAAGAAAAGGATTGGAGGCAGCATCAGAGATACCTACGTTGTTTCTGCCCCAGTGCCACGTCCAGGCGCCATGCAGCACCCCCTGAGCCCCACTCCTTGCACACCCCATGACCCCAAACCTCCCCCCATGCATGGGGACAGCAGCCCCAGAGCAGAGCGCAGCCGCTCGCATCCGGCGCTAATTAAGCCTGAGCAATGTGATTTCATTTGCAATGCTATATTAATTCTTTCTGCTGTTTCCAAGCTGTTAGTTTGCCTTCCCTGCTGCTCCTGACAGTCTGCTGTCGGGATTCCTGACATTGGAACTGCATGGTGGGCAGTTTTGAGGCTTTTACTGAGGCTACTCCTGACTCCCTGTTGGAGCAAGGGCACGAAAGCCAAGCGTTCCTTACTGAGTAAGCAGGCAGCAAAGAGAGAAACATCCAAAAGTTGCACTGTTTGGAGTGGGCAAGCTCATCTGGACTCAATAGCAAAGCTTTGGTGCCATCAGATTCCTCACCTTGAAGTTTTTGCTGCCTGACCCACAGATTTGAAGAACACAGAAGCTAAGGACATCTTGAGCCCAAACTACTCATTGCAGCTACCGCTGCCCTTCAGATGAACACAAAGCAGCAAACACAAAACTGCCTCCATCTCATGGGAAGGAGCTGAACCGCACTCATTTACCAGCAGCAGTTGGAAGAAAAAGCACTGCAGGGCCGAGCAGAGGGGCAGAGGAGAAATGGGCAACGGCAGAGCAGCACTGAAGGGAGATGGCACCCAGCCTCTCACAATCCTATCCACCAGCTCACAGAGAGGAGGGACACGGCAGTAACTTCCAGTCCTGCAGATGGACAGACAGCCCCACAGGGGACATGGATCGGGACCCAGGGGGACAGCAAGCGATCAGCCTTTATATTAGACATCAGAGAATCCACTGGGCCCACCCCCAGCGCTTGGCTGTCTCTGCCCTCGTGCAGGATAGAGAGCGGACAGACAGACAGCAGGCAGAGCCCACTCCCACTGATCCCTACCACCACAGGTCGGTTCCCCAAGAAGTTGAGGTCGCTGTTCTCGCCGAAGAGGTAACCCTCAGGGTGCGTTGAGTCGAACTTCTCGCCTCCCATGATGAAGTGGTTGGCAAAGTAGCTCCCTGGGGAGGAAACACAGAGCGTGGCTGAGCATGGGGGGCACGCGGAGCTCCTGAGCCCTCGGCAGCAACGCCACCACAAAGCCACCGATGGCTCCGAGTGGTTTGGTCCCCAAGGCCGCATCACTGAAGTGGGGACATGGGGCTGCAGTGCTCCAGATAGGAAAAGCCGACCGTCAATTATTGATGCGTTCTGGTCCCATTTTCCACGTGCATAATTTATAGGTGGCTCCCACAGGAAGGATGCGGCCACGTGAAAAAGCCCAAGAGCAAAACACAGCTTGGGAGGGGGGGAGGAGGCTGGAGCCATCCAGAGCTTTTTGTGATGTTGACTTTGGATAAGAAGAGATGGAAAAATGCCGTGTTCAAACCTGCAGGAAAGCATCCAGGCAGTGAGAGGAAAGCTGAAAAGCAGAGCACAGCCTCTGTGCAATAGCTGCAATCATGGCTTGCTGGGGGCTCCTACAGTGTAACCTTAACCCATATCAGCCGTGAGGACCAAGCTGCACCCAACTTCCACACTGGGGGTTGAGAGCACCTTTGGGTGCTGCAGGCTCCCAGGGCACAGCCGCATCCCTCAGCATCCCTTTGGCAGCTCCTGGGATGCAGCCCTGACCTCGCTGCTTCCAGGAGTGCAGCCTCACAGCAGGCTCATACATTTTACATGGGCTGAGTGCTGCAGCCATCAGCGGCAGCAAGAGAGATTAAAGAGGCAGGAGGTAAAAACCTGGCGATTTTGCTTTCCCCACGGCAAGGAGGCTGAGCAGAAGGCGCTGAGCTCTGAGTTGTGCCAGGCTCTGCCCTATAAACCATTGGGACACCAGCAGCACGGAGCCAGCGACTGCAGGCGCGTCAGACAGGGAAGCACCTCTCCAGCGAAAGCCCTCTTATTATCGGCTAATTATAATCCCTTCCCCAACACCTGCCCCAGGGGAAGGAGAGCCTGTCAAGGACAGTTACATTGCCGAGGGAAAGCTCAGCTTTAATGAGATATTAAACTTCAGAGGCCCAGAGAGCGTGTGGGAACGGCTGTGTGCAAGGGGAATGGAGTGGCTGCTTAAAAGGAATAAAACCAAATTGCTCAGTGATCCCAGCAAACAAAACCACATCCACACGCCTGCCAGCACCGTGCTGCAGGATGTGTGCAGGCACAGCCAACGCTGCTAATGCTATCAGCCCCTTTTCTCCTTGAGCATCTCCTTGGGGGGGATCCATGGGAACCCCCCAGACCACTGACCCACGGCCAGGTGCTTCTGTGTTTCTGTGTCCCTGCTTCCCCAGTGGCAGTGAGGAGCTGCGCACTGCGGGCTGTTTCATTCTCAATTTAATTTGCTTCAGAGAGGGAGGAGAAACCAAACCCCAGCTGAGGATCTGCTGTGTCAGCCCTCACCCCACCGCCACAGGAACCCACAGGGTGTCCCTGGTACACGGGGTGTCCTCACCAGGTTGACCCCTTCATCCTGTCCCCAGCCTGTGGGTCAGCATCAGCCTCAACCAGAGACTGGGGCTGCAACCAGGGACCTGCCCAACCTGGGGACCCTGCAGCCATCCCCAGACCGAACAGCCATAAAACAGCCCTCAATCATCCTCCTTTCCAACCTCCCTGCCAGTTTTGAGCCGCTAAAACAAATCCCATCCTTCACTTCAAAATATTAGCTTCAACTAATCTTATCTGTGCCCTGCCCAGAGGAGGTGGAGACCCCCAGGAGGAGAAAAGGAAAATCTGATGGGCACAGGAAGTGGCTGCAGCATCACCCCGCAGTCACATCCACAGAGAGGGCTGTGCCCCACAGCCTCGCACTGCTCCAGCCCCAAGCTGGTGGCTGCTTTCACGAGCACTCAATGCAATCGCTGCCAGCAGTGCCAGAGGCAAATCCCTCTCAGATTAAAAGCAGGACAGCCCTAATCTCCTGCAGTCACCAGCCTGCGTGCAGTGCAGATGGCCCCGTCCCTTCCTGTCAGCTGGGCACCTCCTGCCCTCTCCCCAAGGATGCGGCCCCACAGCTCTGCCAGTGGGAACACCTGAAACCCCACTGAGCACACCTGAAAACCTCAATTTCTTTCTGAAAGCTGTGGGTAAGCATCAGCCTGATGTCCTCTTCCAGCTGAGATGCATCCAGGGATGCTCAGCTAGGCGGAATTGGGCAGGGACAACATTCCCCAGCACAAAAACCCGATATGCACACAGAGCTCCAGGCCCCTGCCAGACCCACAGAGGGGCTGGTCTGGCTCCAGCTGGCATCAAGGTGATGGAGGCCTTCGGACTGCACAGAAGCAGGAGCTGGGGAAGCCCCAGGGCTGACAATGTCAGCTGCCTCAGCCCCCAGTGAGCCCCCAGCAGATGTGCAGCCCTGCTTCAGCTGGGCTGAGAGGTGCAAATCAAACAGAGAAGAGCCAGGCGCAGATTTCATGACCAGGGTAGGGTTTGCGCTGGCTCTGATTCTTCCTAAGGAGGTCTTTATTCATAATTAGCAAGTAATTTGTCACAGCGCTAACGATCCGAGCATTTACCGTTATCCTATTAACTACCAAAATAGTTACCTATTAATAATATTCCGTGCCACAAGGATGCTGTGGCAATTCCTATAGTGCTCCTGGGCACCATCCTATTTCTGCAGCGTCCCCCGAAGACACACAGCACCCCTGCTGCGACCCCCAGGACACAAACACACACACACACAAACACACACACACACACACACACACACGGTCCCCCCCCCCCCCCGGTCACCAGCTCCATCCAACCGAGGCACAGAGGGGAGGGACCAATTTTCCAAGGTCACACAGAAGGTTTGAGACAGGGCCGGATTCAGGGTGGCACAGACATCCCTGCTGTGGCTTCGGTGAGGGCAGAGGAGCTCGACGGGCAGAGCTGGGGGGCTGATATGGGGCAGAGCAGAGGGGAAGGAGGGCTCCCTTCCAATCCCTCCCACCTCATCTTCCTGCGTCCTCCCGGGAATTTAAACCCAAGCAGCAAGCAACTCCGTGAGGAGCTATAAAGAGAGTGACAGCTTTCAGATCCCATATACAAATAATCAGGGAATTAAATTAGCGGCAACTCAGGCAAGTTGTAGGAGCTGCGTTAGCGACGGGGCTCCTGGAAATGGGCAGCCCCAAGGACGTTCCCAGGGATTTCCCTGCCCCCTGCGTGTCTCCCAGCACCAACCCCATAATTTTAGGGCTTTCAGGCTAAGCGTCGGGGTGCACAGGAGCATCCCGACCCCAGCGAGGATGCGGGTGAAGGGAAACCTTCCATAACCGGAACAAGGTCGCACCTGGTCCCCCCTCCCCAGCGCGGAGCAGAGCCGGCACCCACCCCGCTTACCGGATTTCGGGGGGTACCTATAGACGGAATTAGCGGGGATATCCACCTCCTCCACCCCTGCGTTTTGTCGGCTGGTCAAAGCCCCCATGGCCGGGCCGGGCTCAATGGGCGCCCTCCGGCCCGGGACCGGCACCGGGGCTGAGCGGCGGCGGCCCCCGCCCGCAGCATCCCCCGCTCTGCGCCGCGCCCGGCACCGCCTCCGCGTTAGCGCCGGGGCCGCTGCGCCAATGCGGGGCCGGGCCGGGCCAATCCGCCCCGCCCGCTCGGCTCGGCACGGCACGGCGGTACCGCTATCCCCGGTGTGACCCGTTTGCCTCCCTCTCTCGTCCGCAGGGACCCCCCCAAGTGCCCACCGGCAGCACCTCCTGCCCTTGATGTCACCCTCCTCCCACCCGCACCCCAGCAGTCACCCCCTCCCCAGAGACCCCCGAAGGGAGGGATGGGGACGACGTGGACCGCTCCCCCCTCCTGGGGGGTCCCCTGGGGAAAGCCGAGTGCCGCCCCCCCCCCCCCCCCCACCTCCCCTTTCTTGCACCCTGAGCTGCAGCACACCTCGGGTGCCCAGCACAGAGCAGATGGGAGCACTGAGCACCTTCGGGTTTTCCCTTTGGAGGGGGAAGGCTGAAAACGCCGGTGATGAATTAATCCTGCAGCGCAAGTTAGTGGAGCGTCACATGATTTTGATTTGAGTTGATAACATGAATGCTATAAATACCAAAGCAGAGATGTGCGGGGAGGCAGATGAACTGCCCCGATGTCCTCAGCTACTCAGCAGTGCCGTTCCCCAGGGCTCCCCACTTGGTGCCCCCCTGCACAGGGCCATGCATGTCTCTCTCCCCCTGTGCTCTGCTTCTTGGCAGCACAGCCCTGAGCACAGCTGAGAAAAGCCAAAGCACAGAGAGAGTGTGAGAGTATGTGTGTGCGTGTGTGGGGGGGATGCCTGACTGCATCTCACTGCCCCCACCCTGGATCTCACCCACCGAACCCAACACCTGCCATCGGTGGAGATGGTTGCACAGAAGGAGCTGAGGCTCAGTGCGTCTCCCAAGGCTTAGGAAAGCAGGTCAGCTCCTGACTCAGGTTATGCAGAACAAAGAAGCCCCCCCCAGACCTCAAAGCTCCCATATTTCTGCACAGGGCGGCCCCGTGGGGTCAAACCCATCCCTGGACCCATTCCTCTGCCTTCTTCCAGCAAGCAACAGCCCTGCAGGAACGAGAACCTGGGTGAGATGGAGCCAGCACGTCATGAGCAGCACACAACAGACTGCAGGGCTTTAGTGCAGACAATAACTCAAAGTTAGCCCCATAAAGATCCATAAAGCAGCGCTCATTACACGCAGAGCTGCTGCATGCAGGCTGCACGGCTCACGGCTTTTTTTTCAGCGCCGTTCTGCTGCAGAGGATTTTGTAGGACAGCGCCGCAGCGGAGCGAGGAGTGCAGGCACTGACAGCACAGCTCGGGGCCGAGCTCCGCTTCCCTTCTGCTCTGCCCCATCCGTATCAGCCCCAGGCACACAGACAGCCCCGATAAACCGCAGCAACGTGGGGAAGAGGGGACAAAATCCAATGCACAAAGAGAAAACAGCGTTAAACCCCAAAAGGCACCTGTAAATACTACCAGTAAGCTGCCTCCCAGGGCTGCGTGCGACCACAGCTCTCTCTTAGGGCTCAACTCTGGCACCAGAGCTGTTGCTCACGTGCGGCCCTCAAAGGAGCTGCGGGTATTTGTGGAGGGAAAAGCAGCCTCCACCGATCTGCAGGCATCACCTGCACCAGTTCCCATCCCGTCCTGCTCCATCCCATCTCATCCAACCCCATCCCCACCCTCACCCCTGTCCATATCCCACTCCTGTCCTCATCCCACCCCCTCCTCACTTTGCTCATTGCCCACCATCGCCCCCCAATCTCCAAAGCCTCTTTCCAGCTTTTATTTTTCCCCAATATATATATACATATTTTAAACCAAAACCTTCCAGGCGCCCTTCGCACCCAACCATCCCTGAACCATCCGGGGCTGTCTGGGACCCCATGACGGGGATGGCAGCGGGCAGAGCCGCGGGCCCAGGCAGCGCTTTGAAGCCCCGGCCGCACGGCGCCGTTCGCAGCCCCGGGGCTCCGCCGGGACCCCCCGCCGCGCCGCTCAATGAACGTGGCGTCACAAACGCCCAACGAAAGCCGACCAGTCAGCGAGCGCTCCTCACCTTTCCCCCATCGCCCCGCCTCCGCGTAGACCGACGACCAACGGCAGCGCCGTCTGCAGCCAAAACACAAGCGGCGACCAATGAACGAGCGGATGGGCGGGGCGTAGCGGCGGAGCAGCTGGAAGATTCGAACCCAACGCCCGTCGGGGCGGGAGGCGCGGAGGCGACCAATCGGCGCGCGGGGAGGAGGGGGCGTGGCTTTGCTTTCGCCCCGCCCACCCCCCCCCCAACCCAGGTCCCGGTGCCGCCGCCGCTCCCCACCCCCACCCCGCGCGGTGTCGGCGCGGCGCGGGGCGCGCTCCGGGCACCCACGGCGGGGGTCCCCCCTGCCACCCCCCCCGCCCCCCCGGGTTGGGCCGGCCCCGCCATGTCGGTAAACATGGAGGAGCTGCGGCACCAGGTGATGATCAACCAGTTCGTGCTGGCGGCCGGCTGCGCCGCCGACCAGGCCAAGCAGCTGCTGCAGGCGGCCCATTGGCAGTTCGAGGTACGGGCACCCCCCCTTCGGAACCCCCCCCTCTCCGCCGGCCCTATAGGGGCCCCTCCCCCCCCCCCCCCCCCCCCCTCCAAACACCCCTTAGGGGATCATTGGGGGGGCCCGTCCCCCCTCCCTTTGGCCAAACCCAGAGCCTGTGCGTGGGCCGCGGCCCCGTTCTGCGGCACCGGGGGA
>NW_024962289.1:977225-1151209 GCF_019238085.1 Lagopus leucura
TGAGGGGGGAATGAGCAATTCTGGGGGGTCCTGAGCATTGCTGAGAGCCACGCGGTGCTTACTGTGGGAGCAGCCTGCTCTGCTGTCCCCCAGGTGGTTCCCATTGCAGCCTCTGAGTCAGCTCCAAAATATGCCTTTGCTCATCCCACTACAGGAAACCGCTGCTGGGAAGTGGTGGAAGCGCTGCCACAGCCCTGCATCTGGGGGAGAGCGGGGAGATGGAGCGGCCACGCTTGGATTCCAGCGCTCCGGTGCTGGGCTGTGCTTGGTGGGGTGTGTGGGAGCACAGGGAGGTGACCTCAGAAATATTTCTGTGTAAGTCATCAGCTGTGGGAATGAGCTCAGCTCGCAGCCTCGCCAGGGTGATGTGTGAGCGCCGTGCTGCTGGGCTGCACGGGGATTCCTGCTGGGATTGAGGAGCTGCCCAGGTTCCAAAGGCTGAGAGCCCTCCTTGGCCAAGCTCTGGTCTCCAGTACAGCTTTTCAATCCAGGTGCTGTCCCTACAAAGTCACAAGAATTTCCCGGTGCCCTGCAGCAAAGCTGGTAGCCCCAAGCCCGGATCCTGCAGCCCCAAACCTCGTGCGATTCCATCCCCTCCTGCTCTAGGCCTGCTCCTCGTGTCCCCAGCTTGGTTCATCCCCTGCTGGAAGCTTCCCATTGCAGCACCAGCACCTGTCCCCCTGCCAAGACCTGCAGCCTGGCCAACCCCAGTGCAGCACATCGCTGCTATTTCTGGCTCCACCTTGAGACTCGTGCCGTGCTGAAAGAAACCAATGCGGGCTGAGCAGGCATCGGGAGCATCTGGGACATAAATGGCTGCAGTTCCCACAGCACACAGCTCCCACAGGCTCTGTGCAGCAGGCAGAGCTCCACATCATGCCTTACACCAGAGGGGGGAGCAGTGGTGGGGGCAGTGGGGATCTGGCACTCTCTGCATTTTTTCCCCAAAGAAAACCATCTCACTCGCCGCCTGGGAGCAGGAAGAGACCAGGGACAGCACAGAGCAGAGATGGGTTTAATTGGCATGTATAATCCTCAGATTCTTGCACAGATCTGGGCAAATCTTGTCTGCTTCTCCTGCCTCAGTTTCCCCAAGTTGAGCATCCTGCAGCCCTCCGGCAGGGAGCAGGGGGTGCCTGAGCTGATGTCTGCGTGGCAGGGGGATACACTGTGACAAGTGTGTGATGATGGGGACCAGCCCCTGCGGGGCAACCTCCAGGTGGGTCGGGATGAACCCAATGCCCACAGATTCCCAAGCACTGAGATCCTCCTGTGCAAGTTGAGGTTGCTGTCATTCAGATGACCCCAGTCAGCACCGAGCCGTGATAGAAGCAATCCCATGTCTGTACCGAGCCCTGTGTCTGGGGGCAGACAAGCGGTGTCTGTGCGGGATGGTGTGGAATCAGCCGCGGGGGGAGATGTGCTGCTTCCCCACGGCACGTGGGCAGGACAGGGGCCGGCAGGCGGAACCCCATTCCCCCACCGCACAGCACAGCACAGAGTTCACTCCCACCGAAGCCCCAGACGCTCCCACCTGCCAGCAGCCGTTCTCATTTCCTCCCTCCGCGTCCCGTGCTGAGCGGAAATACAACGTTTGTTAGTCACCAGGAAGGCTGGCAGCGTGCGGCTGCTTCCTGCACCGGCACCGTGCGGGCTGGGAGCTCCGACCCACGGCGCAGCCCTCCCTTCCCCCAGCACTGCGCGGCTCTCGGATCCGCTCCCCCCCAACCGAGGGCCGTTCCGCCCCGCTCTGCCTTTAAGCAGGAAAGTGCAGAGCATCGGAGCCCGCTGTGGGGCTCCTCTGTTTTTAGGTATCCCGATAAAGCAAAAGCCGGTCAGCTCTGCCGTGTGCCCGTCTGGGTGTTCGTCCCCCCGTCCTCCCTGAATCTATAGGGTGGGTTTCAGTGGGCACTGGAGTGAGAAGGCTGCTGGAAGTGGGAGGAGTATTGTGTCCTGCTGCTGGGAGTTATGGGGTCTGCGCTGGGTTTGGCTCTTTGTTCAGGGTTATGGGGTCTGGGCTGGGTTATGGGGTCTGGGCTGGGTTATGGGGTCTGTGCTCAGGGTTACGGGAGTCTGGGCTTAGGGTTGTGAATCTGTGCTGGGTTACAGGAGTCTGGGCTTAGGGTTGTGGGGTCTGGGCGTGGGGTTGTGGGTCTGTGCTGTGTTATGGGGTTTGGGCTCAGGGTTGTGGCTCTATGCTGGGTCACAGGGGTTTGGGTCACCTGGGGTTGTGGGGTCTGGGCTTGGTGTTATGGGGTCTACGCTGGGTCACGGGGGTTCGTGCTTGGGGTTGTGGGATCTGGGCCGGCTCGCGGCACCCGTGCTCGTGGTTATCGGTCTGTGACTGCCAGCACAGCAGCGCAGGGCGGAGGGCACCCGCGGGGCAGAGGGCACCTGCAGGCGCAGGACGGCGGGGGCCGTGCCGGGACATGCCGCACCTCGGCCGGGATCCCTGGGAGCCGCCCTCTTCCCCCTCCCCGCCCCTCGTAGGGCAGCCCTCGGGGAACCCGAAGCCGGGCGGCGGGCTGCGCGCGTCGGGGGGGTTGGGGGTGTTGTGTTAAATGGGGCCGCCTCCTGCCATTGCCGAGCAGCGCGCCGGGTGTCAGCAGCGAGCAGCGGCGGGCGGCGCTCCCGGTGCGTGCCGGCCCCGCTCCGCGCTCCGATGGCCGCCGGCCGCCGGGTTCCCCCGCACGGCGACGGCGGTGCGGTGCTGCTGCGGGGCCGCTTCTCCCCGGGATCGTCTCCCGGTTCGGTTTCGTGGTCCGTCGCTCTGACCGAACGGGAGCTGCAGGTGCTGCGTCCCGGCGGCCCCGACGCGGCGCTCCGTTTGGCCGATTGCGTGGGCAGCGCCGCGTTCCCGTCCGGCCCCGCCGCCGCCTGCTTCTCCCTCGTGGGTTACCCGTTCCGTAAGGCCCGATGGGGTTCCCCCGCCCGGCAGCGCCTGCAGAGGACTTTCCGCGTTTCCCAACACCCCGACGCCGAGGAGAATCTCCGCATCGCCCAGGCCTGGAGCCAACGCATCCGAGAGCTCTCGCTGCCCGCAGCGCCCACGCGGGACGGTGAGAAGCGGCGGTGCTCCGCGCGTGGTTCGGGGCGGGGGCCGGGGGCTCGGGGGGGGCGATGCGGGGAGAAAAAGTTTCCCGGTCGGCGCGGCTCCGCCGTACCGCCTTGTGCCCCCACGGACAGCGGGGGGGTGGGGGTCGGAGCCCTCCCGTGTCGGGGTGTGCGGGGATTTGGGGAGCGGGAGCGCAGCCCTGAGGTGTCGGGATGGGGAGAGGGGTTGGGGGCGTGGGACGGAACCCGCGTGTGCCCCCCCCCTCCGCCGGCCCTATGGGAGGGGGACGCTGCGCGCCGCACCGTGAGGTCCCTCCATCCGTCCCCGCTTTCCCCCTTAAAGCAAAAGGGCGGCGCGCAGCGCGGGGCCTTTTTGCGCTGTCCTCGCCGCCTCCTTCCAGCGGTTTAATGAGTAGCGAAGCTTTAACAAAAGCGGCGTCCGTAGGGGGGAAAGTCCGCCGCTGACACACGGAGCGCAGCGCCGGGGGGGCACAGAGCTCCGTCGTCCCCCCCCCCCAGCCCGGAGCCCCGCGAAGGGGCAGAGGATGCAGGACGTCCCCCGGTGTCCTCCGGCCGCGTTGGAGCAGAGATTGAATCCCTCTGCAGCGCAGTTACCGCGGCCGCCTCGCCTTGCTCAGCGGAGCCACCGCTCCGGTGGGTGGGAGGGATGCTGTCACATCGCTCTCCTGCCCGCGTTCTAAAATGCAGCCTTTTCGCGTGAGCCGCAGCTAGAAAACAGCTCGCTGCCGCTCTCTGTAAATAAGAACAAGCGAAAAAGCCGAGGCCCGATGTGGGAGCGGACGGCCGGCGGGCTCCGGCGCTGCTGCGCGGTGGGGCTGCGGCGCGGCGGGGCGGTGCGGAGCGCTGCCGAGGGACGCAGCTGTGCGAGATTTGCAGCTCTCCGCTCACCGGGGATTTACGAACCTCCTCCCCCGGTTCAGAGCTGCGCTACGGACGCCTCTCGCCACGCCCCGCGCTGGCCGTGCTGTGTGCGGGGCAGATAAGGGCGCCGGAGTGCGGGGCGATCGGGGCACCCCGTGCCTGCAGCGGGCGGCAGCCGCCCCGCCCCACCGCACCGCAGCGACATCCTTGGGGACGGAGCCCGTTTCTCCTCCTGATGGCCCCCAGGGATGAAAGATCCCCCGGCGACGACTGCGTGGGGGGTGCCGGCCCCGTCCTGCCCTATGGGGTCGGTGGGGTCTGATGGTGTCACCCGCAGGCTGGTCCCTACACGTCGGCTCCTCGTGCACTGCGGCGGTTTGTGGGACGATGTGGCAATTCGTGTGCCGTGTGTGGGGCACGTGGGGTGGGGGCAGAGCGGTGCCCCTTCCTCTTGCTGACGCTGCATCCACCTCCCCCATAGCCCACAAAGTGCCGGTGCCGTGGAAGGGAAAGGGACAACGCGGAGATCCACCCCGTCTGCCGCGGGGAGAGGGGAGAAAGCCCCCGTCAGCCGGCTGTGGGGCTGCATTCACCCACAGGGGATTCGCCGTCTCCAATGGGGCCGGAGCGGTGCAGTGCTGAGCTGCGGCCATCGCTGCGGGCAGCGCCCCGAGGGTGGCCGGTCTGTCCCATCCCATCTGCTGCCGGCTGATAAGGAGCTGGGCAGGGCAGGGGACATCGGGTGAGGGCCAGCGCCGGAGCCAGGCTGCAGGACAGGAGAACGGCTCTGTGCTGCGCTCTCAGGTTGTGTGCAGCCCCGGTGGCCTTTGCCCTGCGTTCATCGCGTGTTTCTGCACTCACGGCTCCGGGCGAGTGGAGCAAGGGGCTTCCCAGGCTGTGCTGGGAAGCGCTGTCAGCATTCGTGACTCACTGCTGCTGACGGAGCGCGGCTGCGTGCCGTCAGTTGGCAAAACCTCAGCCCTGCGGAGCCCCCCAGAACCTGTGTTTGTTGTCCGTTGGGCTCCAAGGAGCTGTGGCACAACGGCAGGACAAGACCCACAGCATCACGGTGCTGTGCCCACACTGCGTCCCTCTGGTCCTCGCACGGAGCCTGCGGGGGCTGCCGGGTGCCATTGGGCCACAACAGTGCTCAGGGAGGGCACAGATTGACTGCTGCTGGGGATGTGGGGACAGCAGGGAATGGAGCAATGACAGCCCGCACCAGCCCTGTAATTACAGCCCGGATGGGGCCTGCGTGTGCGAAACCTGAGCCCCGTGGGGAGCGAAGCATCCATCTGCCAGCACAGGTGTCCGTGCTGGCCCTGCTCCAGCAGGGCTGGATGTGGGGAATCAATAGCTTGACGCCCCCCCCCCCAAAGCCCTCAACCCCTGCCCTTGGCTCATTGCGCAGGGGACCCCCTGATCTCTCAGCGCAGACCTCCTCTAACCCCCATCAGCGCTCCGTGTCCCTTAGGACCATAGCAGCTGCTCACTAAGCCCACCAGCCCCGTCGTGCTGACCCCCTGCTCCCCCCAGGTGCCAGCTATGGGGTGCTGCCCCGGCCCTGCCGAGCTCTGGTGCTGCTGAACCCGCAGAGCGGCGCTGGCCGCGCGCTTGAAGACTTCCAGGCAGTGGTGCAGCCCATGCTGGCTGATGCTGACATCACACCCACCGTCTTTGTCACTGGTGAGTCCTTGAGGACCCTCCTCCTGCCCAGCACCCACCTGGGATGGGCTCCTATGGGGCTGCGGTCACCATGCAGGGTGGCAGCGGGCGGATGACTCTGTGTTCTCACTTGCACTGCAGAGAGACCCCACCACGCCCAGGAGAAGGTGCAGGATGAAGACCTGTCGCAGTGGGATGTGCTGGTGGTGATGTCTGGGGATGGTCTGCTCCACGAGGTGAGCGCCTGCTGTCACCCCATGGCCAGGGCTGGGGGCAAAACAGGGGGAGATGCGGAGACAGAACCCTGTTAGAAGACACTGGGGCGGCACAACCTCTGCTGAGGGCACTGTGGGGTCACTGGGGTCTTTGTGCAGCCCCACGTACCACCAGCTGCCCCCCCCCCTTCCTCCTGCAGGTGCTGAATGGGCTGATGGAGCGGCCGGACTGGGAGCAGGCCCTGCAAACACCGCTGTGCATCCTGCCTGGGGGCTCTGGGAATGCCTTGGCTGCCTCCATCAACTACTATGCAGGGTGAGTGGGGTGGGATGGGGACACCAGCCCAGCATGCTTCATCCCTGTAGAGTACAGGGGGAGCTGGAGCTTTCTCCTCTCCAGGCCTTGAATGTGCCACATTTTCACTCCATGGAGCACCGTGGCTGATCCTGTTGCACAGTCACATACCCCTGGGGTGGGACTGGGGCTGGCCCAGCAGTCCCATAGCATCCTCCGGGTTGGAAAAGACCTCAGTGGGAACCATACCCAACCATCAGTCTTGGTGCATCAGTTCCCTTCTAGGAGCTGATTTGTGCTTCTCCTAGAAGCTGTCCCCAGCAGACACCGTCACCAGCTGGGACGTGTCCCAGCCATGGCACAAAGGCAGAGTCCTTAGGGGGGGGTCACAGCCCATGCTCACCCTTCTCTGCCCCCTGCAGCAATGACCACGTGGCCAAGAAGAAACTGCTGACCAACTGCACCTTCATCCTGTGCAAGGGGCTGCACGCTCCGATGGACCTGGTCTCGTTGAGCACAGCCTCAGGCAAACGCTTCTTCTCCTTCCTGGGCTTCGGATGGGGTTTCATCGCCGACGTGGACATTGACAGCGAGAAGTACCGGCGGCTGGGCAACGCACGCTTCACGCTGGGCACGCTGCAGTGCTTGGTTCGCCTGCGCGTCTACCAGGGCCGCCTCTCCTACCTGCCTGCAGCCACCGAGCCGGGCAGCGCCAGGGACCCCGAGCCGCGCCGGCCCGCACCGACGGCGGGGACGGAGGCGCTGGGCGGGGACAGGGAGCCGCTCGCCGACGCGCTGCTGGCGCCGCTGGGGCAGCCGGTGCCGCCGCATTGGGTCGTGGTGCCCGAGGAGGAATTCGTCTGCGTCTACGCCATCTACCAGTCCCACCTGGGCACCAACCTGCTGATGGCTCCGGCGGCGCGGCTGCACGACGGCTGCATGCATCTCTTCTACGTGAGGGCCGGCATCAGCCGCGTAGCGCTGCTGAAGATCTTCCTGGCCATGGGCAGAGGCACGCATCTGGAGCTGAACTGCCCGCACCTGCACTGCGTCCCGGTGCGCGCCTTCCGCCTGGAGCCGCGGGGCAGCGCCGGCATCATGACGGTGGACGGGGAGGCGCTGGCGTGCGAGCCGGTGCAGGGGCAGATCCACGGCCACCCGTGCCGCGTGGTCACCGGTTCCTAGGGCCGGCAGCGGGCGCGCAGCCCTCCTCGCACTCAGGAACCTCCTCTTCCAGCAATAGCTCCCCTTGCCCGCGGGCACTCGGCCTTTTGCTTAGCTTTACCCTCCTGGGGACGGCGCCGTCCCAGGAACGAGCCACGAGCCGCGGCAGGTACTCGAGTGCCGGCTCCGTCCCGGTGCCATCGGTACGACGTCCCGGTCCTGGGCGGCTGCGCCGGCACAGCCTCGGCCCCAGGTTCGGTGGCACCGCCCGTGTCCCCGCCGGGCTGAGCCAGGACCAACGATCTACCGGGAGACATCAATCATTTGTTGGTTTGTTGGTTTTTTTTTTTTGTTTTTTTTTTTTTTAAAGAGTGTTTCTACCCAAAGCTTCCCGTAGAAGCAGAGTTTATTCTTGTGAGAAATGCAATAAATATTTAGCGTTTGCAAAAAAAACCAACCCAAACCCAACCCAAGGACGCAGCCTGGGCGTTCGGTGCCTGCAGGGGGGGAGGTGAGGCTGAACGCAGCCACGGGGAGCCCGCATCTCCCCCCACAGCCCAGCGAGGGGCCCTTCCCAGGAGCTGGGCTGGGGCGGATCACAGCCTTCTTGCGGTAATTACAGCTCGTTTGCTGCTCTCAGCACAAAGGAGGGCAAACCACACATTTATTCATCTACAAAGCATGCAATTAGGATGGTGGGAATGGAGAGAAGAGCGCGGCTGTTCTCCCCAAAGAGCCGGGGGTCCCAGCACAGCCTGCAGGCAGGGGCTGAACAGGGGGGAAAAGAAAAGAGACCGACAGCCCAAACTACTCACAGAGGCGGAATTTAATGGCAAGTCATCTTCCCTCCTTTATTACACCTCGGTTAGCCAAACCACCACCAACAAAAAAATAATTCTGCAGGTAAAAAAAGTTTTAATGGTCACACAGCACTTTATACATATATCGGTAAGCAACCAAGCATCCACATCTGCACGTGAACGACACACCTCTAAGCATGGCCTCAATGGTCGGGTCTGGTTTGGTTTTGTTTTCTTCATTTAAATACTGTACAGAATTCAAAGGCTACAAACTGATTTTGTAATGCTTCTCCCCCAACCCCAGCACTTAAAACAGTTACAGGCTGCTCGGATTTGTACATCACACAGTCGTGTAGCCAGTTTTAAGGCTAACAATATGCATCATCATGCTTTGGCTTTTTTTTTTTTTTTCTTTTTTTGTGTCTTTTTAATTATTATCATTATTATTATTTATTTTTTTTAAGGTTTTAAGCCTTTTTTGTTACCCTTAAATATTACATACATACACGAAAAAAAAAAATGACATAGCTGCAGTGTGCTCACCACCAACCTGGTCACCAGGGAGCTTCACATTATCAAAAGCTTAGAAAATCTGTAAACCTCCGTGCTGTGGTGGGGGCTGAGCCCCCCTGCAGGGCAATGCCTGCTCCCGGGGGGGCCCTGGGCCAACGCTCTTTGCTGATCATCAGTGGAAGAGAAAGCGATGGGGAAAACCTGGCACAGGCCTCTCTGAGCAGCTCACGCTGCCCCCCATGGCAGCATCGTGTTCTGGTGAGAGCAAAGGGACACAGAGCTGGGCCAGCAGTCAAGCTGTGGCCATGGAGGGTTTTTCTCCCTCTGACCAAAAGCACTGGGTGCCGGCTCCTTCCCAGCCGTGTGGAGGGGGTGAAGGACAGCCACAGTGCGGGTCGGAAGCACAGCAGGGAGATGCTGAGAGCAAACTGCTGGGCTGGGTGTCAGAAGGCCGCGTCCAGGCTGGGATGGAGGGAACGCAGCCACACTGACAGAGGGGATCTGCCTCCATCCTTACTGCTGAACTCCCCCAGCTCCCCACAGCCTGACTGCTCCTGTGGGTGCAGCAGTGTTGAGCTCCCCAGCTCCAGAAGTGAACATTAAGTGCGTGCACACAAAGGCTCCAGCAAGGTACCCAGCCAGGAGGCTGCTGCTCCTGCAGGTCACTGCTGCAAAGTGCTGAAGGTCACCAGCTCCATCAGTGCTCTGCTGCCCTGCCAGCTGTTTCCCAGAGGCCCAGCAGCAGTGTAGCAGCACACAGATAGGATGTGCTGTGCCCACAACCCTACCAGCCACAGCAGGTTTGGGCAGTCGCAGGAAACAGTTGGCCGGGGGGGGAAAGAGCAGCAGCCCGTGCCAGTGTGTGATGTGCTCCAGTTACTGGTTGAGGAACCACCACAAAGTGCTGCTCCCACAGGAGTCGGCCACACTGCATGAGCTCCTGTCCTACGGGCGGCCCTGGCTCAGAAAGCCCCCCAGACCCAGCAGCAGCAGGTGATGGAGAGGCAGCAGGTGTGCCGTGCTCCCCCCCCAGCCAGGCAAGGCTGAGAGCTGAGGTGCACCCAGTGCTGCCAGGGAGGACCGAAGGGAAGATTCAGACAGCTGAGCAAGTAAAGAGGCAGAACCCTGCATCTCGTGTACTTCTAGAGGACAGGCATGCATGGTGGGGAGAGGGAAGTCCGCCTTACTCGGAGAATAGGCTGTGGATGGTGGAGCTGATTCCAGAAGAAAAGAGCAGAAGTCGCAGGAGCAGATGGAAACCCCACGGCACTACCAGGGCAGCACAGAGTTCTGGTTCTGCCCATTCAGTTCTGATCAGAAGAACCTCATAGCTATCGGTGAACGACTACGACTAGAGCAACTCCGTACGGTGCAGACAACTTCAATGCAAACAATCCAACGTCTGAGCTTGGGTAGACTTCAGAAAACCCACGGTAATGCGGAGAAAAATGAAAGAGGGCAGCGCCCTTCGCTTCCAGATCCTACAGCAATCACTTCTGGCTCGAACCCCAGCAGCAGAATCCGCTGGGTGGGAAAAGTCTGCGTGGAAAGGTGCCCCAAGATGAAAGTGCAGAGGGAACGTGGCTGCAAGATGCTTCTGTGCGGGTCTCCGATCTTACCACTGCAGGGTCAAACTCGCAAGAGGAGCACATGTGTGGGGCAGGGGGAAGGAAGGAGGGCTGGGGGCAAATTCATGCGTAGACAACCTTTCCTCGGAGGAGCAAATCAGGCCTACCACCTTCTTTGGAACAAACCAAGCTGAGGAAGAAAAGCTGGAAGGAGAAGCCAGTTTACTGGTAACAGCATTTGCCAATTTCCTTTCTGCTGCTTTCCCTTCTCCTCTGCACCTGCCTGTCCCTAACCCGACGGTCTATTTCTCCTCTGTCCACTCTGGGATATTGGCCCCTGCTAAGGCAGCCCGGTACTGCTGCAAGACACCACGGATGCTTTTAATGAACCCCTTGGACAAAGGGAAGAGGGGGAACCCAATATCGGGGTAACCGCTCTTCTCCGGAAGGAAACTCCTGTAGCTCTTTCTCCTTTTCTTTGGTTTGACGCTCGGCTGCGAGGCAGAGTCCTGGGCAGCCTTCCCCTCGTCCGTTCGGTCTCTGGCCAGGTCCACCCCCCTGGCTCGGCCCGCGCTCTCCGAGTCTGAGTACTGGTGGACATCGCCAGGCGCCGAGGTCGCGAATTCCGCCTCGTCCAGCTCCTCCTTCCCATCCGGCGCCGAGTCGGAGAATTCAGCCGCCGCTCCCAGCTCAGCACCGCCGCGCTCCCCCACGGTGTCTCCGGGACTCTCGGCCAGGGCGCTGCCCGCAGACAGCAGGGAGGCAGAATCCGCCCCGTTGCTCTGCTCGTGGCTCTTTTCCACCAGCTCGTTGGTCTCCAGCCAGGATTCGATGCGGGACACCAGGCGCCAGCCGTTGCAGCGGAAATGCTCGCGGATTTCGTGCTCGAAAACCTCCACGGGTCTGCGCAGCAGCTGCATCATGGACTGCACCACCCGGATCAGAGTCATCTCGTTGTAGCAGCGGCTGTTCTCGTAGCCCTCCTGAAGGCCCCGGTCGCTGTCAAAGCCTGCCTCGTTGTAATAGGGCTCGTTCACTAGGATGAGACCTGGCGAAGGAAACGGAGGGCAGCGGGTTAAAGGAGGGCCGGCTCTGCTGATGGGCGCCCACAGCGCATCGCTGAGAGGCAAATCCAGCAGCAGGAAGGGCCGAAGGAGAACTCACGAGGGAAGCTGTGCTTTGGTTCCTGCCACCTGCTTTTGAAGGCAGGCTGGACAAACAGGATTCTGCAAAACGCACTGCAATCACAGAACGGCCCAGGCTGGAAGGGACCTCAAGGATGATGAAGCTCCAACCCCCCACCACAGGCAGAGCCACCAACCTCCCCATTTCATAGCAGCCCAGGGCCCCATCCAACCTGGCCTCAAACACCTCCAGGGATGGACGGGGCATCCACAGCCTCTCTGGGCAGCTGTTCCAGCACCTCACCACTCTCATAGCAAAGAACTTCCCCCTGACATCCAACCTCAATCTTCCCTCCCTCAACTTCAAACCATTTCCCCTTGTCCTGCAGTTATCTACCCTTCCAAAGAGTTGACTCCCCTCCTGTTTTAGGCTCCCTTTAGGTACTGATGGCTGCAATGAGGTCACCCTGCAGCCTTCTGTTCTCCAGGCTGAACAAGCTCCCTCAGCCTGTCTTTGTAGGAGAGGTGCTGCAGCCCCCAATCATCTTCATGTGAATGGCTCTGCAGCCTTCTGTTCACACACTGAGGATCCCAGACAGCACCGAGAACAGCATTGAGGAGACAGCTTCCACTGGTGTGACGCAGAGGGCACACAGCAGCAGAGGAGGTCAAAAGGGTGGAAGGAAAAACATTTCAACAACAACTTTCCCTCTATTCCTAGCAAAAAAAGAACGCAAACGTAGCCCATACGTTTTCTTAAAAATGTTCTTAAATGCATTTTTTCCCCACTCCACCTCTTACTAAGAAAGGAAGCCATACTTTGACCTGACCATCCTGCCCAGTATCGTCCCACCAGGGCAGCACAGAGACAAGGAACAAAGTGACAAGCCACCCACACGGAGCTTTCTCTGCCTGCCTCTGCCAGATTGCAATGCTGTGTAGGTAGAAACGACACTGATATTGCCATGCTGCTGGCAGCCTGTCACAAGCTGCATTAGAGCTGGTGGAGGTGACAACATGAGTCTCTCCAAGACCAGGCAGCAGGAGGGAGGGTGGGAGATTTTCCACTATCACCACGTTGCTCCAGTAAAACATTCAGTAGTTCAGCTTCCAAATTTGGATGCTCAGCTCTGTAAATGAGAAAAGGCTTTTGTGGTGGCCCCCCAGCAGGAGGCACGGGCAGCTGGGAGGCTGTGCAGGAGCAAGAGTCCCGTGTGCTCCAGGCAGCAGCCTTTGTTCTGTGTCAGAGATTTCTCAAGTCACATTCCTGGGCTCCCTGCATAGAAAGTTGGCCGTAAGGTGGAGAATTGATTTAGACTGTCTGCCTCCAAACTGGATATTATAGGGCAAAGCTCTACAACAGGAAGCCCTGGGGCCGGTCTAGACACACCCCTGATTATTCTGCTTTAGGAGTGTAAACACCAACATCACCAGCAAAAATGTGCCCCAAGTAAATGACTCAGTGGGGATAAAAACAGTCCTGCAAATTAAGTCCAGTTTAGCAGCAACTTTGGTAACTGGCTGAGAACAAAATGGTCCACCTTTGTCAGCTCAGAATAACAAGCAGAACAGCCCTGTGGCTGCAGGAAGAAGGGAAAGCATTGTCTCAGAGACTTGGGACACAGCCAAAAAATCAAGGCATGAGAAAAGCTTGTACCTGCTCGGAATGCTGAACTGCAGAGATAAGGACACTGCTTTGTCCAGCGAGGTGAGAGCAAAAAGCAGCAGCAGCCCAATTGGCACGGCACGTATCAACCCCCTGCCAGACATAAGCTTGCATTCCCCCCTGCTTTTTCCTGTCCCACAGGTTCTGCAGGAGCATTTACCTTGGATGGAGATGAGTACTTGGAGGAGGCTGGATTTACTGGTCCACCTTTCCGTCCCCTGAAATACACATAACAAATGCATCAAAGGGCAGAAACACCACTGGTTTGCTCAGAGAGAACCACTGGATGAAGCAAGACCCCCACCACTAAGATCCTGTGGTTTGCAGCAGGAACAAGGGACTGACTCAACAAGCACGTGATGCACTGGTGCCCCTGCAACACCGAGTCATCTTCCTCACTTTTTGTCAGCCCAGCATGCTGCCTGGCCATGCTGCCTGCCCAGAATGGTGCAGAACTGCACACCACATCAGTCCCAGTCCCAGCATAGCTGTCCTATTGATCCACCTCCACTCCAGATATCTACAGCCTGAGCCGCCACCAAGTTTAAGCACCAGAGACCAGACGTCACCCAGGACTCCTGGCCTGGATGGAAGCGTTCTGTTCCAGCAGTGGCCTGGCACAACCACTGCGACCTGTGGTTGGGCAGAAGGAAGCATTACCTTGCCTATCCACGTCCCCAGGAGGCTGACACACACTTTGCCATTGTCATACAGGTTGGGATTCAGTCTCCCGCTGCACTGGGAGAGGTAGCGAAAGAGAGGTGGCACAGCAGGGTAGATGTTGGGGAGCTGGATGTCAAAGAGGAAGAGGCCATCTTCATAGGGCGTGCGTGTGGGGCCTTTTATAAGTGCTGAGAAGAGGTCCTGTGGAGGAAGGTGATATAAGCCACCGGGCACAGCTGTGTGATCACAGCCCATTCGTCCCTCTTACCCCCTTCAGCCCTTGCTACAGACCTGCAGTTCACACATGTCAGGGCACCTTCCCCCTAGAAGCTGTGCTTCTGCTACGGCCCTGCTGTGCCCTCTGCTCACACATCCTCTGCTGCCTGCCCACCTGCCTGTCCTGCTCAGTGGGCAAAGAACCCAACATGGATTTCCTGCCATGAGACTCTGTGGTGTTTGCCACCCCCACCAAGGGAATGCAAAAGCAACCATTCAGAGTAATTACAATTTCACACGCTGCTCACATTCCTGTGGTTCTAATGTAGGGGATTGAGGTTAAGCAGGGAGTTCCAAGCCAGCTGGACTTTGAGCCCAGTTCTAACACACATAAATTGGAGAGCAAACACTTGCCATTCGATCCTCAAAGGTTTTAACCATGATGCCATCTGGCAGGGAGGTGGCCAGCAGAGCCATCTCCTTCCTCACAGTGCTAAAGAACTTCTTTGCTTCCGGGGGCTGGAACTCCATTTTCTTGAAGGCATGACTATCTGTGAGTCAAGGGAGAGAGCAGAATTAAAGCCTGCCACCAGCTCCTTACAAAGGCAGATCCACCCATGCATTAGATGTATCATTTGGACAAAAAGAGATAGGGGACATCAGCAGGAGGAAGTACCCAAATATCTTCCTGAAGAACCCCAACCCCTGCAGTGAAGACAGGAAGCCCTAGAGCTTTTCAATATATCCCAGCTTACACATCAGCCCAGGGCAATTCAGCTTACTTTGGTGCTGAGCCAGGAGGCAGCCCCAGAGATTATTTGCTTTTTCCCACATGGTACAGCAGCCACAACCTGTATCTCCTGTTCTCTTGGTCTTGCAGAGGGCCCTGTCACTCTGCTGGGATGACCCCCTGCCTGCAGAAATCTGAGTGCAGCTCCTTGCTTTTATTTGCATGCACCTGCAGGTTCTGAACAGCTTGGCCACCTCTCCTCCCCAGCTCTGGCTTAGCTGGTGGGCTTGCCGAGCACCTCGGGCTCTGCTGTCACCTGTGTTCCACACAACCAGATGCTCTTTCTTTATTTTTGGCAGATGAATGTTAACAAGGACGCTCATCCAACCAAGGACACCCAGCACAAGAGCACCAGCTGTTCCTGTTCTGCTCCTCAACCAATCCACCCCTACAAAAAAACAGCCTGAACAAACCCCGTCACTTCAAACTGATCCACGCAGCCCTCCAAAGCTCATTTCCAATGTGGAAGAAAGGCAAGTCCATTTTATGGCTTGAGAAGTGGTTCAGTGCCTAGAGATGCAACCTGGAAGCCAAGTTTAGCTCCCAGAATGAACTGCTCTACCAAAGTCCTCTTAATTTCTCCTCCCCACTTAATCAGCTATGAGACAACGGAGGATACCCAACCCCAGAGGCCTAGATGCAAATATCTCGGAGCAAAAGAAACATGGCAGCACAGAGCCTTCCCAGCAGCCTGCCCTGGTGCACTCACCTGGAGCATACTCCAGCACAGAGAACACCTCTCCCTTGGCACTGGTGAAGGTGACTCCAGGTTTGCCCCCACTCTGCTGGCACAGCACTGGTGTCTCGCTGGGCCACTCTGACCTCACTGGTGTCTGTGCCTCTGCTTTTTCTTCTTTCTTCTCCGTCTCCACCATGGCTTCCATCTTTTCCTCCTCTGCAATAGCCACGTTATCCAAGGTTTTCTTGAGATTTTCCTGCAGCTTTTTAATATCGTCCAAGAATTTCTTCTCCCGAGTGGGTTTTTCCAGCTCCACAGTCGGGGAGGTGGGAGAGCCAGTCAGCAGCTGCTCCACAGTCATATTTTTCAGGCTTTCCAAGATCTTGATGGCTTCCTTCAGCTCCCTGAAGCTCTTCGGGGCTCCATCCTTGCCAGCTTTCTCTGCAGCAAGATCTGCAACTGCCATAGCCACAGCTCCCTGGACTTGTTCCTCTACTTTTTTTACCTCCTCTGCTGCTGGCTCCTCGGGCTCTAACTCCTCAATTCTTGGGTGGTCGTCCTCCATGAGGCCGTTGTCCGTCTCCCAGCTGTCGCTTTCATCCTCCCACTCAGAGGACGCCCCGCTGGTGCTGCCATCAACAGAATCATAGTCTGACTCCTCAATTTCCGACTCAATGTTGTATAAGTGCTAAAGGAGAACAGTTAGAAAAGGCACAGAGTATTTAAGGCTGAAGTGCAGAGCTTTAACTGTTATTAAATGCAGACGAGTCGGTTCTGCCCATGAAACGGGAGCTGCCAGCAGAAGTTTGTGAGGCTGTTCCAACCCCCTTCCATCTATTCAGGGTGGGTGAGGTACGATCCAAACAACATCCTAACGATGACCCACACAGCGAACCAGCAGAGCCCCATCCTCCACCTGCCAAAGCAGGGCTCTGGTCTAGGTGGGCTGCAACCTTCCCAGTGGCTGGGACAGAGCCACCAACAAGTGCATGTTAGTGCCACCCAGCTACCCAAGTGCCCCAGGGGCTCTGAACACAGGGCTAACTCAGAAGGTGCTGGGTTTTATGAGTGGAGTTTGTATTTCTAGCTGTGCTGGCACAGAATGCTGCTTTGGCTGCCTCCACACTCTGTCCTTCCACACAGACAATGCTGGAACCAGCAAAAAAACTCACACACCAGATTTCTTCCTCTGTGGCACACACTGCTTGCTGTCAGAGCTCTGCTATGCTGCTTTAGCTGCTGTATGTGACTACTGCTTAAAATTCAGCTGGGACAATAAAGTCTAACTCAAGCTGCTGAATAAGCTCTTACATAAAATGTTCTCTTCCCCTTCAGTACCGAAAGCAGAACCCATCCACGCTCCATCTACCCTCATCTCCTCTAATCAGGCTTCTGCACACACCACATCTCTCGTGAGGTTCTCTGCAGAGGCTCAGAGATGCACTCGACGCCATCAGAGAAGCAGAAGACCCAGAACAACTTTGCTTCTGACGCTTGAATGACGGCCCAAGAGTCCTCTCAATCTTGTAAGACATGATTCCAGAGGCTGAAGCACATGGACACTCAGTTCTCTTGTCAAAGCCTCGAGCTGAACCAGCCCTGCTCAGCCAGTTCTGTGCCATCCAGAGACAGGCAGCCAGTGGGGGTTGGTTGGGTTTCACACAAGTGACTGCAGGCAGGAAAAGCCATCAAAACACACCGCCCTTACAGCTCATCCAAATTTGAGATGGAACGTTAGCCAGTTATGCCATCTTTATTTTTAGAGCTGAGAAAAAGCACTCAGACAGCTCGTCTCTGGCATGGGGGCAGGCATTGATAAATCACAGTTTTACTAACTGATAATTCACTCCTGACATTCCCCCAGCTCCCATAATTACGCAGACAAGCAGAATGGAAGGAACTGGTGTGACACAGCAGGAGCTGCTGGAGTCCCAGCACTGCAGTATGAGAGCAGCCCTTTGTGGAGCACACAGCAGACCTCTGATTGTGCCTGGCATCCAAGCACATGTGACAACAGGGGGAAGGGAGACAGCAGCCTGCTTTGTAACGCTCTAGTCCACTGCCATAGTGCAGGCATTGACTATTCTACTGTAATTAATGCAGAGATGCTTGGTTTAAAATGGAATCTTGATCAAGTACTTTCTCCTTGCAGAAGCAATGCTGTTCACTGTCATGCTGCAGGAGATGGGACCCTACAGAAGCAAATCTGCTCTCCTCTTCAGGCTGCCTGGGTTAATTTGAAGCAACAAGGAGAAGAGACATGGGATGAAACTATGCGGAATAGTGAACATGATTACAAGACCATACAATATAAGCCTTAAAATAGAACAATGCAGAGGACAAATGAATGGGGTTGCACGGATCGCAACATGGCTCCACATTTTTAAAGTCTGCATTCAACTCCTTTCCCTCCCTGCCTCAGGAAGACATTTGGGTCTGACCCTTATGTAGGTAAGGTCACAATTTGTGGCTCTCATCCAGCTTCTGGGGGAGTTCTTAAGACAAAACACTACAGCACTGTTTCACAAGCCAGACAGAAGCAGCAATAGTTTTTCAGCTGTGCTTAGTTGTGCAACACAGTGAATCTGGGCTCAAGTTAAAGCTGATGACCGCTGAGCTCTGCAGCCCACTCTGCAAAGCAGCAGGTGCTGCAGGCTGTGGTCAGAGACATGAACAGGCAGCAGTGTGTGTGTAAAAGGACCAGAAGTCTGTTTACAACTCCCTGGCAGCATAATATTCTCTATATTCAAAAGCTGTGCTGACTAATTAACTGATCAGTCATCCTAAAAGGAAAAAAAAGAGGATTTTTGTGTGCTACCAGAAGTGGGAAGCCCCACTGTCATGGGAAGGTAATAATAAATTGAGCAGGATTCCCTCATGGACGACTTTCTTTGCAGCCTACATTTGACACCACAACTTGCGGAGCTGGGAAGAGCAGCTCACCTGAGGCAGGATGATGGTCTTGGAGTTATCAGCCCACACCACCTCCACTTTACTGCTGACATCCACACGAGCCACCTGCCCGACAGAAGGCTGTGGAAACAAGGGCAGTTTGTCAGTTTCATCTCCTTCCCAGGCACTTCAGTGCAGAATCCCCCCAGGCTGATGACCTGCAAGCCTGGACCTTCCCAAAGCAATGCTTGCTTTGGGTGGAGAGCCAGCTGAGCAGAAGTAACAGCAGTCCTGGGGCTGCGGCCTTTCTGAGGGCAGCACCACTGGGGTATCTGCCAGAAAGGGGACACCACAGTCCCCTGGAGCAGGCTGCCCTCTAGTGGGGTGCCAGGAGCCGGGCCCTGTGCTTGGCCCCCCCGGAAGGCTGGCAGCAGCTTTCCCAGAGTGCACAGACACATACAGACATGCTACAGCTGGCCCAGAGTATGCTCATTAAGTGGCACTGGAAGGAGGTTATCTGGGTCAGCCGAGCAAGCGTGGATGTGTTCCGTGCTGCTGAAACTAGAACTGCAGCAAGAGCCATCCTACACCAGCTATCCCTTTTTAGGGCAGCTGTCTCAAAGGCTGGAGGGCTTCCAGGCAAAATAAGGAAACCTGCTTCCCAGCAAACTCCATGTTCTCTACAAAAATTGAGCCCTCTCCCATCAACTCAATGATAAAAATTAACGCGTGTATAGTAATCCAAAAACAAGAACCCCACTCTTATGTGGTCGATTGAAACTGGTTACACAACAAACTCACCTTCACTCTTGCACAGGAATCCACAGAACGTTCTCATGTTAGAGGTTACTCAAATCCTAAGCAACCCTTAAGCCTCGTCTCAACTCTGCTGTTGTTCTGCTACAGTCTCCATCAACCCAATCATTTCAGCACAGAATTTCCACCAGCCCTGCAGATCCGATGTTTCTCACGACAGCAGGGGATACAATAAAACAAACCCAGCAAGCTAGAGAGTGAAGGATGCCCACACAGAGCCTAAGGCCCCAGACCATGGTCTCCCATGGACTCCTTCCACGCTCCCCAACACTAAGGGCAGGTGATGCCACAGTCACATAACTGCACTCAGAACCCACCTCATCCTCATTAGCCGTGGCTCCGTCCGAATTGCCGATGCGGATCACGATGTCAGTGGTGCGGAAGCGAAAGTCTGGGTGGTCAGCAATGTCATAAACACTCACATCTTCCTCCTCCCCAATCAGCTGCATTGGAGACAGAAGGCAGACATGTCAGCCCTGGATGCTGTGCTCATCTTCCCAGCGCACCTCCAACACCTGAGCTACTCTGTGCTCCATCCTGTCACTTTTCTGTTGCCTTAACAGACTGCAGGAAGGAACTGCTCGCGTCCCTTCTGTCATCTCACCCTGCAGCACATCAATCAAACAACTATAATGAAAGGAGATGGGTAGCATTGCTCTTCCCTGCTCACCCTCACCTTCACCTCAGGTTCCACGTCATTGCAATCACAAGGTTGTTTCATTCCCTTCTGAACATCCAGATTTCTCAAGGCAGTTCAGTGGGGCCCAAAGAAGAGCATTTACTTTAGAAACGATCTGAGGCAACAAGAAGTGTTTGATAAAAAGTTCATCAACTGATGAGCAAAGGAAAATATCTTTCCTTTTATTTATTGGAGAAGTTCTAGGAGCTCCCAAGTAATGAGAAATGAGCAGCAAAGTGGAACACTTCCCCAGACAAGCCTGATGTTTTGTTCCTAGCCCACCAAGAATCTGTGAAATACAGTATTTCTACAAACCCCCACAGAGCAGGATAACAAGCTATGGATCCTCTCTTTCCACCAACTAGTGAAGACACCATGGGGAACAACTCTGACACTGAACTCAACTGCATGTGAAACCAACTGTACGTGATTACTTCCAGGCCCAAAAGTACACCACTGCTCCCAGCCCCAAGGACCAGCTCCACTGCAGATCTGACTGCCAAGGTTTATCTACAGGAACCTCACTGTTGTGTGGCTCTTGCACTTACCTCCACATCATCTCCACTGGATTTCAGCTTGAACCACTTCACCACACAGGTTCGGCCGATGTGGTCACCAGACTGCACGACTCCATACACACCAGGGTCCTGGGAGCTCTGAGCTTTTGGTCACAGTGATAGGAGAAAAAAACAAAACAGGCAAGTTCAGTGGAAGAGCACAGATTCTGCACACAGCCGAGGCTGCCAATGCCCCAGCTCTCAGCTGAAACCTTCCACCTGTGAATGGCATTAGGAAAAACAGCTCTTCCTAAACAGTCAAAACTGTCCTCAGGTAAGGAGCTGCATTTTAATAGGGTTTGAATTGATGGTGAAACAAGATGATGGTGCACTGGACAGTGTGAGCACACTGGGAGCCCTTTTATCCAGCACAGTGGTATCCAGACTCCTTTCTGGAAAAACTCAGGGTCCTGACAGGAGGTCCTTCAAGGAAAGCAGCACAGCACGAGTTGTTCCTCCCCTGGTTTTGGGACACACCTCAGAGCCATCCGCACTTCCAAAGAGAAGGCAGGCAACCTCTACAGAACACTGAGCATCCTGGCTTTGTTCCTCGTATTTATTCCTTTCAAAACTTGCCTGTCACAGTTCAACCTTGGTATTTAAACGATGGCTGTGTGCTGACACGTGTCACCTGAATCGCTGCCTGTTCCTGGTAAGGCTCTCATGTTAACTTCACCTGACCATTTCTAACAGCTACTGCAGCATGGGCTGCAACACACACTAGGGGATCCAGAAGGAAGAACACTTTGCCATTAAAAGCACGTTCACTCCCCAAGGAGAGCATGTCTGTGACACTCGGTACCTCTTTTGTCCACCACAAAATCCCCAGGGCAGAATTCGTTGTTGTCCAGATGATGGACTGGAATCAGCTCATTGGAACGAATGTTGGTCTCCACAGTGCCATCCTGCCACATCACGTCAGCTGAAGTCATCGTGGTCACCACCTCCACTGCAACCCTGCAAACACAGTCATGAGTTACCAGAGGGAACTTCAGCATCTCTCTCAGCTCTCCCATAAAGACAAACACACTGAACACAAGGATTTTTTTTAAGAGAACTCTCCTTCCCAGATGCTCAAACACATCTGCCTGCAGCTCAAAAATGAATCCCAAGCATGCAGCCACAAACCACATGCTGGCACTCCACCACAGACTGTGACGGCTTGGATGCATTCTGTGTGCAGGAGAAAGAGGAAGGAGGAGGTTCTCATTAGCAGAGTTTGCCCAGCTTGCCTGCACTCCATCCTGCCTGACTCCACACAACTTGCCTTTTCAATCCTGTGCTGATTTTAAGCACAACCTTTACTTTGCTGGCCAGGCCTCGTAGACACAACATAAGTGCTGCACTGGTGTTGGTTTCAAGTCGAACTGTGAAGACGACACAAGAGGCTGTCCCCCCTTGTTATGAATGTCATCAGGGAAACATTTTTAAGTGGAAATAATATCAGTTTGCAGCATTCTCAGGGGTCCACGTGCTGCCCGGAGAGCTGCAGGAAGTCTCGAACTGATGGTAAAGCAGAATGCTGAGCTGGCACCCTGTAGGTAGAGGTGGCCCTGAGCTGACACATCAGATCTGGTGAGTGACCCACCAGCTTTGCATCTGCCAGCAGTGCCTGCCAGTGCACCCAGCAGTGCTTCATCTGAATATTCAGACAGCAAAGACCACTCACACTGAGCTGTGACCAGCTGCCACGTGCGTTCTGCAAAGAGATGCACAGAGATGAAACCCTAGCTGGAAAAGCCTGCATTTCTTGTACTTGGAGACACAGTCATTGCTGAAAAGTGTCTTAATGCCAGGCCTCTGAGTTTCCCTGTGTGGAGTCAGAATTGCTATGGGGATTTCTCCCAGCTAAGCTTTCCCTAGTGAAGCCTTTAATGAAGGAGAGACACTCAGCAAAATGTGTAAATGAACTGAGAATGAGCCCACAGCATTCTCAGGAATGCTATCCTGTGTTCCCATTTTTGCTTCCGTTCCAAAAGTGTTCTGCTGAGGTTTGTCACCTTCAAACACAGTTTCTCCAAAACCTTCAGGAAGTAAAAGGAACAACAAAGCTAAAACACCCAAACAAAACGTGAACAAAGTCCAAGGCATTCTCAAACTACTGGGTTCCTTAAATCCCAGTGTCCCTTTCTTGGAAGGACTGTCACATGTTATTTGCATCAGTTTACTTCTGATGCAGCATTTTTATACAAGCAGTCCAGGAAAACCAGCAAGACAGGATCCCCAGCTGTCAGTGTCCTTGCTTCCCCTGAAAACAGTTTAAATATTCTCCAGTTCAGAAAGATAGCAAATGCTAAGAGATGCAATTATTTCCAGAAGTGGGCTGATAGATGCAATCCTCCCTCCCCCAGGCTACTGAAATCAATTCCCCTGAGGCTCTCAAGCACTGCATTTTGCCTATTACAGAAAACAATTTGGCAAAAGCTGCCGATACCTATGCAGAGCAGGATGAGGATAAAGCAGAGCCCACTGCAGTACGAAGCCTTGCCAGCAGTGAGCTCTGTGAGGATGAGCTGTCCAGTCACACTGCTGTGGTTTGTCCTCAGCCTCTCTGCAGAACCACCACCCAGGTACCCAATTAGTGTCACATCTAAGCTGTGTGATCTTCATTCACCTCCTGCTCTGCGCGCAGAGCCGAGCGCAGCACAGATATTCTGCCGATGCCCTGAAGCACAGCTGAGCTGGACCAGCATCAGTGTCACATCACGTGGCCACGGCTTCATCAGAAGCTGGACTCAAATCAAGTTGATTTCACACAGGCCACTGCACAGTCATCGCAAGGTAATCACTGCTGGTTACTAACGAGCACTGTCCCAACGTGAGGCACACCATCATTGTCCACCCATGCTGAGGAGGTGGTTTACACCCAAAAGGGATTTCAGCAACTCTACCTACGTTTGGAAACCCAACTCACCTGTCTCCTGGCTTAAATTCTCTTGAGATCTTGGTCTTCTTCTTCTTGTGCTTCCGCTTCAAGTTTTTGATGGAAAGGGGGATGCTTTTCTTGCGGCTGGTGCCGCTGCCACTCTGGGATGAGGCCGTGGAGCTGGCAGAGGAGGTGACAGAGCTCGTATCATCTGTGTCATCAGCTGCCTCATCATCAGCATCCTGCTCCATGGACTGCAGCCTGTAATCAGCTGATCCCTCATCTTTCAGCAGAAAGGGAGGTTGCTGTCTCACTGCTGCTCCCCCTTTGTCCTTCCCTGTTTCTTCAGGCTGCTCCTCCTTCCTCTCCCCTACACTTGGCGCACCATTGGAAGAGTCCTCCAGTTCACACTTTGAGCCAGGCTTAAGGTCTTCTGATTTTTGGTCAGCAGCTGGAGCAGGCTCTTTGTCCTGGGCTTCAGAGGTACCCTGAGATTCTGGGGAGCACGACATGATCTTCACTATCTGCTTCTTCAGCAGTCTCCTCACCTGCAGAAAGCAGATGAGGGTCAAACAATGTGCTTATACACAGCAAACTGGCAGACAACCCAAGAATGGGGAACTCTGCACAGAGAGAAATACAGCACTCCAGGGGTCTCTGCAGAATACTCTGGTATGGAGAAACGTACAAACTAGCAAAAGTCATGCTAGTGATGACATCACAGCCATCTTACCACTGCTCTACTCAGGAGCAAACACCAGCTGCAGGCTACCCCTCAGCAAGTCAGCTTTGCTCTTTCAGGCTATTTTAAGCAAGCTCTGAACTTTCTTGTTTCAGAAGGTCACAACAGGCTACACAAGTTAATCTATGCAACAGACACAGCTGCACAGGGAGGTCACCATCCACACTGCTGATATCCTGTTATTCTAGGAACACCACTGCTCTACAGCCAACATGTAAAGTCACAGCATGACTCATTTGGCCTAGGAAGCAGACATTCCTCAGTATCACTGCAGAAAGGACTGAAATTGATGCTTTGGCTCCAAAATAAACATGAGGATAGGTGCATGTTTTTGTTAGAGTGAGTCCAGGCTGTCAGAGCACAGCTTCGCCCCTGCAAGTTGACACCCCTGTGTTCAGTGTCCTGTTCACATTCTCGTGGATTAGCTGCATGCTTCTCCCAGTGCAGTGAGACTGCTGCACAAGGTGACTTCGCTGCTGGCACCAAGAAGCCATTACTCTTTACAATCACTCCAGGAGTCACATTTTGGACCACAAGAAGATTGATGCTTTAAAAACCACAGCAATCAGAAACGGTCAGAGAAGTCACACGTCCCTCCCTTTACCCCCCTAAGTTCACCTTTTTGGCAACTGATCCTTCACCCAGGACACAGTTCCTCTCTGGGCATTCACAGGTGATTTTTGCAGGTTCCACTTTGTCCGGGAACACATAGAGGCACCTTTCTCCAAGCTGCCTCTGGGCATGGTCAAAGCACCCCAGACGCTTTACCCTGGTAAGATGAAAGGAGAGCCATGAGCAAAGCAAAAAAGCAATAACAGAACCTCGCTGCAACCAGAGCCTTCACAAGGCTGGCGTGTCCTCTTGACAACAGCACTTCTCCCGGAGTGGCAGAAGCAAATGCCACACCAAGCCTTCCCCAGGCACACAGCTGTAAAGGAGGAGTGGAAAGTCTCACAAAAGGGACACAAAGGGGTCGGGTGGAACAGCAGTAACTCCTCTCCCTCTAGTCCTCCTTCCCAGAAGCAGTTGCCAAGACACATTTCAAGTTGGCAGTGCTTTTTGCTGCCATCTGAGAGCTGCTCTCCTCCAGTTTCCCCATGAGCTCCAGGCAGGACTATGCTTTGTTGTGCTGTTACTCAATCTGACTTCTCTTTCTGAATTTAGTCCAGCTTGTTTTTGCAGCTGCAGCCTGCAGAGGGCACCAGATGCTCCCTCAGCATCAGCGTGGGCCCAGCATAGGACACTTTTATTTCCCTACTGCACGCACAGCTAACAGGTGAAGCCTATTTCAGGCACCAACTGAAGGACAAGGGTAGGCACTCGTTGACTGGAAAGCGTTAGGAGAGGACGGTGGGACGTCAGGATTTTAGTTATTCCTTTACTTTTTTGAAGTTTTGGAATATAGGCATATAAGGAGAAGGGGAAAAAAACAGCTCTGTGTCTAATCAGCTGCAGGCACATCACCCACATTTGTGCACACCCTGACAGTGCAGAAGGTTTCCAACTGCTCTCACCTGGACAGGTTCTCCTGGCTGATTATTGAGGGTGGAGGACTCACACTGTCAGTACCTCCGGGACAGAAGCTTTTAGTGATCCAAGTAACCTTTAGTTCTACCACCTGCACCTGCAACGTAAAGAGAAAGGGGTTTGGTTTTTCAGCTTTCCCAAATCCATGCCTAGGATCTAAAAAATCGAGTAAAGGAAAGCAGCAAAATCTGCTTTTGTCATTTAAGTGTAGTTTCCCAACATCAGAACCACTTCAGCTCCTCTGTAGCTTGGCTGTGGACAACACTGAGCGCTCCTACAGCTTTTAGCATCAAGGAAGATGGCATCTGGCTATGGAAGGAAGCTGTAGTTCATACAACTCAGCAGTCCAACGTCACAAAGACACACTAATGGACTTGGAGCTGCTCCCTCTTTCAGCAAGGAGTCAGCAACATTTCTCCCTTTGTGGATAGCACACGACATTAACTTTCAATGGAAGAGGTGCTTCCACTACCCTAATGATCAGCCCCAGCAGCCTCTGAGTGCACTGGCACACGGTCACCTTACAGGGCGCCAGCAGGGACCCTTGGGAGGAAAAGCCAAACCACGCTCAAAAGTCCTGTGAGCCCACGGTGAGGAATTTGTCACTTCAGAGCAGAACCACTCTTGGGAGGTTACCATGGCCAGCTGACTTTGCTCCAAGCTGCTCCGTGCAGAAAGCAGCCCTGTGTCAGCCTGGCAGCTCTTACCTCTTCCACCACCACTCGGAACTTGCTTTTTGTGCTCAGAACTGGCTTCACACCCGAGAGCCATTGTACACTGGAGAAGACTTTAGAAGGCCCGATGAGGACTTGCCCAGGATAAAAGCCGTATGAATCATCAAAGAAGAGACCCTGCGAGGGAAAGGGAGGAAAAAACAGCATAAAGGACAGAAGTCTTAAGACTGCAGTCTTTCCCTTCCCTCGTTCGTGATCAGCAAGGCTAATATAAAGGAAAAAGTCTCACTAGCAAGTTGCCCATCTCTTAAAGCTCGTTTCTGAAGCTAACCCAGCAGTTTCTATAGCAACCTGCTCTATCACACATTCATACAGGATTATGACTCAGTAGGGGAGAAGCAAAGGTATTTGCAAGAAACAAAAGATATGGATTTCACACCTATGTTCTCAGTAACAAGGCGGCCACAGAGGCCACAGCCCTGGGCAGGGACACCTGATCTCTTTTCCATGCTCCAGTTCAAGCTCCTGCAGCTATCAGCCAGCCAGGGGATTCCAGCCTTCACTCCTCCAGCTGTCACACTCACTTTGTGAGCATTCTTCCTGCCCTGGGTGGATTAGTCAACACAACAATCCTATGAAAACAGAACAGGGCTACCGAGAAAACAATTATTTCCTAGAACTCTTTTCCACTGATATTTAGAGTGATTTGATGAGCCAAGATTCAGGATGTGAGGGCGGACAGAACAGTTTAGAGTAGATGGAATACAGAGCACAAAAATGCAGCAAGTCTTGTAGCTTGTCAGAAAGGATAAGAGCAGTGCAGTGAGATCGAGATCAGGTGTGTACCTAACACAGCAGTGCTGAGCACAGGATCAAGGGTAACACTGGAGATAACTCAAGTTTAAGACAAGACTGTGGGCCTCTATGGGACTCCAAGTATTCTGAAGGCAGCCTGACTCAAAAAAGATCTCCAAATCAATGCCCAAAACGTGGATGCTGCTTCAACACAGATTTAGCAAGCACAATAATGCTGTGCAACCCAAAATAGCAGAGACTAAAATACCAGAGAAGGTCTAGCAACAGACCACACCATTTCTGTGCAGAACAAGAAAACCACGGCAGCGCATCCTATTACAATTATATCCCATTTACTCCTCATGAAACAGAGGAACAGAAATGCACTTTTAGATCTCTGCTTTGAAGGCTGGGAAGGATAAGGGTTGACAGCATTTTAGCTTTTATGAATTATATGCTATTCTTGCAGCCAACTCCAAATAAAGCTGCTGGGAACACAGCGAGGCCCTGCTGATGCCATTTGGAAGGAGAAGCAGCTGCTGCCTGCTTTGCAAGGTGAGGGAGCTGAGATCCCATCAGCACACAGCTTAAATGCCAGCAGAACCTTCCCCACCATGACAGGGAAAAGTCCAGCATGATGGCAGCTCTCCATTTAGAGAATGCAACAGACAACAGCAGCAAGAGAGTATTCTACACCATCTAGAAACGTGCTTCAAGCAGAACATCATTTACACAACATGCCCTTTTCCAGAAGAAGGCATTACATCTGAAAGTATTAAATGGAGCAAGAGCCTTTTCAAGCACATACAGATGTACTGAGCAGACAGTGAAGCACCTTGACGTGAGCCATGTGACTGCATATTGCATGACTTGTTTGCAAAACACAGTGGGATATACTAAATGTAACATCTGCTGAAAACCTGCTTGTTAGTAATCCTAAAACGGGTTGGGTTGGAAGGGATCTTTAAGATCATCTAATCTCAACCCCTTCTGCTATAGGGACACCTTTAAGCTACATATTGTTACAGCTTACTTAAGAGAAGATCCAGCTAACTGTTTTTCATCACTTAACTTTTAGCATCTATAAGTAATTGTGGTTTTGCCCTTTCCCTTTCCCTCCTATGCAAAAAGCTTATGAATTAAAGCTGATCAAACAGGCTCCCAGGAGGACCACAAGCTCACCGAGTCACTGACGTGAGGACAGACGTCATACAGCTTGGCTCCATCTTCTGTGCTCATAGAACACCTGGAGAGCAGACAGGAGACACGGTCACATTGCCAGAGCCAAACAGCACCAGCTTAACTGCTGCTGCCCGAGTGGGTCTGCCCATATGCATACTGCTGAGCCCTTATGGTCCAGAGCAGAACTGGCTACAGGTAAGGTGTAAAAAACACTGCCTGGTATTCAAAGGCTCCATTCAGTGAGTAAAAAATAAGAAAATCAAGTGATATGCGAGGTACTGGTCAAGATTTTTCTGCTGCAGAGGTGTCATTGGTTATCCACACCAAGGAAACTCAAGGCAGTTTGGGTATGCTTGCTTCAGTAATAGCTTTATGTCCAGACCAAGTTCTGGTGGGATTTCAAATGATTCACTATAAAGATTTCAAAAACAGTTACCTCATTTGACACAGCTATGCACGAGTTGCTAACAGAAACCAAGCAAGGTTTTAAGTTCCACCAATAACTGCAGGCGGTGCAGATAGAGAAGTGCAGCTATTTTTCACTGCCAGTCTGACAGATGTGTAAGAGCCTTCCATTCTGGGTTAACCAAAAGCAAAACAAAAAACAGTCAAGAAAATCAGAGAAGCATCCGCCAGTTTTGCAACGCTCACTTCTCTTAGGAAAAGCAGAAGGCAGAGCTGTTTTTTCCCTCTGTTTTAAATCATTACCATGCAATTTACACGACAGATGGGTTGGATCCCAGCTGCCATGCCTGTGTGCCTCCCAGCCCTCCACTGGCTCCTCCTTTCCTCTGCACCACTAAGACCAGACAGGCCTCAGTAACAGCACAGAGTTCAAAGGGCTGCAATTCACACGTTCCTGTCTGACATGCACAAGGATCAGAATTCAAATCATTTACTGGCTCTGCAGAACCACACGTTAAGGTAACAAGAAAACTCTTGCAATGCTTCTGATTAAATCTCTCTCAGGAGGTATGGCTTTAGATTACATCCTCATTAAAAACATTCCCAACGCTGCTGTAAATAACGGTGCAGATAAAGCAGAGCTGACCATAACGACTGAAGTTCAATCTTGGGCTGCTTTTTCATCATTAATAGGAAGCACCAGCCTGCGAGCTTCCACATTCCTGCAGATGCTTTAAGGTAAGAATCCTCCCTCCCCGCCTGTCAGAGGCAGCACACTCTCCTACTGAGCAGTCTGGAATTCATGATATGTCAAAACAACCATTTTTTCCACAGCAGAAGCGCAGTTTTAAAAACCAACATATTTCAGTTCTGGAGGGCTGATCTGCTGGGACTGACAAAAATAACATCCTTCAGATAACACGTTTCCAGAGGGTAATCAGTGACGTTTTCAGATAAAGATGTGTTTGTACTCTATATCCAAGGATAAAGCAAGCAGATGACTTAACAGGAGCACATGAATGAGAAGCTCAGCCTGCCTAGCTCTCCTAAAACAGATCAGGATCATGAAAGCTAAGGGGCATTCAATAGAAGGAAGTACCTGGCTCCGTTGGAAAGCTTAAGGATGACTTGGTTCTTCAGATCATATACCTTGCCCAGCCAGCAGTCATAGGCTATGTAGTCACCATACATGAAGGGCTGTGAAGAAAACGGGAAACCAGCTTTATAAACATCAGCCCTTGTATTTTGAACCAGTGAGTAAATCCTCACATAACACAGACCGGAAAGCGACCTCGGGGGGGATTTCAGGCAGCAGCTGCAGACCTTGCTGTAAGCTTGAATTAAGGCACACTGAAGAGTCAGAGCACAGTACAGATTCTCCATTTAAACAGCCCTGAATTTCCGTAGTCGATAAAACCTTAAACCACTCAGCATCCAAAAATCCCCCACTCGCACAAATGGGAGAACCAGGAATGTTTCAGTTCAACAGAAAGCTGCCCGACTCCCCTTAGTGTTCTCACTGCTTCAGCACTAACAATACTGCTGAGCCAGTGTTGAGGGGCTCTGGTTGTGCTGTCACCTGACAATCTCAATACAGAAGCTCTCACAATTTAGAGACAACCCCACCTTCCAAGTCAGCCCGATCCCAGCAACGTGCTCAGAAACACAGAACAGATGGGCAGAAGAGGAGATGCTCCACCTTCTCCCAGGGAGGATGCTTTAAAATAAAACCAAGTTGCAGATGCATCTTGCACAGATGCCTCCTTAGCACAAGTTACTTGGAACACAGCAGCATTCTTCCCACCACCAAAACCCTGGCTCCACTTTGTTTTGGCTGCGTTCTCACCCAGATATGTTGCAGGTCTTTGCTGTTGACAGGGTATAGGATGCAGTTGGTTCCTACCAGCTTCACCGCACACTCTATGTTGACATCAATTACAGTCCCACACTGGCTGTCCTGGAAACACAAAGAGAAAGGTTTAGAACCTAGAGGAGGCCTTGCACACAAATGCATGTGCTCTGTGCACAGCAATCTGTGACTTCTCATGTAAAGCCTGATTGTGCAGCAAGTTATCACAGAATTGTAGGGGTTGGAAGGGACCTCCAGAGATCATCGAGTTATAAATGGGCTTCACCTGCTGCCATACTAAAAAGATCTGGCACTTTTCAGATGTCAAGGTTTCACATCAGATAACTTACAGTTGATTCAATTACGCGGTGGTTGTCATTGCCTCTGTCACTTTTTAGCAAAGTTTTAATCCTTTTTGCCCCAAAGAAAGTACCACATGCTGTCAGGAGCCTTCTGGGGATAGTTTGGCAATACGTACACTGCTTACACATATGGCAGAAGCCTGCGAGGACAGGCTGCTAACCCAAACACTGTCAGTCACAGCAGCTGCCCTGGCCCTTGACAGCTGGGACAATCCATACTTTTATTTATTAAAGCCCACAGTCCACCATAAAAGTGGACTGAGGGACACTGTGACAAATGCCCTGCTATCAGCAACTTCAAGGCTGTCCTTATCTCAAACATGAAGGTCACTGCTCCAGCAGGACTTGAGCACAATGCTGGGAGTGCTTACACTTGGTGAGAGGTGGATTTGTTTGCTCGGTCCACTTATAAGCATGTTGTTCTATTGGCTACATCAAATATTTATTCAAGGCTTTCACCCAGAGCCCTGGGTGGCCCCTCTGGAAGGCCACGAGTTTGCTGGTGCTCAGCTCATCAAACATCCTGTTGGGAGCCAAGAAGTCCCACAGCCCAGAATGGCACCTGGGCAGACTGTTCAGCACAGGTTGGCTGCATTTCCTCTTCCTGGAATTACAGCAGCCTGCGTCCTGCAGGTACAGCTCCCAAGGCAATGAAGACAGCAACGTCCTCGTGCCACGTCCTCGCAGAGCTGTGCCAGTGTATCAGCAGGGCTGGGGGAGCCAGGCTGGCACAGCTCAGGGCAGCAGGGCTTCATCCCTTCCAAATGATCTACAGATTACTGCCACTTCAAGAGAGGTTTCCTTTGCTTCCCAACTCTCTCAGCTACAGCCCACGGCTGCACTAAACCTGGCACAGCCAGCAGCCTGCATGGTGCCAGGAGGAGCCCTGCAGAGCCCTGCTGCCCACTGACACCTCTGCAGAGACACAAACAGGCTGTGCCAGAACCACACCTGGGGCAGGCAGCTCCTGCCAGAAAGGTTCTGGCCACGGGATGAGCGAGGCCTGCTCACAAGTGGCACCTGCCAAAGTAGAACCCTCACCCTGACTCCAGCTTCTGCTACTTAAGTGCAGCCCATCCATCCTCTGCTCACATTTTGCTGTTTAGGGTTTGTTAAGTCTGTGCTATAGACTGCTTAGCCAGCAGCCAGAGAAACAGAAAACCCTCACGTTGCTGCTGTTCTGGGATTCAAGTCTTTCACCCCACCTGAATCAGCTGAAACAAAGCATCAGGCTTCCCATGGCAGAGACCCTCCTGCCATCAGCACCAAACAACGCAACCAGTGCTGTCACACCCCAGAGCCCATCTGAGACTGCTGGGTGCCACCTGATCATGGGAAGGAGCAGAGGGTTGAGTTCAGCTCGTGTCCCCTTCCAGTTGCTAAGTTCTCGAGTGAGAACACAGACTTACATGCAAGGGCTTAGAAAGCAGAGATCAATGCTGCGAGCGGCCTGAGAAGTGACAGGAGCACAGGATGCTGGCTCTCCTCTCTCATCTGCTGCTGAACTGCTGCTCTGGGTTTATTTACCTCGCTGTCACATGAAGCATTGCCCTGCACCACAGAGGCAGTGCTGCGGGCAGGGAAGTTCTGCTGAATCACAGCGAGGCTGCAGCAGCACTCAGCAATGCGGTCCCAAAGTAAAGAGTTTCATCCTCTGACCCATCAGTTTCCTATCTGAGAGCACAGCAGCTCAGCAAGCTCCAAGGCCCCCACACCACGTACCTCCCATCCGACTCATTCCCTCCATACTCCCTTCTAACAAGGAGATCTCCACCTACCACTGCTCAATTTAAAGGGGCAGCGGCACCCAGCACCCTCCAGAGCAACAAATCTGGGTGCCTGACAGATTGCAGCCCTATTTCTGATCTTTTCCCCCAAGCACCACCTGGAAAAACGGAGTCTGCCACCATTCTGCATCCATCTGGATTAGACTCACGGGGGCCCAACCGCATTCAGAGAAAATGACCTCATTTCATGCATTAGGCATTCCTTCCTCGCGCTCAGTGCTAGACGAGAAGCACTGAATTTGAGTCAGCTCCTCTCTTGAGGAACAGAGGATTTCGAGTCCTTCCCACCCAAGGTTACAAACAAGCCCTGGGAGTGCAGTGCATACAGAGCAAGTTCCTCATTGTGCACTTGCCAGGCCGAGTGGAGTGGGGCAGGCTGACAGCCACAGCTCTCCTATTGTAAACGTGGTAGTGATTTTCTGCACTACATCTAATGTTTTTCTTTGGGACAGAAGGGGTTCATTGCTTTATTTACCACTGATATTTAAAATATACTTGAGATGAAGGCGAAGCTCAGGTCTTCTTCAGATACAGCACGTTTTTGAGGGGAGGAATACGAGTTATTTACCCACCATCCTATCGAAAAAATGACACTATCAGCCACTAGCACAAATGGTCAAGTAAAAGCCAACGTCCAAACATGCAAATTGAAAATAAGAGCATGCAGAACGCCTGCTGGGACACACCAGTGTACCTACCAACATATGTGCAGCAAGCTGGAGAAGCCCATTTGTGCTCCAATGAGTATGGAAATTGCAAACAAAAGCAGCGTATCCACATTTGCCAAGAAGAGAAGAGCTCAAAGTGACTTTAAGCTTTCAGGATGGTAAAAAGCATTAGAAACAGGCAATTGAGAGAAAGGACACAGAAAACATCCTGCTTTGAGCAAGAAGATACAGAGCAGTGTCCAGCTGTGCCAGGTACAGCACTGTGAGCTGCTGATATTTCCATTTGCCAGCAGTTCCTTGTTTTGGATTGAAATAGGGCTGCAGTTTTACTAAGAGATGTTGAATCCAAATTTCCACTTCAAACAAGAACTTGATTTCTTAAGGAAATGCTTTATTTCAGCATTTTTCAAGTTACCCTTCAAGTTTTTTGTTTTTTTTTCTTCCTTTTTCTTGTCTTTGGAACATTCTGTGCAAAAGGACTGGGTTGACTTTTTTTCCTTAATGGATAAAAGAGGCTTTATTTCAAACACTCAGCCAGATCAGAGGATGGCCTTTTCCCTGCATGCAGCTCACCATGTGGTGCCACCACAGCAACCAGTGCCTGTTTCAGCACCACATGGGCAGCCCCACTGCTGGGAGCAAGTCAAGAGAAGATGCAAGCACCCACCTGGCAGCCCATATGGCTCAGGGCTATAGGTTAGCTGTGAGCAGCAGCACCAAGCTGTCAGCCCAGCTAAGCTCCTGAGGGATCCCATCTCATCAGATGATCAATACTGGGACAGTGCTCCCAGTATGTCCTACAAGAAGACAAATCTACACGTCCTCAGATGTGCACAAATACTGTAAAGCTAGCATAGAATGACTAGGACTTAAATAGTAAAGCAGAAAGGTAACAATTACAAGCTGACCATTAAAGCCAGCTTGTTTTCTGCCAACCTAGCTGTGTCAGATGCTTCGGTGTGTGTCTTGCTTCAGCAATGCTGGGGTTTGCTGCAGGTCTGCACTCCCCTCATCTCAGAGCAGCTTGACTTGAAAGTGAAAGGACACCCGGATGGCAGGTTTGTCTCATGAGCTGACACTGCCAGGCTGCCTGTGCTCAGGAGACCTTTGCAGATACACAACAGCAGTGAGGCAGCCTTATCAGCATCTCATTTTCAAGGGATGCTGCTAGTTCTATTAGACACACTAAAAATAGAACACACTCAAATCAGTGCTGTTCAGTTCCATTCAGGCAATTTGGCAAGTCTGAGAAATCCATGCAGCAGTGTTATGAACAAAAAGGGACACGGAAAAGAGCACTTACACTGGAGCTCATATGTCTGACCACATCTCGAGGGACCACAGAGCGATCTTCAAGCTTCAGCTAAAGGGGAAGAAAAAAAGAGAGAGACTGGACTGAGTGTTGGCACTTAACATAGCAAACAAATGCACAGCATCTCATCCCTCTGCACTGAAGAGGCTTCCAGCACTCCCACACATTGCTGGTAGAGGAGATATCACTGGATGGACCCAACAATTCCTGGCCAGTTAAACTGCCCGTGTCCTTCCAGCAGTGACCCTTCAGCAAGCTGCTTCACTCATCTGAAGTCTACTTGCAGGCTGCTTCATTAAGTGTTATTAATAGGCTTAAAACAGCAAAACCCAATTCCCATCTAATGCATGACAAAAATGCTGTATGAGGGATAATGCTCTCAGCATACTAATGGGGAGGACACAAGGCTGCTTGGTTAAGATTTCCCCCTGCAGAACAGGGCCACTTCTCATCTGCATTTCAGTGCTCAGGAGCATATTTGCATCAGTGTGAGCTCTGCAAACACATTAACCACATACCATGCACTTCGGGAAGCACCACATGAGCTGTGTATCAGGGACAGAGCCTCCCTCACATCTCACTTCTAGCATTCACCCCTCTGCTCCTGCTACAGGCATCACTTCGCTGGTTGAACCCGGCCCCAAACCCATGGTGCTTTGTCAGCATCTCATCCTAGCCCACACCCTGGCTTACAGCCTGATCTGTAAAATTAAGACATAAATCCATGATCTGAGGGCAGGATCCGGAATCAAAGCAAAGCACCTGAGTATTTATTGCCTTCTTGATGGCACGTTTCGGTAAGGCAGGAAGCAAGGCAGCCAGTGAGGCTTTTAGGGCAGCTCCTGAGTCTCAGCTGCAGCAGGGAGGGAAATCTGAAGCCTCCTACAGCCCACTTCCAGCCTGGGGAAGCGCTCATACCCTCCCACAGCCCACCAGAGCATAGACAGACATCCATTTTTATAATGCTTTCTAAAATTATTTGTTGAAGTACTGTACAGAGAGCCCTTAACATCCAGAACCACAGTCACAGCAATAGTCGCGTTCCAGTAACTGCACACCTGTGAGCAGCAGTTTGGGGGTTTTAACTGAAGAGTTCTCTTAATGCAAAGCTCAGTGTGTAATGACAGCTTCATTTCAACACGCATTAGGGCAATGCCAGATTAAACCAACTCATCACCCACCACTGAGCCGTTCTGCTTTGTTCTGTATTGAACAACACTTGAATTACCCACGCTGACGCTGCCTGGCACAGGCAATATTTGTACATTAGGCATCCCAGGTAAATCAAGGAAGCTGTTCAAGCATTCCCTTCCCAGTCATCCACACCTGAAGGATATAACCACGCAGTTTCTTCCAAAAGCAAAGCATCAAGCTTTCTCTGCAGGGGACTGCACTTAACCTGCTCTCTGATGGCTCTGTTTGCAAAGGCAGCATGACTATTTTCAGCTATGTGCACCAGACCCACCTGCCTCAGTTGCTAGGATAAGCAAGCCAAGGAGTAGGCAGAACACCAGCCCAGAAATAAATACTTTGCAGGTCTGGTATCATGCAAAGACCATTACAAGCACAAAACCCAACAAGAGCATGCTAGAGTGGCTGTTCCTGAACACACAACAGTGCAGTCACTCTTCCTCTCCTATGTAATCCCTGTGGTGTGATCATCATCCATGGGAGGTCGGCCTCTCGCTCAGCAGCCAGGGAGCTCAGCACTGGATACTCTTTTAAAATAGGGACTTGCAGCCCAGCTGCTATATTTCCCTCCATGAAAGTCAGTACTAACATGGCTCAAGTTTTCTGCTCCAGCCAAGTGCTTTGCCAACAGCCCCAGAAACAAGAACTCTCAGCTCCCCAGAGATGCACTCACCAGCACACCGAGCTGAGCTCAGCAACCTCCAACACCTCACATTCCAGGCATGTTCTACTTGTGTTGCCCTCTCATCCTTTTTAATCCACCTTACCTACATTCAAAAAGCCAACGATGCTCATAACAACACGTTTCACCCAGGCAGAAAGGCACAGCCAGCACACACACACCAGGTCCATGGGTTAAGCACCACTACAGACAAGCAGCTCCAAGAGGCACAATGGTTGTGGCACTCAACTGCTGCCCTGTACTCAGGGCTGCTTTCCAGTACTCAGCACTGAAGCAGTGCCCACGCTCAGGGGCACATCACCAGAGCAGGAACACCTGGACTGCTCCACCAGCTCTGGCCATACTCTGTACTGCATGAGGGTGCTACAGAGCATCTGGGTTTCTGCTTAGGGAACAAGGACCAACATCATCACGTTCCCACTCTCAGCTGAGTATCTCACTTGATGGGAAGCTGGGCAGCTGCTGTCCCCTGAAATTGGGAGATAGGAAAGCGCACTACATCATTAAGCCCCAGCAGCTTTTGCTCAGCCCAATGATTTCTTACATCAGCAATCAGCACACCTTTCCCACAGTCACTGCCTGCTGCTCCCACACACACCAGCACGCAGCTCAGGGGCTCCTTACCACGCTCAGAGGACTTCATTTCTCCATGCACCATGCAGACGAGCCATGTTGGGCAACTCCAAAGCACAGCGTGGGCAGGGTGGCCGGGACCTCTCAGCACTGCAATCCACTCTGGCTCAAGGCAGACCATGTCACAGGTCAGTGCCTTCAATATGCAGAGGCACAAAGATTTGGGAGCACACGTTCCATGTGGGTGAGCCATGGCAGCGCAACTTCTGTATTTCTACTCAGCTCCCAGCACTGCCCAGCTCAGGGTGGCTGTGAGGATGACACCCGATCCAGCACAGCTCTTGCCAACAGCAAGTTAAACCGAGTTCACAGTGTGTCAACTGCTGTCTCTGACAGCTGCAATGTTTGCCCAGTGAAAAATCAAACCTGGGAAAGGTGCTGGTGTGATCCCACAGCCCCTATCTCCAACGTAGTCCCTATGCCAGACACAGGTTTAATCCCCTACAACAAGAACTCTGGGAATAAACACAAGCACAAAGGAGAAAAAGCAGCAGACACCCACCCTTCCCTTTGGTAACTGCTTATACCTAACAGACATGAATGCACAAGTGCTGGATGTGAAGCCTCTGCAGCGGGCTGTGCTGCTATGTGATGAATGAGCTCCCCAGCACACGGACTCTGTGCAGCATGGAAGTGCTTCCACGTGAGCAAAGCAGAGCTGGCGAGCAGCACAGCAGCAGCAGCCTGGCTTCCAGGCCCTGACCAGCACAGACCTGCAGCTCTTTCTTGGCTCCTTCTCCATCTCGCATTCCCAGCACTCTCCTCACCCAGCTTGTGCAACTGTTCTCACTTAAGCCATTTCCACACACTCCTGCTGAATTTGCAAATAAAGATACAGAAAGCATTACTTGCAATTTTATAAAGCCTGTCCTCTGATAGGGACAGTCAGCTCTTTCAGCAGAAGAAAGGCAATAGAAAAAAAAAACATCTTGCAGATCCACAATTGCCCAGAGGTCTCCTCGTTAGCTAGGCTGAGGTGTTATACATGGAACACGTCCCTGTTGTTTTCAGTCCTTAATTTTTATTTTGAACTCTGACTGCACACCCAAATTCTCTTCAGCTACAACAGCAGCACGGCAATCAACACAAGCTGTTTGCTCAAACCCAAATGAGGCATCCAGAATAGCAAGCCAGTTGTCCAAACGCAGCATAGAATTGGGTGACAAAGGTTCAGGATTTCAAAGATCCTAAACATCTGAAACTGAGATGTTTTAAAAAGAATTTCAGCATCAAAACTACTGGCGGCACCAAACAACTCTTAGAAGAACATGCTCTGCATGCAGAGCTCACCTCTCTTGAAAGACATTTCTATTACACTGACCATATCGTGCTGCACAGGAGCTGTCTAGAAAGCAGGAGAAGAAAGAAGGCAGGAGGAGGATCCTGCAGAAGATGAGCCTTGGTTCACTCTGACTTGAAGCAGCTGCAGGCTCCCAGGCAGGAGCTGTTCTGGGGAAGGAAGGAAGGAAAAGAGAAGGAGGTACAACAAAGACCACTGCAAATTCTAGCTTCCAAGGACCAAAGCTGCATGACCTCAAAGAGCAGAAGAGTTAGGAAATAGAAAGCAGAGGGTTTGACAACAACCCCTGTGGGATGAGACTGAATGGCAGCGAGAGCAAAACGGCGCTGACTGGCAAAGTTCTGCCCTGCCAAACCCCAGCCAGGAGCATGTGCAGCTCGTGGCCCTGCCAGGGAGACCATCAGAGAGGACAGAAAACATTCAGTTAGAAATTGTACTGAGATTAAAAAACCTTCAGCACGGCCTGCAATGAGTTAACTGCCAGCAGTCATGAGCGTGTCATTCAGAACACACAGTTCTCCTCTGGACTGCTCAGACAGGGAAGGACAGCAAACAGGACCTGCATTTCCTACGCTCGGCACAGCAGTGTGTTGGTGAGGCTGTATGGGGCCGTGCAAACACTGCTCTGCACGAGGTCAGGGTGATGAACAACTCCAGGGGCAGAAGGACAGAGCGACGGTTGCTAAAATTCTCCCTAAGTGTGAAAGAAACGCTTTAAAGGACTTCACAGAAGCTAAGATGGCATCAATAGTGCTCCAGCACCACCTGAGACTGCTGACGTTACAACTCCAGCTCATGACACCACGCACGTGCCAACCCTCTGGCACTCAGCACGACGTGGGATGCATTGCCCACACTACCCTAAGCAGCACCAAAGCAAACTTCGGGTTTAATCTTACTGTGCAGCCAGCACATGTGTTCAAATCAGTAGAAGGCAGCACCTACAGGTTGCCCATAAGGATCCGACTGCCAGCAGCAGCCTCAGCCCCATGCCGCAAGCCCTGTGCTTATAGCAATGCATTCTCACTCCCAACAAACACCTCCAGGTCCTGTGGCAGCAGGACACCAAGGGGCCCTGCTTTCCTTTTTCCTGAGAGGCTCTGCTTTCATTTTCCAACAGGAATTTGGCTTAAAAAATAAAATAAAATACATATATATATATATATATATATAATTCATTAGATGCAGCAAAAGTTCAGTTTAATTATAACATGGGTAAACACAGTGCTCAGAGCAGAGGAATCTGGCTTCATAATAAATCTCAGCAAAAATTAATCTTTTACTTGGATTTCCCTCATCCTAGAATGTCAAATGCTATTTACTGTACCAGTAACAGATCATTTCTGTAGCTCTGCAAATGTACATGACATTTTGGAAATCACTGCAAGACATTCCCTGGCCTGATGAGCCCATGGATCCAAAAAGGAAGGCTGAGAACAGGGCAATAACTAAAGGAAGATGAGAAGGCAAGAAGGTTATCAGGCTGCTGTTGGATGGGACAGGAGGAAGTCTGAAAGCATTTCCCAGCAGAAGGAGCATGGCACTGGCAGAAGTGGCTGGGAGGACAGGGCAGCAGGGGGGCACTGACCTGAGCTGCACAGAGCCACTGCTCCTCTGCTTCGCTTGGAAAGAAAATCGCTTTGGAACGGGCAGCAGTGCCTTCAGCTTGTCATCCCCACACCTCTGTCCTGCCTGCAGAAGCTTAGCACCGTCAGTCATCACAGAAGGGATGAGGCCATGGGAAACCTACCTGTGGGAGCTGAAGGAGGGGCAGAGCAGCCAGAACAAAAAGCTTTACACACAACAGACATAAAGAGAACCCAGGAACAGCACAATAATGCTGCTTAGCACAAAGATACAGAAGGCACCCTGCACTGACAGCCCTGCTTCCCTCGCAGCCTCTGAGCAGCTGTCCCTAACACACAGCACAGGCAGCCCACCAACCCGCTCCCCCCGGAGCAATGCTACACAGCCGCCACCTGCTGCCTCACAGTAAGATGGCTGATTAAAAGCAGCCCTTCTCCTACCACCTCTGCCTAGGAATCTGAGAAAAGCTTGATAAAGAGCAGAGATCCAGCACCAGATGGCACTGTTACCTGAAAAAACCCACACGAGACTGCAGCTAAGAGCACAGGAGATGCTGGCTGGAAGCAGGCAGCATTTTGCCTATAGAGCAGCCAACACCACTTGCAGATGGGCTCGTCCCTCCCCCAGAGACTCATGTGAAGCAGGCTGGAGCTGCAGTGCCCTTCAATGGGGCAGCACTGCCTTGTATGGACATGCTGACCCTGCTGAGCCATGCCTGGTTCAGCAACGGGAACCTCAGAAAGTGCCTGCAAACAGAAGCTGTGCTGTGCTGGTCTTTATGGCAGGATCTCCAGAGTTAGACTCTATAAGTGGGTCTGAAGAACAAGATGTACTTGCTTGCTGGAAGAGCAACCCCAAAGGAGAAGCTGCTCTGGGCACTCCCTAACACTGAGGAGCACGCTGCAGCCAGCAGCCTGATTTCTGGGAACCCAGCAGCCATGCTGATGAAGCTGTGCTCCTCCCTGTGTGGAGGAGCCTAGCAGTGTGCCTAGCAGCTCTCTGATTTACCTGAAGCAAAAGGATTCTTCAAATCGTTGCCTCAGAATGGAGATGGTGGTTACCATGCAACAGGTTTTTTGTTGCTGGGCTGCATCCGTGCTCTAGGAATCAGTCACTGACCACTGGGAGCATGTGGGGCACTCAGCAATGCACACGGGGAGCTGAATGCTGGCCCAATGCTAATGCCTTGCAAAAGGTGCCAGGGAACAACAAGAGGGAGACAAGAGACATCGAGCAGCAAATCCCTGTGCCTCCTTTCCAGCTGGTTAGCTCATACATCACTGCTGTGAATACAAACCAGCCATGTAAATTAGCTTCTAATTGTTCACAGTTATTCTGAGGCGGCATGACCTGCAAACAGCTTTGAGCAGGTTAAGGTGCCTTAACGTGATTCACAGACTCGTGTTTTACAAGACTCAGCAGCAGCAATGCTGCCAGACCAACAGCCCCCAACACGTGCTTCATGTGCATTGCCACTCTTTCCTCCTCACAGTTTTGGACTGGCTCAAAAACCAAAATATAGCTGGGCCTACAGTCTTTGCACACACAAGTGGTTTGAGCAGCATTAGGGGACTGATGCCAGACATGCACTAATGCTCAGATTCCTTCTTATTCAGTAGCGTTTGGACACACAGCTACGCACTGCCACAAGCTGAAACTCTCATCCAGTTGGTAAGGAACCCTGGCAATTCAACTGAACTGACGTGGGGTTATTTTATGGAGTAAACAGCCTCCTGGAGCAGAAAAAGTCACGCAGAAAACCCATGTATAAATAGCTCGAGCTGAAAGCACAGCAGTGCTGTGTCATGGCACGCTCCCGAGCAGCCCTGGGCAGCGAGCACACAGAGCTGAGCCATTTCTCCTGCCCTGCAATGGAAGCACACCTCCAGACAGGCACACGTGGCTCATCTCACCCCCAGTGCTCCAGCACAGAGCAAAGGCAAGCGGTGATTCAGGGGGAGCAACAGCTAGCACTGGCTGCATGCCACAGCGAGTGCTCTGCAATGGCTTTCCGTTATCTAACAATGCCTTTTGAGCCAGATGCATCTACTAAAGTCAGGTACCATTCAAAAAAAATAATAATTCAAACCCTTTACAACCAGCTCATGCAAAGTCTGGAATGCTACAGAGAGCCCATCCTGAATTCAGTGCCAGCACGGACACCCCGTGCAGCATTCATCCCTGACAAACAGCAAAGCCACTCCCCTGGCTCACACTGCAGATGAGTGTGTGAATGCTGCTGGGACAATGCAGCACAATTGCATCATTGCCCAAAAGAAAAAAAAAAAAACACCACCAAAAACCCCTCAGCTGCATTTTCTATTCACTGATGGAGTTCCAATTATGCCTCCCATACAGAAGTGCTGTATTGGCTGTTACAAAAAAGGCATGGACCCTACGGAATCCATCTGAGGGCTCTGAGAGCTCTGATTTCACAATGGAGTTCCTGCCACTGCCGTGCTGTTCCACAGCTTTTTAGACAAGAAGGGAATCCAGCACTTGCAGAATGGCCGGGGGAGATGCAAACATCTCCAACCAGAGCTGAACTCACTGTTAGTGCACCCTGCAACACGACAGCAAACAACCTCCTGTTCCCTTCATTAACTGAGAAAACCCCCAGGGATTGGTGACAGCAATGACGTAACAGGGACAGGGCTGAGAGAGCCTTCCAGAGCCTGACTTCACACTCCTGGAGCCACATTTGATGCGATGATAACTGAAGATGACAAACCTGGAGATCTTTGCTTGCCCCATCGCTTAGCTGAGCAAGCAGAAAGCCCCACTGTGTGGCTCTGCAGTCACAGAGCAAATGCTGGATGTGACACAGAAGCCAGATAAGCCAGATGTCCTGATTATTATTTTTCCCTATTAAAGTCCACTGAATCTCTATTCTAAACATGCTGAAGGTGAGTTAAGTGCCCCCCTGTATATGGGCTTTATGGGTAAAATCTTTTATACCTGCAATAGTCCTCGTCAGCCTGGTGTCCTCTGGATGCAGAACATGGGCAGCAATAAGCAGATTGCAGGACCAAGGTGTTCAGATCCAGCTCAGGGTCCAGAAGGGCCCCACAGTCTCCCAGGGTCATGAGACACCTCTGGGCCAAGCAGACCTCCTGTTCTCTAAGAACATCCCTAAGCATGCCACTGCCCCTGCATTGGGATCTGTGCTAAAAGCATTCCACTGTCCCTTCGCTAACAGATCTTAGAGGCAAGAGCAAGGGGGGCTGACTGTTAACAGAACTCAGCATGTAATTATCCTCCCACAAATGCCAAAGACAGCACACAGCAGGTAACATCACCTGGAAGCACCTGTAAGATGTCTCAGTGCAGAGCTGGTTACAAAGGATGCTCAGATAGCATCAGAATGCACCACATTTGACTCAACAGCTCTGACAAATACTGTGCACTTAAAGTGCATTTGTCCCCCTCCATCCCTCCCAGCCCTCCTTCGGCTCATTGCTTAGGCTGAGGTTTGGGACAAGCCAACAGGGTTCAATTTAAGCACAGTCACCAATTCTGGAGCCTCTCTCAGGTGCAGCTCGTCAGCTGTGAGCAGCTCTGCTGAGGGTGAGCTTATAGGAACACTCCAGACAGCATGAGCAATAGGCAGTAAAAGCCTGCTTGCCTGAAGTCAGCAGATCTGCCTCCAAACACATAGAGAGGTTATGTTTTTTTCCCCTTCCTTTAACAAGAAAAGCATTTACCTTTCAGAGCAGAAAGGCACCGACTCCCAGCACAGACACAGAGCTCCATACCTGTGCTAACAGCCTCTTGGGGATGTCGTCACCGGGAGGGAAAAGTGCTGAAGAGGAATGATGGAGCTCATCAGTTCCAAAGGCACTGATCCCCATCCCGGCAGGGCTCCAAGAGGATGCTCTGTATATCTGGATGCTTTCACATCTACGCACCCAATAAAAACAGTCTGGAGAACAAATAATCAATGGCCAACGTCTGCAAAATACATTTTACCTTCTTAAAACAAGTCCGTTAACCTTGACAGGGAGCCCCATATTTCCTGGAACTGTAATTCACTCCATGTCTACTTCCTACAGTGACTTTTTTATGAGGATATATCGCCGTGAACACATGCAGGGAGAAAGGCAGCATTTTGCTTTAGCACCAGCCTGTTATGGGCTGTACATGTGATGTGCTCCTTGCTTTAATGACTTTGGTTATCACAGAGGGCTTCCAGCCCATCACAACTCAATGAAACATTGAGCCATAAATGCAGCTGGAGTTTGCAAACAGTACAGCAAAACACCCTTGAGATGATTTAGAAAGCTGTGCTGTGAGGCTGGAGAGGTGCTCTGCTCCCTCCTCCTCTCAAAGCCCAGGTTGGACAGCCTCTGCCTGAAGGCCATGGGGGGAGCAGCCCTGGGAGCCCTGCAAAGATGGGTAAAGCTGGCTGCAGACTGCAGGGCACCCAAGAGCCACGTGGCACGAAGGTAGCTGAGCCTTAGGCAGCTGTATAGGGGCTGTCATTCCTAGTGAGAAATAGAAGCTGTGTACTCCCTCAAAGCTGCCCCTGCTCATTGACTACCACTGTATAGCAGTCAGATGTGGCATGATCCCTATGAGGACATGCAACAGCCCAGACCAAGTCAGCCCAGCCTTGAGCAGGATGCTCCATGCTCACAACAGTGCCTTTCCCCAGAACCATCGCCCAGCTCTGCAGCCTGCACATACACGTGTGCAGCTCCATCAGCCCCTCAGGGTCAGCTGGCACTGGGATGGAACATGGAAGCCAGGAAGGAATCCGTGCATCATTACACAGGGAACAAGAAGTCAGAACAAAGCATTTCACCTGCAGGTAAACACTCTGCATAGAAAACTCAAGACACTGTCAAGATGAAGAAGCGTGCCAAGCATATACAGAGAAGGCAGTAAAAAGGATTTTTTTTTTTTTGCCTTGCATATGGAATGACATGCTTTGTTCTTGGTAGAAACTTAAAATGAAAAGCACCTGATGCAGCAGAAAGCCACAGCGAGAGGCCTTCAGGCGTGAGCATCTGCATGACACACAGCCAGCCCTACAACTGCTGCTGACAGGCATTCATTACCTGTGTCAGGATTGTGTTGGTACACAGTGTATATGGCACATCATGTACCTCCAGCAGCTGCACCCAGCATACAGAAAGCATCGCCTCCAACACGCAGCACTATTCAATTTACCTGTCCAGATTCATATCTTATTCCCTGCAGCTCCATGCTGGGCTCACACTGCCACGCATGCAGCATTCCGTTATCAGGTGTTTAACTCACACCTCCACTCCTTCAACCCATGGCCTCGGGCACTGCCAACACAGATTTGGACAGAGGGCACACTGTCAGGGTGCCTGACCTGCAGCCTTCAGGACCGCGTGCCATGCCATTTAGCAGGGCTGCTGCTACTGCTTAATTAGGTTTGCTTAATGAGTCATATAGAACAGTGCATATGTAAGAACAGGATTCCTATCTGCGTGAGGATCTCACTGGATTATCTAGGTGAAACACTGCCTTACAGTGAAGTCTCTTTTTCATTCTACATACTTAACTCTGACCTGCATTCCTCAGCTCGAGGGAGGCCCATCTCCAGCACTTCAGCAGGGATGGATGGAGCAGCCTTATGTCTCTCCAGATCCAACACAACATGTGGAAGCTCCAGGAGAGAGCACACAAAGCCACCAGGTGCAGATTGGGGCAGGCAAAGCTGCAGCCTAACCACAGCCCACTGGCAGTGATGCTCAGAGCCCGAGGAGCCCGGCCAGCCATTTTGCTGTGCAAGGTGAAGCTGCAATCAGATTTGAGAAAGGCAAAGCCAGGCGGCTTTGGGACAGGACAGCAGCTCCAATCCTAAGCTACCAGGGCTGTAATTAGGGCTGCATGCCGAGAGGAGCAAAAAAAGGCAGGGAGAAAGCAGCACAGCTCTTTGACATAGTGGTTCCCCTAAAGCCATGGCTGCTGGGGACAAGGTGGGCTCCCAAGGGAAGAGCCCTCAGCTGAGGTCCCCTCATGTAGAGAGCACCGACTGCCCAGCAGTGCCAATCCGAGGGTTCAGCTCTGTCACCCAAAGGTGGTGCAGACAGCTGTGCGACAGCCTCAATACATCTGCTGTAAACTGACCTCATCTCTTCACTGCTACCTTCACACCTTCAGATAAGATAAGGCAGTTTTTCAGAACCCACCCCTGCATGGGTTGTGCTGACAGATGTCCCTATTGCAGTGCTGCAATAAACAGCAGCCTGTGGATGGGACAGCAGACAGCCATACAGTTCCCCATTCTGAAAACTGCACTTTCAAGCCGTGGGAGAATGGCAAACACTGCTTTCCTGGGTGAAATTTTAAGGAAACTGACATCTGCAGTCCTCAAACGGAGCCTGCAGCTGAATCCTTACCAGATCTATGTCCTTCAGGGAAAGCACATACATGGTGTTTCAGCCCCAAATATGGAGTTCCTCCTAGCTTTCAGGTCACTCAACAAGCGAGGCTGAGATGGGAGCACAAAGATGGGAGCTCGCAGTCATTATATGGTGGTGTGGCACACGTTGTCCATTGGTGCCTGCATCTCCTGCCCTGGCCACGTTCCAGAACCTTGGTGTAATGGCAGTGTCACAGCAGGAGTCAGCACTGCTCCTCCTTGATAGTCACAGGCAGAGCACGACTTGGGAGCACCTTCAAAAGTGCCACGGGTTTTGAATATGGAGAGATTTGTTACCAGCCCCTTCCTAGTTCACCTAACAAAGCACTAACATGCACAAGAGTAGGGAAACAAAAGAGTACATCTTCCCAAAAACAAGTTGCTGATGTGGGTGGGAGGAAAACAATCCATAGGTCCGTGTGACATCTCAACAACTGCTGGAACTGAGCACCAAGAAGCCCCTGCAATAGCAGCTTCTTACAGCCATGCAGGTGTCAGCAGAGGGATTTCACCATTGCTCAGGGCCTGGGTTCCAATCACAGACTGCATGCTGTCACTTGTGATTAAAAGCTCTTCCTTTTCCCAGTCTCTAAAGCAGATTTGCCACTTTGCTAAATCACAGCCTAGCTGACCATGACGAGTGCCTCCTATTCTCGTGAGCCTAAAAGACACTTCAAGGCAGTGTTTAAATGAGGTTTAGACAGAAGCAGCAGCACCAGCTACACACACACACCACTAACCTTGTGGTGCTCCTAGCGGGGCCTTATTTTCACATGGGAACACAACAAACATCCTTTGTTTTACCCTTCTTCAAAATGCAGATAACCCCAACTGCTGCACTTCCAGCCCCCTTCCAGCTCACATACCAGTGCTATTCACTAGTGGGAAGACCTAAAAACAAAGCTCAGTGTCACCCCCCAGTCTGCAGTGGCTGCAACAAACCTGATCTTACAGCACAGCAGGAACCAGTTGAGCCACCAGCCAAGAACCCTTCCTACCATGCTCAATAGCAGACACAGGTTGGACAGTGATGCTACAGACAGTCTGTGCCTACTCCTTGATCTTTTGTTCCAAGCCTTCATTTAAGCACTGCCAGCAGTACAGACCACAGGCAGTCACCCCGTGCTGAAATGGAAAGGAGCTAAGTTAGCAACACAACTGGGAACAAACTGCACTCTGCAAGGATTCCTCTGCTCTCCAAAAGAAGTGGGATGGACTCCCGCTTTGCTGTCATCATCGCATCCACAGCACCAAGCAGATGCAGATGTTGAGCTGCACAACAGGCTTCAAAGACTTCACAAATGCCTCCACAAAAGGCCTCGGCAGCCCAAGTGGGGTGAGCACAAAGATCCCAGTTCCAAAAAGAGCTCTGCCCACTGTTTGCTGCCCCAACCTCACACTTACCCTGAGCTGTGTGAGAGCAATGCTCAGAAGCAGCACAAGCAGCAGAGCAGAACCTGCTACCTCTCCACGCCATCATCTCATTCCCTGGAGGATTCCTCTGACAGCAAACACTTCTCAGTGCCAGATTAGTGGAGATTAAGATAAACTCAAATTAAACCACCACAAGAGAAAGTTCAGGTTCACGTCAGTCACTGCAGGCAGTGCAGCACACAGCTGGAACTGCAGAGGCAGGTTGGGTGGAGCAGCTCACCAATAGACTATGGCCGAGGAGGTTAAATACACCTTGTCAAACCCAACACAGGGCTCTCCAGCAGTTTCCAATCACACTGAGAAAAAAAACCACTTGTTTTTGCAGTGAGCACTCACTTTGCAGCAAGGATGGCAGCGCTGGGAGCTCTCAGATAAGAGTATTTTCCCTACAAACCTGCAGGGCTGTACATGTGCTAATCAGAAAGGCAGCTGTAATCTGAACAGAAAAAACTGCGTGGGGCAAAAACAAAAGGAGCTGAAGCAGCACCGTGGGAGAGATGACATTAAGTGTGAACACACAGTGTGTTTCCACCTGAATGGCAATTAAAGAGGAGAATACACAGCATTAGTGCAACACTGACACTTGTGCCACAGTCACTGTAAGATATAACTTTCCATTATTTTAATCATTGCATAAGAGCAGATGGATTCCAAATGGTAATCAGTGCTGACAGATGACAGTCTGGTACTGAACCGTGTTACTGAGGGTGGAAAAAGCACAGGCACAACATGAGTAAGGAAGCCAGGAACCTGGCCTGGGTTTGTTCTGGATCCCCAAGTGTCAACACTGGGGAGGAAGGGGGAGAAAAAGAAGGTTCCTCCAGTTAATGGTTTTATAGATGTGTTACAGTGACCACATCAATTAACAATACTTCTGATGCTTACCTCCTATAAATTATTAACCTTCCTCTAAGATGGCTACCAAAACAAGAAACATGAGAGCCGATGGCACAATGCTCTTGTGAAATACAGAGTGCTTGTATTGAAAAGCGTGAAGTTTTCATCTAACGCTCGGATCAAGGCAGCCCCAGGTGAGGAGCATTAATGCCATCCAACGAGGTCCTTGAGCCGACCAGGGCAGCAGGAACAGTTCTGCTCAAGAGAACCAAACGAGACAGCTCTGTCACACAGAACTGACCAGAGGAAGCTTCCAGCCCCGCAGTACGGGGGCAAAGGCCAGCACAGCCCCACGTGCCTGGGGACGAGGCAGCGACCGACTCAGCAACACAGCCTGAATCTTACTGCCAAACCTGCACAGTGAGAGCTCACAGCACTGGCAGCTGGTAACACCGGGATAAAAGCATCAGCTGCTGCATTGGACAGAAACTTCAGGATCCTTTATTTCGTAAATCCAGGAACCCAGGAATCAGGTGCTGGTATTTCCTGCACGGCGTCACTTTTACTGTGGGTAATCCTGCAAGGTGTTCTCCTCTCTCATGTTACAGGAACATGCAGTCTGTGCACTGTCTGGGAAGCAGCCTGGTTCATCCTGTGAGGTTTGCTGCAGTTCAGAAAGCTTCCATGGTCAGAATAAGCCGGGTTTATGTTCATCACTCCCACAGTGCATGAAGCACAGCTCAAGGAGGAAGCATTCAATAGCACCACACCTCGTTAGGAAGAGCTTCCCAAGCTCTGGAAAACCAGAATGCAGCCCAGCCTGCTCCGACAGGAAGCCAATGAATCATCCACATCTGCAGGCTTCAAAAACAACAAACCCAGAAGTTTTCCAAGAAGGACGGATTCCTCCCCTCCCTTCAGCCCTGCTTTTCTGCTTCCACGTGAACTCTGCGGATCATTCACTACAAGGAGACAGCACTTCTGCATGGGAATTTACACAGCCAGGCCCTGCAGGCTTCCTGGGGCACGAGGACAGAAAGGCTTCTGACAGAAGCTGCTTGACTTCAGGACAGAACAATCTGAAGAGCTGCTTCATTTAAAGCCCGTTACACAACCACATAGTAACTCTAAATTTAGAAAATGTGGCTATTTTGTCTCAATTCTAACAGTGTTTCAAGGAACTTGGACTCGAACGCTGAACAGAAGCATGAATATTTCCTGCAATAGCCATGAGAACTCTTCACTTGGATGGGATGTGCATGCTACCTTCCAGGGAAAAACAACTCCCATCTTCAACAGCAGTCCGAAGAGCAAAGCCAAAAGATGACTGCATGTAGGGCCCTGCTGGAAATCTGATCAACCCTGAAAACTCTTGGGCAGTGCTTCCTGCATGCTCACCTCCCATTCTGAAAAGCCAGATTTTAGGGGAGCAGCCAGAAGGGCAGCACAGCCAGTGCAGCAGTGAGCAGAACTCCCCTGCGAGCAGCAAGGAAGGCAGCTGCTGGGTCAGGGCAGCTGAGGAGTGAAGCTGGGTAAGGAAAACACAAAGGTGCCTCTGATCTGTGCTGCTCAGGTTCCATGCCTGCCACAGCACAGCTGCTGTCAACAATTTCACTGTGGATCTAGCACTTTCTGGCTGTATTGCTTTCCTGCAAAATCCTCACAGCTTACAGCATTTATACCCAAATTAACTCTAAAGCTGCTGGGTTACCCATCACTTCACACATCTGAGGAAACAAATCAAGCCTGAGTCCCTCAACAGAAAAATACATAAAATGCCAGCCCGTTTCCAAGCGTTCCATTTCACACATTCAGAATAAGCCATGCATTATAGTTTGCGGTGAGAATAGTTTGTCTAAATAGACACCTCAGTCTATAATTACACTGAGGAACAAAGGTCTTCCCACCACCCATACAGCTCATGCTCTCCAGCCCTGCTCAGAAAGAGTCAAACGGAGAAGGCACGACCACAGCATCAGCACAAGGTCAGGGCCCAGCAGCGCTGATGCAGGTGTCACCTGGAGTCACTGGAGTCACCGACAGAGAAAGTCTGTCACCTTGCCAAGGCACACCTCCAGGGGCACTGCCACCTCAACGCCAGGAAACGCTCTGAAGATTAAAAACGCTACTTACTAAGTGTCCTTATCAGCAGAGGAGCAGGGCTGGCTCTTGAAACAAAAACGATTCGTACGCAAAATTCTTTTATTCCTTGTATCCTTTCAAGAGTAGGCAAAGAACCCTAAATCGGCTGAGATGGAACCAATTCCAGCTCTCCCCTAATCAGCGTACTCCACATGAAGCAGAAGGCTCAGCCACAGACAGGAGACCGCACTGCTGGTCGCTGCAGCAGTGATGTGCATGCAAGTCCCACCTCTGGGCTCCAAACCGCTGTTAGAAACCTTCAGCTCCCATCCCTCAGCTTCAGCAGCACTCTCCCTCCAGCAGCAGAGCAAATTGCTGTGCTGGAGCTGTGCTGAGTGCAGCACCACATGGCACACCGCTGCAATTCTGTGCTACAAAATGAAGGCTGCCTAACGGAGCGAGGGCAGAGCCGCCCAGCTCCTCCTCAGCTCGGCAAAAGGCTCTGAAAGGATATTGCTGTAATGCAAACGGAGCAGGCTCTGCTTGTTTAATTGCTGTGAATTCAATCTCTCTCTGCCTGGAAGCTTCCTGGTCTGCTCTCCTGCACATCTCTGCCCTCACCTCCCACAGCAGCAATAGTGCTGCCCATCCACTCACCAAGAGCTTCAGCACCAGCTGCTGAGGAACAGGAGCAGAGCTTTGGCACTCCCAAAACGCCCCCAAAGCTCTATTACATCCCACCAGGACAACGCTGCAGGCACACCTACACCCCAAAGCTGTCCACCACCCCCTTGCTGAGATGCAGAGTACCAGGTGAGCCATGCTCCAACACACAGCATAAGGACATCGATGCCATCCAGCTTACAGAGCTCCCCAATAAGCTGAACCATGATCACAGAGCTTCTTTGGTACAGCACAAACCTGAACAACACAGAAGGATGAACAACCCATGCAGGTAAGGACATTTCTCAAAAAAAAAAAAAAAAAAAAAAAAGAAAAAAGAAATCAGTGTACAAAGATAGAGATTTCTTAGGTTTAGGATCAGACCACTTACCCACGGGTTCTGGTCTCAGCAGACACGCCATGCAGTCAGGGAGCAGGGCTGCAGCTGCAACTGTTAATTGCTTTTCTCTCCATAAAGTGGAGTTAAAGCCTGCACCACAAAGGGCAGAAAACCATCACACCACCACCTATCTTTTCCCAGCACAAACATCTATCCAACACAGTTTGATATCAGAGTCCAGCTGCATCATCAAGGAGCACATATCCTTGCTTCCACCTACACCAGCACATGTAGAAGATTCCTGCCCGGTTTCCAGTTTCCATTTGGGCCCTGCTCTGCCTGCTCTCAGCAGGGCTGGCATGGATCCCACTATGCTCCTTTCAGCCTTCCCATGCAGGAGGTAAGTAAGAACCATCTGAGATGCACTGAGGCAAGAACTGCCTTCACCCAATCAGCCCAATGACCTCAAAGTTAAGAGAAAATGGAAAGTGCATGGAAAAAAACCCCAGTGCCACCACCATGGAGCCTCTCTGCAGGTTATTTTGTTCCAGGACACAGTTAGCATCCTCCTACCTCACCACAGCTCTGAAGACCTCTGGAGTGGCACGCACAGCCTGCACAAGGTGGAACCTGAGCTACGCATTATGCTCTCCAAGCACCACCACATAAAAAGAAGAACCCACGTTGTCATCTCACATCTCAGCTCCAGGCCTTGCTGGCAACACCAAAAGCAAGTGTAGAAGCTTCAGACCAAAGCAGCAGTTTGATGCTGATGGTGGGAGGTAAGGAGTGTGCAAACAACGGGGCAGGTTCCTCCCAGGGAGCGTTTAGAAAGGTGTCACTGCCTTCAGAGCCCCTGAAATCCCACAAGCAATTAAACAGTCACAGGAGAAGAGGTTCTGAGCTTCACAGATGCCAGCTATCTCCCAGCACCAACACTGATGCTGAGCATTAAAAATAGTGTCTTTGCTCTGAGGAGAGAGCTGAGGACAGCTGGCATAAGCAAGACCTCGTCCCAAAAAAACATCCGACAAGCTTACACCACTTAACTTCAACACAGGATTTTAGCCAAAAAAAGTAACTTCACAGAGTTGCTTACAGCCAGGTCCCTGCAGAAGCCTCTGCTGGAGCTGCACAGCTTATGTGAAGGAGAAACTTTGGGAGAAAGTCACAGCAAAACACCTCACTTGTTCTCATGCAGGTATCTCAAAGCCTGGCATGGGATCCAACTGGATCCTCCTGAAGCTTTTAGTGCATCTCATGTTGTGTGCTAGTCCTAGGAGCATTACCAATTGAGCTGCCTCTTTCTCTTCCCTTTCAGCTAACCCAGCACATTGGGAGTGAGCGCTGTGAGCCACAGGACGGTCTGCTCATGGGAGAGGCTTTGTCCATTTTAAAAATAACACTCCTGATTGGGGCTAGAAGAGCACTAATTAATTGCTGAGCCCAAATTATCGCTCACCACACACACAGAATAGCTCCACTCAGTAACAGCACATACTTTTGTTGTGCAGCAGCCCATTTTGCAGTAAAATATTAATGATGATCCCCAAGCTGATCTGGCAAGCATCAAAGAAAGCAAAAACTCAGCTCGAGAGTACATGACCTTGTGATGAGCACTTGCAGGCAGAACCATCTGACGTGGCTCCTGTTTGATGCAGAACTACACCAATTCCAGTAAGCCCTTTCTTCCCTCCCATCTCTAATGGCTACGGATGTCAGGTGGTTTCAGAGCACCCCCGGGAGACTGACTGAAACATCAGATGCAAGAAGACGGTTGCATACAGCTTCGCAAGTGATACAAACCAGTGCTATCAGTTTGTGGGCGCTGAATCCGAGTGCTGCTCTGAGCAGCATTTGCTGCTGACTCTGGAGAAGGAGCTGCACCCACACACAGCAGAACTGCCTCTTGTCACCTGCTGGACCCAAAGCATTCTGCATCACCGTGCTTTAGATAGTGGACACCTCAATCATGTTTAGAGACAGAAGGTTTTTAAGGCTCCCCGTGCTCTCATCCCACAGTTGCAAGGTGGTCAACAGTGAGGACTGGTGTCTGGTGCTCACGCCAGGCTGGTGGTGGCTGCAAAGGGACAGAGAGGTGAAAGCACAGCCCTTCAGTGAATGGGAGCATCCCCTTCTCCCATGGGATAAATACAAAAATCACAATTCCTAAGTTTAGGCCAAAGAAGTGACTGCATGACAGGATTCAGACAAGAAGTACTCACACAAATATTGAAATTGTGTGGGAATAACACCTTCAGAAAGTTCTCCTGCAACCTGATATTCATATCTCAATGTTTGAGGTCAAGAAATCGCAGCAGTGGAGGGTGAGAAGGAACAGAAGGGCTGTGTGGGATGAAGCAGAGTTGAATTCAGACTCGAGGAGATAGCAACAGAACAATTCCAGCTAGCGAGCTGATCAGCCACGGGATTTGTGCCTGGGGAGCCTCAGACAGTCGGAACTGGGCTGCAAAGTGAAGCTGAACAGACTGAGAGCCATCGATACCAAGAGCTTTGGAAGTTAAATATTCCCAAAGACCCCATCGGGTCCCTACCGGCTGCCATGTAAACCAGAAAGCGCTGCTGAGACGCAGCATCACACCTGGGTGCTGCCACAAGCAGCTCTTCCCCGAGGCAGAGAGCAGAGCACAAGGCAGGAATTCAGCAGCCTGCCCTGCCGAAGGCCTTTTGATAAGGTGCTGAAACACAACACCTGCACTTTCTGCTTCTCCCATCTGCAGCAGAGGCGTAGCTGCCTTGCACAGGCTTTGGGAAAATGAAAGGCAGAGGAGAGCAGTGAGGCTTCCAGGTGAGGGGCAGAGGGAGGAAGACAGCAGCGTTTTAAAGCACCCTATGAGCCTCACTGCTACCCAACCTGGCCAAGCACTTCTGCAAAGAACCCAAAGGCAGCTCAGGTGTGCAGAAGGAATATAACCTGCACCTGAGGAACTCTGAAATTAAAATCCAGCTGGGTCTGAACCTCTGCTCATTTATTATAAAAGTCATCAGGTGCTCCCAGCAGTTAGCAATGCAACTTGTGAACAACACACACATCCAGCACTGCGGCAGCACCATGAAGACAAGCAGGGTGGCTCTAGAAGCCAGAACTGCTCTGCAGGTTCGCTGTGTGACAGGATTGGGGTCAGACAGGACACAGCTGGCACACCTCTCTGGAAAGGGAAATGTTTCCTTCCAGGACTGTCTGGGTTTTACATTACTTGGCAACATTTATTTCCCTATGCTCTGAATTGGGAAAGCAGCCGAGGAAGGCAGGAAAGGAGAAGAGAGAGAAGAAATCCTGGCTCCTTTTTACTCACGTGAATGTCACGATGCTGCTAATGCCTATCAGAACCAAAGGCTGAGAAAAACCCCTCATTCAGGCGGAAGAGCCAGTGGGCCTTTGTACCAAACACCAGCTCAAATTCAAGAGAAAGCTTCTATTACTTATTAACATCACGAATCGTGAGCTGTGGTTTAAGCAGCAGCCTGTCTTCCACATCCAACAGGAGAGAAGAAAAGCATTCAGCTTCTAAAGGCAACAGTAACCACGATTAGCTTACATACTCCCTAGTTGAAAAAAATAATTCCTGCTCCAGTAGCTGAAAGAAAACACAGAAAAGCTCTCAGATCATCACCCAGTTTGGGTACACAGAGCAGCTTTTTGGATGGCAACAAGTGCCCTCTGCCATCCATGGTCTGGCTGCACCAGGCCAGGTTAACATTCCTGAAGACATCAAACAAACTCACAGCCAAAGCTGCTCGAGAGTCAGAGCTGCAGCCAGGAGATGTACCTGCAGATACAGCTGAGAACAGCGGCCACAAGCCAACAGACCTCAGGCCCAGGACATCCACGTGGTGCCCATGGTTTGCTCCCCGCAGCCCACACAGGGACGTCAGGCTTACCTGGTGCCATAATGCAAAGGGGCCGGGCAGCAGACAGCCAAAAGACCTCACTTACCACCACGAAATGGCAAGCCCCATGTGTTTCCAGCAGCGTCAGGTTTGTTTTTAGTAATCCCACACTGCAGAGCAGCTTGTACACAATGCCTGGCAATTTGGTTGTTGGGCAGCTTTTCAAATGGAAAAATCAATACGGTAAGTACACCTGAATTCTTCAAGCACTCAGGAAACTTCTCCCCAGGGTCTATTACCTGAGTGCAGAGATGCCTACACAAGAGCAGCAAGACCACAAAAAAGAAAGAAAAAGGAAGAGCATTTATTTATGTAACTGCCTTCTCATCCCCCCCCAGCCCAGCTTTCCCTAATGCTGCACAAGGGCACAGCTATCCAGCGACCAAAGTCAGAATGAGCACTTTGGAGTTAAGGAATCCAACACCTAAATCCATGTTTGCTCCCCCAAACCGGGGTGGCCTTGGATGCTAGGAAACACACTCCACTTCGGGCCAACCTGTGCTGCTACAGCACACAGAATTTGTATGTGAAAGCCGCAGTGATCGAACTGTGGGAAAGAAAAGGCTTTTTTTTTTTTTTTTTTAGGTAGAAACACACAACACAGCAATATCTTCTCTTGATGCCCGTTTTCATTTTGCTTATCTCCAGCTGGTCACGTGTTTAATGACACTATCACCTAAATATAGCTCATCCTGCCACCGCTCACCATCCTACCCATCCCTGCAGGACCACCGCACAGCTCCTGCTTGCCGTGCTGAGCTGCTGGAAGGAGGCAAAGCAGAGGGCCCGGCAGCCCCTGTGTGTGTCTCCTGCCTCGCTCAGCACAACACCCGCGGCTGGCAGCCCCTTTGTGCTCCATCTCAGTGCCCCTCTCTCTTTTGTCTCCGTGCTGTCGGGCTGCGTGCAGCAGGGATGCCCCAGAAACAGAATAGAATCACTAAGGTGTGGGAAAGAGCTCTAAGATCACCTCGTCCAGCATCGCACGCTACGTCCCTAAGCATGACATCTACTCTTAAGCGCCTCCAGGGACGGCGACTCCCCCACCTCCCCGCACAGCCCATTCCGTTGCCTCACCGCTCCTTCCGAGCGCAAATCCTACCGCCCAATCTGCAAACCCAGCCCCGCAGAACGCAGCCGGAGGGGCGCATCCACACAGCCGGAGGACAGAGATTGACGTGCAGCTCAACCCCACGGCGGCACAAACAAGGGCAGAGCCACACGGCCGCGAGCAAGACGCAGAGCTGCCGCTCGGTGACGGACAGACACCGCTCCGCGCACACGGGAGGCACCGCTCCGCATCCCAGCGGGCCGAACGCTGCACCCCGCCCTGCGGGCCTCTCGCACGTCCCCCTTCCCCAGCCTTCGCACAGAGCCGAGGCCCGGCGCAGCTCCACGTTCAGATCCCGACCCCCCGGCACCCCCCCACCTCACCTTGGTCTCCTTGACGTGCTGCTTGATGCCCTCCGGGTACCACTGCACCCTCACGTAGCCCCGCCGCAGCGGACTGGCGCGGCCCTCCTCCGTGCCGCCCGCTCCTGGGCCGCCCGATTCCGAGCCCCCCGAGCTGGCTGCTCCCCCCGCTCCCCGGCCGCCGCCCCCCGGTGCCGCCGTCGTCGTTTCCTCTTCTTCCGAATCGGAGTCTTCGCCGTGGATGAGGCGAACCAGGCCGAAACGCACCGAACCGCGGTAACGGCCGGATACCAGGTCGTGGGAGAAGAGGAGACGCTGCGAACCGCCCGGAGGAGCCGAAGGGGGTAAAGGCAGAGCGGGGGCCGGGGTCGGGGCGGCGGGGAGCTCCGCCATGGCGCCGGGCTGAGCGGGAGAGCGCGCGGCCGCCGGCACGGGCTGGGGGAGGGGCGGGGCGGGCGGCGCGCGTGAGACGTCAGGGGGCGGGGCTTGCGGGGCCACGCCCTGTGCGTAGCGACGCAGTCGAGGCGGGCGTGGCCGCTGATTGGACACGCCCGCGGAAATGCCACGCCCATCGGGTGGGAGGGGCAGAACGGAGGGAAGGGGGCAAGGGGCAGTGAGGTGCTCTCTTTGCTCCCATACATCGCGTCGGTTCCTGTTGTGACCTCCCCGCTCCTGTGCGGGACATTCGGAAAACGTATGGAATCCTCGGGCAGATCGGTTATGAGGCAGAAAAAAATAATAAAAACCCAGGAGCAGCGTTTTCCCTCTTTTCGTCCTTCCCAGCGAGGAGCTCGAGCTCCAGCTCAGCCAATGGGCTGCAGCTTCTCTGTCCAGCGCTCCTGGAGGAGACTGGAGGAGCAGCGCTTGGATGTTGTGTACAGCACAGCGCTGCGTCCTTCTCACAGCTCCACGGACATGTTTCCAAGCACGGCTACGGTAGCGATGCTTCTCATCATCCCTCCGATGCACGTTGCAACACTGCTAATGAAATACAGATACGGGCAATAGGCACGAACCGGTGCGCAGATGGAACTGTCCCTCTTCAGAGCCATTACAAGCTCTGCTCCGGACCCACCGAACCCCTCAGACCCCGTTTCTTTTGGGCCCGGTTCCGGTGCGTGGGGCGCTGCTGCCACCGCGCGGCCGCTGCTCGGTGCCGCAGGGTGCGTGCGGGCCGGCAGGGAGGGACGGATGGATGGGTGCCCTGCTCGGGTGCACGGATCCTTGCGGCGAAGCCAGAGGAAGGTGTAAAACGGGACTGGCAGCAGTGCCTTCAAAAGACAACGCTGCAGCTACCCCAAGCAGCGTGACCGCAGAGCACCGGGACAGCCGGGAGCAAACAGAGGGAGCGAGGAGCCGCCGGGCTGCGCTCGCGTCCTCTCTGCAAAGCCCATCCCCACAGCACTGCTCCGAAGATGCTGAGTGCTGCTGCACGGCGAGCCTCTGGTGTTGGCCCTCCGCAGCTGGAGGAGCAGACAGAGACTGAGCAGGCTGCTCTCTCTTGCCATGGTGCTGCCTTCAGTTGCTCTGAAATGCCATTTCTGAACAGCAGAAAGTTTTTTTTAATGATTACTTTTGCTGACACAGAATCACAGAATGGCCCAGGCTGGAAGGGACCTCAAGGATCATGAATCTCCAGCCCCCTGCCACATGCAGGGCCACCAACCTCCCCATCTAATACCAGACCAGGCTGCCCAGGGCCCCATCCAACCTGGCCTCGAAAACTCAGCAATGGACAGGGCATCCACGATCTCCCTTGGCAGCCTGTTCCAGCACCTCACCACTCTCTCTGTAATGAACTTCTCCCTAAATCTTCCCTCCCTCAACTTCAAACCTCTTCCCCTTGTCCTGCTGTTATCTACCCTTTCAAAGAGTTGATTCCCCTCCTGTTTGTAGGCTTCCTTTAGGTACTGAAAGGCTGCAATGAGGTCACCCCGCAGCCTGTCTTTGAGGGAGCTGCTCCGGCACCCTGATCATCTTCATGGCTCTCCTCTGGATCCTCTCCAACAGCTCTCTGTCTTTCTTGTACTGGGGGCTCCAGACCTGGACACAGCACTACAGATGGGGCCTCACAAGAGCAGAGTAGAGAGGGACAATCACCTCCCTGTTCCTGCTGGCCACCCCTCTTCTGATGGAGCCCAGTTGTTCCCTTTCCAGGAGCTCACGCTTGGGATAATCCCCATTTGGTTACACTAACAGGGACAAATACAGCTGGCTTCTCTTATCCTGCTCCTCGTGTAACAACCCCAGGAGCAGCTGGGGGTGCACACAGAAGGATGCATTATGTCTTTCCCAGTCCAAGCCCTGCTCTCCCTGCCAGCTCACCCCAAGTACGCAGCAATCAGCTAAATCAGCTTTATCCCCCCGCAGGCAGTCACGCCAGGGTAAAGAAATCAGCCTCAGCTGCCTGATGGGATCCTTTGCCTGCTCGTCATCTTAAAGCCTCTCACCTCGTCTTTCATCATGGTTATAAACCCCTTAGAACTTCATCACGTGCTCCATAAATAACAAATATATAAGCGAGGCTCTGCGTGTGGCTGCAGCCCCATCCCTGCTGTCCCACGGCTGTGAGGAGCCGCAGGATCAGGCTGGAGAGGAGCAGCACCAGGTCCCCATCCCCATCCCACAGCCGGTAAGCCCAGCGTTTCTGGGACCTGTTGGTCCTCATGGCCTTGGGGATATCTGGTGGCCTGTGGGTCGCCGTGTTGTTCTGGGCTATGGGGAGTTGCCTCAGAAGGGAGGGAGCTGGGACACTGAGCTTGACTTGCCTTGGATTTTGGAGGTGAGAGCATCTCGGTGGGCCATGCAGATGCTCTGGGCTCTGCAGTGCACAAGCACAAAAGGAGGGGACAATTTTACAACGTGTACTTTGTGTGCTAATAGTACACCTGACATACGGGGATGTGGAAAGGAGCCACAAGGTGCCCCGAACCTTAATATAGCCTGGGTTATAAACAACTATAAAAACATGCAGGAGGCTGTGTTAGAGTGGGAGAGACAGTTTGACGGAGCTGGGAGGAGAGGGGTTTCCTCCTAACTCTAGCTATTCCTCACTGTGCGCCCAGCAGCCATCTCAGTGTGCACATTCCCTGCATGCCAAAGACCTTTGCGTGTGCAGGGAGCTGAGGAGCTGAGCAAAAAGCAAAAGCTCATTTCCAGAGAAGAAACACAACTCCACCAGCCCGCTGGCTGTGTGACCTGGGCTGCCAGAAGTGCTGGAGGGGAAAAGATTCAACGGGAAGGAGCTGAGAGCAGGCTGCACCCCACAGCACTTCTGCTCACGCTGGTGCGTTGGGGTGCTGAGAAGTTTCTATAAGCACAGGGGGTGTCTGAGCCACCAAAGCCTGCTGCAGAGCCCTGATGCAATCAGGGGGTGAGCAGATCTGGCAGCTGATACCAAGCTGTGAATTCTACAAACACCACAGCATTCCTGCAGTACTGTCTCATTTTGCTCCCTTCCCATCCATGGGAGCATGAAGCACTCATTCCCAGCACATGTTGGTTTGTCTTGCGCTTGCCCCTTGGCAATGAGAACTGGCACAAGGGATGCTAAATATTTCCCCTGCCCCTGACACCCCTTGAGCATATCCACTGCTAACCCAGCAATCCATTGAAAGGGAATCACAGCAGCACCCCATCTCACCACTTCCAGCACCCAGCCCTCAGCCTTTCCAGATGGAAAATTCCCAGCTCGCTTTGGCTCTGCCCTGTGCAACGCTTGTGCTGGTAATGCTTTTGTTTCTATAAATCCTATTAGCTGGAGGCAAGCCTATAATTAGCAGGGAAAGCCGGCACCTCTCAAACAATAATCAGAACTGACCTGGCTCCATGCTGGCTTTGCTGTGAATTGCTTTGAATATTGGCTGACTGGTGGCTCCCGCTTGGCTGGGAGCTGCTGCCACTATTCCTGCCCGCAGGCCAGGGCTGCTCGGGTTGCACTTCTCTCTGGGTTTATTAACTTGGTTTGATTAGGCATGAAACATGAGGCGGATTTATGACACAGAATCTGACCCAAGCAGAGGGATCTGGCAGAGATGTGTAGGGTAGGTGGTGATGGATGGGACAGAGCAGCAGAGACAGTCCCACGGGCCATGGGACCCATAAGGGCTTTTTGGGCAAGGCTGGGGCTCTGCTTTTCTCTGCAAGGGAACACTAGAGGACTGCTCTCCTGAGCAAACTTCTACACAAGCATTTACAGAGTCCAATCCCACATCTGTTCAGCAAGGACACCCTGACAGCACACCCCTGGACCTCCCAGCCTTTGGGGTGGTTGTGACCATAGGCACTGGAGCAGCTGCAGATGGGCTCATCCTGCCTGCTGGCCTATCTCAGCATGGCCATGATTTAGCCATACGATTTACCCCCTGAGCAAGCTGGAAAAGTAAACAAAGCCCCCAGCAGCACAAGCATGACACAGAATCACAGAACAGCCAGAGGTGGAAGGGACACACAAGGACTATCAAGTGGAAGCCCTGGCCCCACACAGCACCACTCAAACCCTACATGTGAGAGCAGTATCCCAACACTCCCTGAGCCCTGGCAGCTCAGTGCCATGCTTGCTGCCCCAGGGATCTGTTCCATGCCCAGCACCTGCTGATGCAGATCCTTTCCCTAATCCCCAACCTGATTCCCTGACGCAGCTCCAGGCTGGTCATCTCCGGTGCACACACAGCACCGATGTCACCTCTGTGCCCTGGACAGGGACAAGACGCCCAGCCCCAGCTCCATCCCACTGTCCAGACCCCTGGGGCTGGAGGTTGGCTACTTATGCCAACTCCCAGGGGTGACAGCAGGGTTGCCGTGGGTGGGTATTTGCTGTATCTATACCCACACGCAGCTAAAGGATGGCAGGCAGCCTAATCCCATGCGTGATCAACAGGTATTTTCGACAGCTAAGAGCTCAGGAAGAGATTGGCTGAAATTAAAGGTGCCGTGACACCGCTGGGGCCCGGAGCTGACAGAGCTGCCCCGGATAAAGGCGGCTGGGAGCAGAGCGGGATGCCGGTGCTCAGCGCGGTGCCGTTCCTGAAGCCCACCCACCCGCAGGGCCCACGCCGTTCTCCCGGCCGCCAGCGCCGACACACGCTGCCTGCCAGCGAGTTCCGCTGCCTCAGCCCCGAGGATGCCGTCAGCGTGTTTGAGATCGAGAGGGAAGGTAAGGGGCTGCCCACCTCCCCTCCCACCCCGCCTCACCCCGGAGCCGGAGCTGGGTGCTCAGCGCCCTCCCCTTCCAGCCTTCATCTCCGTCTCCGGTGACTGCCCGCTGCACCTGGATGAGATCCGCCATTTCCTGACGCTGTGCCCGGAGCTTTCCCTCGGCTGGTTCGAGGAAGGGCGCCTGGTGGCCTTCATCATCGGCTCCCTGTGGGACCAGGACCGGCTCAGCCAGGTAGGAGGCGGACCCAGGGTACGCGGTGCAGAGACTCGGGTTGCCCTGCACGGCCCCGCTAACGGCCCCGTTCGCTCCCTGCAGGCGGCGCTGACCCTGCACGAGCCGCGGGGCACGGCGGTGCACATCCACGTGCTGGCCGTGCACCGAACCTTCCGCCAGCAGGGCAAGGGTTCCATCCTGATGTGGCGATACCTGCAGTACCTGCGCTGCCTGCCCTGCGCCCGGCGCGCCGTGCTCATGTGCGAACATTTCCTCGTGCCCTTCTATGAGAAGTGCGGTTTCAAAGCTCTGGGTCCCTGCCAGGTGACGGTGGGCACGTTGGCCTTCACTGAGATGCAGCACGAGGTGCGGGGCCATGCCTTCATGCGCAGGAACAGCGGCTGCTGAGCCCTGCAGCCCAGTTACACGCCAACCGGGGAGGGCAAGAGGGCAGGGAGCGAATACTGTGAGCCCTTTCCACCCCCACCTCGGCTGCACATCTTTCCCTGCTGGCCCCAGCCACAGCTCCCTGCCCACACATCTGCCTTTTGGCCAAGGGATGAGCGTGGCCCCAGCTCAGCCCTGTGCCTCACTCTCCCAGCGCTGGGGAAGAATTCAGCCTGCAAGCACCGAGCCTGCACCCCCCCCCAGCCTTCTATAGTTGGGGCTGTGAAGGGGAGCCCAGGAGGGCTGTGCAACCAAAGGATCCGCTACGGATGGAAAGAGCCTCAGCAGAGCCTGTAAGCCTTGAGCCCCCAGTCCAAGGGTCCCCTTCCCCAGCACAGCCCAACACCAGGCATGAAGCCAAGCCCTGCTCTGAGCAGCCCTTGCAGCCACCCCTCACCCAAAGACACCTTTACAGTAAGCATGAGACCCCCGGGGTGCCCCCCACCCCTGGGCACCCCAAATCACACAGCCAGGATCCTCCCTGCAGGGCCAGTCCTGCATGCAGACATCACCTGCCCACAAAGAGCCCTCTGCAAATGCCTTGGTCTATTGTGAAGCAGCAAATAAAGATGCAGTGGTTGTTTTCTACATGCCTGCCTATCTTTGCCCCCAGCTCCATGCACAGATGGGTCCAGCCAGACAGCCCAGACCCATCCACTGCTTTTTGGGGTTTTTCAGCTTTAAGCAAAGTGGGGCCGATGTGTCCCAGGGTATCTGATGGGTTGACGCTGCCCTTGGGCAGGGAACGGAGGCTCTGTAGGTCATTATGCCCTGCTCCAGGAGGGGTTTTTAGAGGGGAAGTAGGGAGAGCATCCCCCTGCAGAGCAGAGACAGCCCTACTGACTGCTGCCAAACCCCCCACCAAAAGCACAGAGGGAATCGAGGCCTCGTGGATCTCGTTAAATACAGGTAGAAATTTATTCAGGGTCAAAAAAATTCCACAGCTTTTTCTTTAAAAAAAAAAAAAAAAAGTATCAAAAAAAAAAAGACAACGAGGTGAGGTGCCAATCTTTGGCTGGAGCAGCACCGGAGGAGCAAGGAATGGGGCTGCAGCCGGCCTGCGGCAGAGCAGGGGGGGCACACATGGGGCTGAAACCCCAGCACCTGGATCGTTTTGATGAGGGACTTGTGCTGCTCCTGTGAACAGCGCTGTCACACACAGCACTGGATGTCACCTTACACCCCGAAGGACAAGAGGTGACACCGTAGGTCCAGAGCAGCAGCAAGGAGGGGGTCCTGAGGAGCCAAGCCCTGCCTCACCCTGGTGATCCAATAGGAGCCGAGCAAAATCACTGGAGTGCTTTCTTCTATGCTTACATACCAGCACAGTGCTCCACTTACAGGGGGAACCTCGCTGAGATGAGGGGAAAAAGCACCACCCCCATCCCACCCAGCGAGGAGCCCACCATGAGGAGCACAGCTTTGCTCCTGAGCGCCTGGGGAGCAAACAGGGGGCTGAAAAATATCTTCAATCCTTAGCTCTGAGTGTCAGAGCTGCAAAAAAAAAAACAAAAAAAAAAAACAAACAAACCAAGAGGAAAAAAAACCAAACCTCCAGAGTCCTCCACTGTGGAAACCACCAGGGTCCCCCCACAGCCCATTCAGGAAAACACCTCCAGCCTCCCAAAATTAAAAATCCCAGGGCTGAGAAGTGCTGGAGGACCCCATCCCACTGGGACAGGTTGGAGAAAGGGATGAACCAGAGCGTGGCCACAGAGCCCCTGTAAGCCCCGAGGTGATGGACACGACCAAGAGCCATAGGTACAAAAGCGCCCCTGCAAAAAGGGGGGTTGTGTTCACAGTAGGATTGGCACTGCTGGGCCCGGCTGCTGCCTCACCCCACAAGCTGTCCTGGGGTTAGGAGGGCCTGGAGGCCCTGAGCAGGCCGGTCCCAGCTCCACAGCCCCTCCGTGGGTCAGTGCAGGACCTGCTCCAGCTCGTACTTCTCGCAGAACTTGCTGGTGAAGGGCAGGCAGGTGAGGTACTCGATCCAGCGCCAGTTGATGGGGTAGACATACAGCCAGATGAACAGCGAGGTGAAGAGGCCCAGGAAGACCAGCAGGGACACGATGATCATGGCCCGCTTGCGGTACTTGTCCATCGTGCCGAAGGTGATGTAGGGCAGGAAGGCAAAGGAGAGCAGCAGGCCGCTGAGGAAGCCAAAGAGGTGGGCAATGTTGTCGATCCAGGGCAGGAGGCCGCAGACGAAGAGGAAGAGGACGATGCCAGAGAGGTTGAGCAAGGCTTTCCATGGCTTCTCCAGCGCTTGCCAGCTCTGGAAGAGCTCCACAAAGAGGCAAGCCAGCAAACCAAACTGAGACCCAGCAGGGCCCACCTGCAAGAGGTCAGACCCCACTTACATCTCCCATCCGTGTCCCCACGTCCCCAGGGTCTCTCCCCTCACAGGACACATTTGCCATGGGAGCGCCGGTGCTGTTTTGGCAGAGCCAGGCGTCGGGTATCTCCCACACCACCCCACACAGCAGGGGGATTAAGGCACTCGACGTGATCCCCTCTAAAGCCTGCCAGCTCTGCTGCCAGCAGATTAGCCATCTGCCAGCCCGCACACACCAACACGTGGGGCACACAGCCCACGTGAGCCCCGCACATGGGGCAGAGACCCCCTCCCCACACATGGCACAACCTGCCAAGGGGTGAGACCTCTGTCCTAGGCTCTGCAGCCCCCTCCCCATGAAGCTCAGGGTGGTGATGCTCTATGCACACAAGAACATTTGCTCAGTGCCCAGCCCAGAGCTCATCTTGGGGGGGGGGAAGCAGAGTTATGGGGGAGATCCCCCCCAGCTCCACAAGCTGCCCTCACCTCCGCCCGGTACGGTAGGAAGATGGCACTGGCCAGATTGCCTGTGATGCCACTGAGGATGAAGATGATGGAGATGCGGAGCCAGCCCGCCAGCTTCTCCAGATCCCGCAGCACCGTCATCTGGAAGGTCACTGACACCAGGCAGTGGATGATGCTGGAGGTGGAGGATCAGTGTTAGACTCCTGCCCTACCACAGCCCCTGCCCAGTGCTCCCACCCACTGCTCACAGACATGAGACAACTCACAAAGCTGTCTCCCACTGATGGCATGCATTGCTATAGCTTGAGAGTGCTCGCCCATCTCCCCTCCCAACCCATTAGGGACCACAGGCAGGCTGTCCCAAAGGATGCTACCATCCCAAGCCACCCCCAGTGCCCACAGCCTGCTACTCACCCTGCATGCAGGAACAGGGACAGCCACAGGCGGTAGATCTGGTCGGGGACCTCCGGGTTGAGGAAGGGCAGGAGGCCACAGACTTCATCCAGGCAATGCACCTGGCAAGGCAGACGTGGGTGGGAGGCGATGGGGTGGCAGCCCATCCTGCCGGTGCCAGCACAGTGATGCCCAGCCAGGCTGCTCACCCCAAGCCCCCTGCACTCCCCCCACAGCCCCTCACCTGTGAGCAGAGAGTTGCCTCCTCGTGGAAGTAGCCATGCATGAACTCGCAGTACTCCCGTGTTGTGATCTCACAGCTGGGCAGAAGGCAGGCAGTGGGCTCACCTGGGGCAGGGTGCACCCCCTGCTCCAAGCACCCCCAGTGCAGGGTCCTGTCACTGCGTTTCCCACCCTCAACCCCAGGGCCTCCCTCTATCCCTGGCACAACTCAGGACACCGATGGGGGGGTGCTGAGGAGCACCAGAAGAGCACACAGAACACTGCCCAACCTGCCCCAGGCTCGGTGCCCTCTGGCTGTATCTCACCTGCCCTTGGTGCCGATGCAGCACGGCCTGCCCTTGATCTGGCAGTCCATGTGAGGGAGGCCTGTGTGGTTGGTTTTGGTCTCGTAGGTGCAGATCTATGAGAAGGGAAAGGAGCTGCAGTAGGAGGGCTGCTAAGAGCCCACTACAGCCCCACACCGTGCTTGAGGCTGTCCACTTCCCACAGAGGCTGCGTTGGTGTGGATGGTGGGCACCTCACTAAGGGCTCTTACCGGCCACCTGGTGATGTCATCTGGCCACACATGGGGGGGATTTGAGGCCGGCTCTTCACACGTCCTGGTGACAGGAGAGGATGCGGGGGTCACTGAGAGTCTCCTCTCCCCAAGCACAACCCTGCCATCAGTCTGAGGCCAGGCACAAGACAGGGGACCTGCAGCCACCCCTCTAAGGTTCCCAGACTCAGGGAGATCCTTGCATGCTCAATATCCTACAGTGAAATGCACTGCAGCCAGATCACCCATCATGTAACTTCACTGAGTGTCCCCTTAAGATGTCACGTGTCCCTGCTTATCTCAGCCCAGGGATCGGGGCAGGCAGGAACAAGCTCAGGACAGCAATGCTCTTCAGGTGGCTTTCTGGCCCGCCCATCACACTTAGAACAGACCTCACCTCCACTTCCCCACCAATTCTCTCTTCCTCATCACCACCCCATGGCACAGAAGAGCCACCAACCCCTCGGCCAAACCGATTCCAGGCATTCAACCTGCAAACCCAGCCCCACACAACCCACCTGGGGTCCTGGTGACACACAGCCCCCGACGTGCGCTTCTCACCGGAGCCCATGGTCGGCGTGTTGTTGTTGGGCCACTTGATGAACGTTGCCAGCGTTTCCTGCAGGGATGGAGATGCTCAGAGCGTGGGCATGCAGGAACTGCTCTGCTCCACGTGCATCCCATGCCCCAGCCGTGCCCGCACCGAGCAGTCCTGCGGCAGTGTTTGGATGCAGCCCGATTTGTCATTCTGGACGCAGCAGCCAGAGTTCCGCTCCCGGTCCCGTTCGCGCTGGATGAGCCGCTCCACCTGGCGGTCCTTTCGGATGCAGGGTGAGAATTTGGCTCCTAGATGGATCAGGTCGATCTGAAAGGAGGGAGTGCTCTGAGGGATGCTCCAGGTCGCGTGCCATCTCCACCTCCCTTCCCAACTGCTGCCCTACTGGTGAGATCCCACCCAAATGGATGGACGGCGGGCAGGGGACAGGCTCTCTCCCAAGCATCCACTGTGATGCTTTGGTTCTGGGGAATGCTGCAGAGCCCTGGGAGCAGGCAGGAGGAGCTCATAGAGGGAACCAAAGAGCAGGACAGCAGGTTAGGACTAGGATTACTGCCATGTAGCTAGGGGAGAGGAGAAGGGAGCACCCCTTGAGCCCCACCTCAGGCTGGCAAATCACTTACCGAGCTGGGCCCGATCCAGAAGTTCTCCTGCTGGATGTACTTGACACTTTCATACACACCTTTGTTCCTCAGCACCTGCAGAATGAGACCAGGGTCACACAGCCAGTTGGGGGGGGCACAGCCCCATAGTGCCACATCTCCTCCAACCACCTGCAGGGGCTGAGCCCTTTGACCCTTTTGGGGCTGCATCTCTCACCCCAACAGGATTACCCCCACTATGCACTTGAGGACGACATTCAGGAGTCAGGCACCCAGGAGGATACAGGCCTGGCTGGGAGCTCTTAAACTTACTAACTCTGTCGTCACGTGCTGGGTGAAGCCAATGGGAGCGATACCATACGTGCCAATGACCAGCAAGGTGATGATGATGTGGACAAAGGTGATCCAGTAGGTGAAATACGGCCTGGGGAGCAAAGGGAACAGGGTCACGGCCCCTTGTTGGCACAAGGATGCTGTAGGAACCTGGGGAGAGCAGCCCTGAAGCCCACTCCAATAAGGACGCAAATCCAAATTGCACCTGGGGAGCCCCAAGGAGCGGGGCTGACCCGGGCGGGCTGCAAGCTGTGCGCTCACCGGTGGCTGTCGGTGATCTCCAGCTGTGACTGCACGATGCTGCTGAGGCTGCGGCGGTACGTCCTGTTCAGACACTGCCCCACCACCCCCAGTCCATAGTAGCGTTTCTTGCGGTCGAAGGCGAAATGCTTCACTTTGGAAGCGATGCGTCTGCCCCTCTGGGGGGCCGGGCCAGCTGAGGCAGCAGCGAGACGGGCACCCTCACGTCTGCAGGGAGAGAAAGCCATCAGCGAGGTAACAGCCCGGGGGCTGCCCCACTCATCCCGAGACCCTGGAACGGGGGCTGGGGAAATTTCTTGGCTTCGTCCTTGTAGCAGCATGCTGGATGCGCCCAGCGCCCTACAGCAGGGACGGGTGGACGTGGTATTGGCTGGGGGGAGGTCAGGGCAGGGGGCTCGGGGTTGGCACTCACAGTGCAGTCTGCTCCACCTCTGGGGATGCCCTGACATCCTCCCCCACCGAGTGCATGCGTAAATACGTGGCTGAGAGTGGTGGTGACTCGAAGACGTCATCTGGCATGGAATAGGTCTCGTCGTGCGTGTCCATCTGGAAGGAGCACGGAAGGGAGGGGGACCACAACGTGATCCCAATGACCACACACTACAGCCCATGTGAAGCGCCCATGATCCCATCACCAACGATTATCACTGAGTCCCTGCAGTGCTGGACACAACACCCACTGATGCCCTTGCTCTTGGAGTGGGGCTAAAGCACAGACACCAGGGGCCCTTGGCACACGCAGCTCCAAATACAGCCCAAACCCCATTTGGGTAAGAGACCAACCCTGGACCATGCTAAGAGCAAAGGAGGTGGGACAAACAGGGCTGCCCAGTGAGTCATTGTCTCAGTCAGAACGCTGCTCAGCCCCACGTGGGGCACTGGGACCCCCCAGCTCCAGCAGTAGGGGTGGAACAGTGCTTGCCTTACTGAAGAAGGAGGAGTCCAGAGTGTCAGCAGTATCCACCACGTCCTCATCCATGAAGCTGGGGTACATGAAGCTCCTCTTGGTGCTCCTCTGCTTCTCAGTCAGAGGCTCCAAGACAGAGCGGCCCTATGGCAGGGGAAGCAAACGAGGGTAAGGAACACAAAGCCTCAGCGCTGCAGAAAGTAGGGGGGCTTTGTCATAGCCACCCCCAAAGTCCAGCAAGTGGTGGCAAACATTAAATGCCAACCACGGCCCCGTGTGGAGGTCACACAGCTGCCTGTTGCTCTGGAGAGCCGTCAGTGCTGGGCCATGGCTGTGACAGGTGGCACAATTCTAAATCTCATTTTAGGTCTCTGCCCCACATCTCCTTGGAGACCCATCTCCAAGGCTTGCAGGGGACTCCCCAGGTGACAGAAAGTGCCAGAGAAACTTCCCCTGCAGCAAAAGGTTGCTGGCTGGACACAAAGGCTGCTATTTTCGAGGGACGGCATGTGAGACAGTTCCACTTTCTGATCCACTTTCCACCAGAACTTCTCTTTTTAAGGTTAAAACCCACCACCTCCCCCTCCCAACACGCAGCAGAGTGCAACAACCGTCTTTGTGCAAAGCAAAAAGCCAAGAAACGAAGACAACAGAGGGCTGAGAAGTGAACCAAGAGGACGATCCCTTTCCCCAACACTCACACGGAGCAGCGCGGCGGCCGCCCTGAAGCTCATGTGTGCCACAGAGAGCCTCTTGCGGCGTGGCAGGCGGCTGTAAGCAGAGCGGGCACTGCCCAGGGATGCCAGCGACGTGACACCAGGGGTGTGGGGGGGCAGGACGTGGTGGGGCGTATGGGGACGGTCGGTGTCATCGGGGTGGCGGAAGGGACGGCCCCTGGCCAGAGGGTCCACGATCTGGAAGAGGGAGAGGTGTGTTGGTGATGGGGAAGGGTTGGCAGGCTGTCCCCGTGCTCCGAGCTGTACCTTGGGCATCTTGGCCGGTTTGGGTGACTCGGTGCCTTGGAAGGAGGGCACCTCCTGGCTGGGCAGCTCCATGTCGCGATAGGCAGCCTTCAGTTTGCCGTATCTCATGCTGCAGTGCTGCAAGCTGCGGCGCTGCCAGTGCTGCCGCTTCCCCTCCCAGTCGCCGCTGACGCCGAACCATTCCGCCGTGCCCCTGGGTGTGTGATGGATGCACTCCAGCAGCCGCTCAGCCCCCCGCTGTCACCGTCCCACCCTGCCCTCCCTCCAGCTGGGGATTGGAGCTCGGTGGCTCAGCACGGTGCTGACAGATCTGTGGGTCGGGGCAGACGGGTTGCTGCTCCATTAAGCCGAGATACCCTGTATCAGGATGCACACAACTCGAGGCATTTGCTCCTACAGCACCAAGACGTTTTCACAGCCAATTCTACCACGTGCTCATCCAACAGCTGAGCTGTGTGGCACCCATCGAGGCTTTCCCTTGGGCTGGTGCCCACATCCCTGCCATGGACACCCCCCCAAGCCCTCACTTGCGGATGCTCTGGGACAGAGATGTCTGTCGGCGGAAGCCCGGCCGCCGCTCCGAGTTCTCACATCCCTTTGAGCGTGGCTCCTGCAGGCTCTTGCTCTTCCGATAGATGGGCACCTTGGAGGGCTGGGAGGCAGAGCACAGGGTTACAGAGCACAGAGGATAACGATAACCAAAACCCACGTGGGACGGAGAGGTGCCTCCCAGAGCTCACCTCCTTGTGGGTGCCGTCCTCCTCTGCCTCCCGGGGCGGGGGGATCACGATGGAGAGGTTGGGGGGCTTCTTGCTCTGCAGGCGGCTGCTGCTGGAGCGGCTGCTCCCATTCTTGTTGCTGGATGCCATCTTGAGTGGGTGGCAGGCTGTGGGGGGGAGCAGGGAGTGAGTGGGGGAAGGCAGCCACAGCCCTATTGCTGCATCCCTTCCTCCTGTTCTCTGCAGGGTAAGTGCATCGGTGCGGAAATGGCAGCAGGAGCATTAATGTTAATGGGGCTCTGCCTGAGGGGAACCCCAGAGGGAAGGGAAATGGTGCAAGCACTTCCCCCCCTCACTGGGAGGGATGTGCATCGCTCTCTTCTGATGGCTTACAGCTACCTGGGAGACCCCGCAGGGCAGCACTGAGGCATCCCAGACAAGAGGACAGCCCCAAGGCTGCGTCCCCAACACCTCCTGGCCATAGCATCAGCACAGTACCCACAGGACTGGGCATGCAAAGCGTTCCCCTCACGCACATGTTGGGCTCTTGGCCAGCAGGACAAGGCAGAGCACACAGAAATCTTCCCAGCGCACAGAGCGGGGGCTTAACAGCCAGGAGCAAAATCTTTGGGCAACCCCTTCCTGAGAGTCCCCCTGCAGCTCTGCAACACCAGGCAGAGCCTCACGAGTCAACAGGGAAAAGTAATTCCATCTGAGCACAAGGGAGCAGTCTTAAATCCTATTAGGGACTGTGGGCTCCTGCTGGGATGGATGCTCAGCCCCTTGGCCTCTCACCATCCATGTGCACCAAGGGCACCTGCCCAGGGCTCGCTGCTGACAGGCATTCCCCCATCCTGCTTGGTGTGTCCAACAGATGCCAGAGTCCTGCTGAGGGGCAGCCATGAGACAGCAGGATCAATGGCAAGGCACCCTGGAGTACACCTGCACCCCGCTCTGATCCCTTTGGGCTGCTCCTCCCCACCACTGGCCTTAGGAGCTCAGTGTCCCATGGGATGAGCTCCTTGAGGACGCTGGCACTAGAGGGCAGCCACTACCCAGCACAGCCCCGTGCTGCAGCCCAAACATGCAGGGCTTAAACCCAGCACTGCTGTCCCATAGAAAAGGGCAGAGGGCTTAGAGGGCTCCCTTTCCCCAGTTAACCCCACTCTCCACCAGCCTCAACGAGGCTGCAGAGGGTAACTGATAGAGAGAATCTGGATGGGAAGAAGAGAGGCACCACTGCCACAAATGTGATTAGAATCAGATGTTTGAAGCCCCCATCTCAGCCTATCCGGGATGCTCCTACCTCATAAGCGTGGCAGGGATCCCACGCAGTGCGTCTCAATGGACTCCTTCTCCCTTCTCCTCTGTCCTTCACGCATGGGAGTCCCAGGGCATGGCTGAGGTTCTCTTGCTCTGCCTGGTGGGACTGGTGCTGCAAGAGAAAAGCAGGGGTGAGAGATCAGGTCCAGCCTGCAGAAACCTTCCTGGGAGAAGCTTTGGGGACAGGGCTGTGAAAGGAAGCAGAAGCACCAGGGTAAGGGCAGAGCCATCCAAAAACATCAGGGCAGGATGCTGGGACAAAGCCACAAAGCCACACCGCTGCATGGCTCTGGGCAGCCACAGGACATGGGGGATCGTGCTGCGGTCACTGGCACAGGGTGAGGGAAAGCCACTGCACCTGGCACCTTGGCTGAGACAACACAGGGCTGAAGGGGAATTTTTTCACCCAAAGCTCTCAACAGAGTGAGAAAAAGAGCAGGAAAGAAACACAAGTGCTGTGCAGAGGTATTTGATGACTGCTGAGCTGGGAAGGCGCCAGCCAGGCCGTCCGGCCCCAGCAAGTGAAACTTTCCATCTCACTGGGGAACTGCAGATGCTGTTTGTTTTCCTCCCAGGGTAGCCAGCAATGAGGCAGAGGTGCCAGCTGCAGGCAGGACTGGCTCCGGGGAGCCTGAGGAGATGGGGGCAGGGATATGCTGGGCACAGGGACACGCAGCTGTGGGTGCTGCTATGACCACCAGCATCCCTCATGCTGCCCCTGCCACGGATGCACTCAGCACAGCAAGCAGCACACAGCGGAAACTGGAGGAGAACTTGGAACCAATGCTGCTGTTTGGTGATGCGAAAGGAGCGGTGCTGTTTGTGCCCCTGATCCCATCACTAATTGCTCCATCAGGCTCCCACACAGCTCCAGGTGAGAACCTTAATGCTCTCCGGGGAAGCACATTTGCAATGCACCCAACCACTGAGTGCCTCCCACGCAGCGTGGGAGCAGCAGTTGGGCAGCTGTACCCCATCCGGCACCTGCAGGCCAGATCATGTGGCCAGAGCACTTTTCACGGCTCCTTGAATTAAAGCAATGCTTGGCATCCAGAGAGCAGGAAGAGGGGAGCAGCCCCTGCCAGCTAAGTCCCCTGGGTTATCCAGGCACAGGGCTGGGCAGCATCCATCCCACGAGGTGTGGGAAGTTTCACCCCACGCCAGCAAAAAGCCTCTGGGATGGGGCTGGGAATGCATTTATCCGTTACCCTACACTCTTGGCACTGGCATGCAGCCCTTCAAGTGCTGGCACAGCTCTCACTCAGTGTGCTCAGCGTGAGAACAGGCAGCCTGAGCCCGAAACAAGCTGCAAGGAGCTGCAGCCACAGCCAGCACAGCCCTTCACCCTCCAAAGCACGGCACAGAGGGGTTTGTCAGCGCTGTGGGGCCCAGTCTTGCTCACCTCAGGGTCACCCATGTGTCCCCATGGGGGCCAGGCAGGAGAATTTTGCCTTCACCCAGGCAAGGGCTGGGGCTCTGGGCTGAGCCACGAGAGATGCTGACCCAAGGAAACACACCCAGAGAGGAAAGTGGTGGAAAAAGTGACGCAGCTCACACATGGCATCAGCACAGGGCGATGCCAGGATGCTCTGAGCAAGGAACCAGAGCAAAGGGACTGGCAGCAGTACCACGCACCAACCCACAGAGCCCCCATACAAGACACTGCTGACACCCCTCTGAGGCAGCCCTGCAAAGAGCCGTTCCATTAACAGAGCACCACAACACCAGCATGCCCATCAATGATTCAGGAGCACACTGAAGCTGCCCATCAGCACTGGAGCCTCGGTTGCACTGAGATAAAGAGCTGCCTTCGCCTTGCCAAGCAAACCTCTTCAATCTGCCCAGCACCTCCATGGACTCCCCAGGCGTGTCAGCCCAAACCTAAAACCCAAAGCTAAAACCTTACCGAGAGCAGCCGGGCCAGGCAGGAGCCTGACAAGTTCCCTGGGTGCGCAATTGGGAAACTCTCCTCACTTTCCTTCTGCCTATTCCCACAGCAAGCAGGACGTTGGGCAACTGCCGCGTGGTTTGTTCATCCCGGATGAGTTTCAGGCACTCGGCACACCCTGGAAGGAAGCAAAACCACGCGGCCGAGATAGAGGCACCAACCCACGGAGTGTGCTGGTGGCTGTGATAACGCTGAGCCAGCTTTCCTCCTCCCCTCTCCCATCTGCACGCAGCTCGGGCATTGGGTGAGGAGGGGAGGGCAGATGGGCAGCATGGCTGTGCATTGGGGCACCTCCCCGTGGCACAACCCTACAAGAGCACAGATCCCCCGTCAGGACCACCTCCTCCCCACAGCAGTGCTTCCAGGAGCCGTGTTTCTCCGGGTTTCCTGAGCCACTATCTGCATGGAAAGGGAAGGACTCGCCCACAATAGCTGGATGGGGATCTTCCCAGCCCACTTCCCAAGGCACATTCATTCCCAGCACGTCCCCCTCTGCCCAAGGAGTTGATACCCAAACACCCCCCAACCCATTGCAAAAAGGCTCTGCTCTTTGTGATCCCATCTGCAGCCCCACGTCCTTGCCGTACACGCACCCCAACACCACGTGCAGCACAGATTCCCCAAGCTGCTGGGCTTCATTAACCTGGCTCAAACACAATTCTTCAGAGCTTCCCCAATTCCTGGTTGAGCTCTGGGTCCCCCTGTGCAGGGTATGGCTCTGCAGAGCAGGGAATATCAGGGCTGTCCCCCAGCTCGCTCTCACTTCCCCAGATGCAAAATTCTTTGTGTGGGAGGGCAAAGGGCAGACGCTCATTCCTCCACATCTGCAAAATGCTGCTGCTTTGAGAGCTGCTCTTGGAAAGAGCACGCGGCCAGGATCTGCAAACTCCCTCAGCACTCTGCTCCCGGGAGAAACGTCCTGCTGGGGTCCCTGTGTTTGCTGGGGATTTCTCCTGAGCTCAGAGCATCGCCATGGGACGCGGCAGCAGGAGGTGATGCTCAGTCCTGTGCAGAAGTTCCACCCACCCAATCATGAGAGAACTGTGGGCATTCAGTGCAGCCCTCACCACGGCCAAACAGTGAGGAGAGCTGCTTGGCCCCAGGCTTGTATCTCCTGGAGCAGAGTGCTTATCTGCACACAGCCACCCCCAGGCTTGTGTCACTGTCCCACCACTGCACGCACACCCACCCCTCCTCCAAAGCATCAGCCAGTTCTGCAGCCTCATCATCTGTCCCAAATTCCATCCAGGAAGGTTTATCCCACTCCTCCCCAGTGCAAGACCTGCATTCCCCACAGGAAAGCCCAGCTGGGAGCTGTCTACTCTGTCCCACACATCCCATTCAACGCAGCACAAGCAGAGAGCACACAGCACCCAAACACAGCAACACCACACGATGCTGTGCCCCCATCCCAGCCCCACTACCTGCTGTGAGCTGCCAAGCCCTTCCCAGGCCCAGCACCCCTCCTGCACATCATAGCAGCGTGCCAGGAGCACACTCTGCAGCCTCTCGGGTGCCAAGAGCCGTTGCCTTCCTCCTCCTCAAGCTGGTGTGGTCCCAGCATTCACTTACCCATCCCTCCCTCCCCAGGGATGCTTTGCCATTCATTCCCATCTCCCAGCTCCTTGCTGGCACACAGGCTGCACCCACAGGGCCCCCACCTGCAGCACGCTCACTCCCAACCCTCCCCCCAGCTCCAGCATTCCCACAGCCAGCGAATTACAGGGATAACCCAGCCAAATCCCCAGCACAAGCTGCTGCATGACGCACGGCGGCACCTTGGAGCTGGGCAGCATGAATGCATGGACACAGCCCTGCCCCGAGCTGCTCAGCACTGGGGACGTGATGGCACCATCTATGGGGAAACTCACAGCTCCCAGCCAACCTGCTGTCCCTTGGTACACAGGGCAGCCCCCGTGATGGGGTCACGGATGGAGCTGAGCCTCGCTTGGCCCACTCTCCCCATGCACACATCAGTGCAGCCCCATGCTCAGCATGTGGCCTTGCACCCATGCCTGCCCCACGGATGTGGCATTTTGCAGGTGGGGAAACATGAGGCAACGTCTTAAAATGAGCTGCCCGCTCACAGACATGGAAATTGCAGAGCAAAGTGAGGGCAGCAAGGTGTGGGCAGGCAGCAGGGGAGGTGTTGGGGCCCCCCACACTAAGGTTGAGCCCACAGCCCTGCTGCAGTGCAATTATGTGAGAAATAGAATCATAGAATGGCTTGGGTTGGAAGGGACCTCAAGGATCACAAATCTCCAACCTCCCCTACTGCATGCAGGGCCACCAACCTCCCCATTTAATACCAGCCCAGGCTGCCCAGGGCCCCATCCAACCTGGCCTTGAACACCTCCAGGGATGGACGGGGCATCACAGCCTCTCTGGGCAGCTGTTCCAGCACCTCACCACTCTCATAGTAAAGAACTTCCTCCTGACATCCAACCTAAGTCTTCCTTCCTTCAACTTCAAACCATTTCCCCTTGTCCTGCCATTATTTACCTTTCAAAGAGTTGGCTCCTCTCCTGTTTACAGGCTCCCTTTAGGTACTGGAAGGAGCTAGAGTGAGAACGGCAAGGCTTTGCATGATGCTTGCAAGAAAAAGCACAGCTCTCAGCACTACTCAAAGGCTGGGGAAAAGATTGTGACCCCAAACACCAAAAGATTCCCAATGACCCTAAAGCCTGGCTTTCAACACCACTTTGCTGACATCCCCAAGCCCAACGACCACTGGACAAAAGCTTTTCCAAAGCAACGAGTTGACGTGGGCTGTATGGATTTAAGAGAAGTAATGTGGTCTCAGCCTTCAATAATTTACTCACATTGTGCAAACCCCCTGTGGCACAAAGCCCCCCCCAGAGAACACAAAGGAAGAACGGGGCTGCAGGGACATCCAGGTGGGGTTGGCTCCAGCTCTGTTTGCATGAGAGAAGTTCTGAGGGTTTTTGCTGAGCAAAGTGAGGTCCGCTCGCTGCTCCCCACCTCCTCCTTCAGCCCTCAGAATGGATGTGGAGCCGAAGGCCTCCAGGGCTGTTTCCCAAGGAAGGACGCAAGCGAGGCTTCCTTGAGTTTACACCAAGTTAAACAGGAGTGACATCAAAGGTAAAAAAAAAAAACAGCAAAACCAACCAGCAGCCCTCAGACAGAGGACAGCCACGTGCTGCAGCCAAACAATGCGACCCAATTCAACGTGAATTCCCCCACTCCTCCAGCCTACCCCCAGGAGCTTCAGCCCCATACCCCTATGGGATTTAGGACCTGGCCCCACAGCACACACACCCATCGTTCCCCAGCTCCCTGCTTGCATGTGTGCCTGAAAGCCATGCCCTCACAGCCCTGTGCTCAACACAACACAGCTATTTTGCCATCACCCCTCAACCCATGCTGTGGTTTTAACCCTCATCCACCCCACAGCTCCAGCACCCCTGGGTGCAGCTCCCACTGCAGCCACCTCTGCTCTGCTCTGCAGGAGCACAGCAGCAGCGCTGAGGGTCCCAAAGCATTTGTGGCAAAGGGACCCCAAAAACAACAAAGCAGAAAGGTCCCAATGGCCCTCTAAGCATTCATGGCCAAAAGGGTCCCCAGTCAAGGGGTCTCCAGTCAAGTGGTCCCCAGTCAAGGGGTCCCCAGTCAAGGGGTCCCCAAAATATTTGTGGCCAAGGTTTGTAAAGCATCCCCAAGCATCCGCGCCAAAAGGGTTCCCAAAGTGCCAATGGCAAAGGGACCCAAAGGACCCCAAAACACTTGCGACAAAGGAACCCAAAGGGCCGCAGAGCGTTTGCGGTTCGGAGGAGCAAAGCGTCCCCGTAGGATCGCACAGCACACGTGGCCGGGGGTCCCACAGAGCGTTCCAGAAGACCCCGAGGACCCCGAATTCCCCGCCCCCCGGAGCTCAGCGGGAATCCCCGGCGGTGCCCGAGCGGGACGGTGACGCCGCGGGGCCGGGACTTCCTCCTCCCGCCGGGACCGGAGGCCACAAAGCGCCCTCTGAGGTCTCCGGGTGCGGCTGAACCCGGATCGCGGTAACAGCGCCGGGTGCCCCGCAGCACCGAACCCGGCACGCGGCGCTCCGGGGCACTGCGGGACCCTCCGACGGGAACGCTTCGGGATCGTTCGGCCACGCGGAGCGGGGGAAAAAAAAGCGGCCGGAGACAAAGCGGGGAAAGGGGGACAAAGTAAAGCAAAGCGGCGAACGCAGCAGCCCTCCGCCCGGCCCGGCAACACGACGCGCTCACCTCGCCGCATCCACACCCCGCTCCCACCGCCGCTACCGGCGCCGCCGCCTCCACCTGGGCCGGGCGGGACGGGGCGGGGCCTACGTGGGGGCGGGGCTTCGGCGAGGGGGCGGGGTGTTTCGTGGGCGTGGCCTGGGAGGGGGGCGTGGTCCGCTTAGGGCCCGCCCCCTAGAGCGCCCCGCCTGGTGCTGCACGTGGGTGCTGCCGGTGCCGTGTGTGGGTGCTGCCAGTGACATTCATTGGGTGCTGCTGTCGTAGCAGGGTGCTGCTCGTACCATCACGTGGGTGCCCCCAGTGCCATACATGGGTGCTTCCAGTGCCATGTATGGGTGCTCCTAGGGTGCTCCTAGTGACAGTTATTGGTGCTCCCGGTGCCACGTATGTGTGCGCCCAGTGCTATACTTGGGTGCTCCCTGTACCATACATGGGTCTTCCCCGTGCCATATATGGGTGCTCCCAGTGCCGCACGAGTGCTCCCAGTGCCATCCATGGATGCTCCTGGTGCTGCATGTGGCTGCTCCCAGTGCTGTACGTGAGTGCTCCCTGCTGGCTACTCGCGGAGCCCTCCCCTCTCCCCTCCCCAGTTGCTGCTGGTGCTCACAAGTTCCGAGTCCCTGCGACAGTGGAACCAAGCACTGTAAGCCCACTGTGGAAGGTTTGGATTTTAAGCACTAAAAGCCTCTCCAGGGAGCACCAGAGCCGTGTGCTGTGTGGTGCAATTCAGGGCCAAATTCAACACAGGGCATTCCCAGGCATGGCTGCTGTGCAGACAGAGGGCACCCACTGCTCACAACCAGCTGTGAAGCTGAACACCTTCCCTACCACAGCTGCCACACTGGGGCTGCCTGCTTCCTGTCCCTCCAAGACCCCCCAGTGCTCCCCTGGGTATCCCCAGCCCTACTGCTGGGAGCTGGGCAGACACACTGCAGGTCTGGGCACATCCTGCTGGCTGGGCTGGATTTGGGGTGACACATTCTTGAGGTTGGAGCTGTGCGGAGCTGCAGAGCCAATCATATGCGCTGCACAGGGTGTCTTGGCCAGAAAGGGATGGCTGTGAATTCCATGGGGAAACATCTGCTTCTGTGGTCCTTTACACCGGGAAACCAGCTCCAAGCTGAGATTCATCCCACTCATATTGATAAGCTTTGTGGTGCTGAGACATTTGCAGTCTGCTTTTGGCATGCCTGCACTGCCGAGGCTTCTATATGGGAATGGGTTTTGCCATAACATAAACTTAGTTTCACACCTTGCAGCCCTGTCCCGGCAGCTCAGCGCTGAGCTGCACCCCCAGCAGCCTCCTCCCAGCACTGAGTCCCTGCCCTTTTCTGAGAGCTTCTCATGTGTCGCATCCTACAGAAGCAAGGCTCCAAGCCAGCCCTCCCCTTGGCACCCTCACGTGGGTGAGATCAGCCAGCAAATCTGTTCCTGGTAGAAATGAGGGTGGAAAAACCTTTGGGTTCCACCCAGCTGCTTGGAAGCTGTGGTTGGAGGTGGGTGGAGCAAGGCAGAGCCAGGTGCCTGTGACAGTGGGGTGACAGTGAGGAGTGGTGAGGTGGGGGTGTCCTGGCACTAACCTCCCTGGGATGGGCTGCAAGCTGGGGCAGGAGGGAGGAGAGCAGGGACCTGTGCCAAGGTGCCAAGCACCGACATCTCCCTGTGGCTGAGAGGGGACTTTGGAAGCAGCAAGACCTGTCCTCTGCCTTGTTGTCACCTTCACAGCCCCTTCTGCACTTTGGTCTTCAAAGACTGCTGGAAAAATGTCTGTGTTGGGACAGGGGATGCATCCTTCCCTGCGGGAGGGCTGTGCTGAGGCTCAGGAAGGGAGAGGCCATGAGGGTCACCTCTGTGAACTCAGCAGAGCGTTAGGCAATAAGGAAGCAAAGTAAGTGACCGAAAAAACCCCAAGGGAGCAATGTCACAGCGTTACACCAGTGTGCCTGGGTGCTATGCACTGTGAGTCACCTGTGGCCAGGCAGTGTGCCTGGGCTGGATTGTCCCCAAAGGGCTGCAAGGGGGGACACGTTGCTGTGCACCTCATGCTGGGGCCGGGAAATGTGCTGAGGCTGTTTGCAGCTGCTTATCTGAGAGCTCTCAGCTGGGAGTGGAGCTCCTGGGCACGACCCAGGTGTTTGAAATCCACCTGTCCCATTGCCACCTACATGGCCCAGTACCACCAGCACGGCCCAGTGCCACCCGCACAGCCTGGAGCTCACTGCCTGCAGCGCTGCCATTCCCAGCACGAACAGCAGAGGCCAGGCCACAATCGCTGCAGGCACTGAAGCTGTTCCCTGCAGCAGCAGCAGAGGATGCTCGGCCTCTTCCACCGCCCAGCAGCTGCTTGACACTTGTGTCCATCCCATACAGACTTGTGTCCCGCACCAAGTGTGGTGGCACAGCTGTCACCCCCCAGCCCGTGCAGGATGTGTTGTCACAGTGAGCTGACATCCCCCAGAGAGCCCACCCCCACGTTCCTCCCATCTGTACCCCCTTCACTGCTGCTTCCTCCTCCATCAGCCTGCGGTGGGAAAGCACTCGGAAATCAGACATCAAATGCAACAGCAGAAAGGCTGGTGGGAGTTTCCCCTTTGGGTTTTCCTCCTCTGTTATTGCTTTCCCAAAGAACAAACCTATGGGAAGGCGCAGGGGCTGCTCCCTTGGTGCCTGTCACAGGGCCATGTGCTGCCCGTGGGGGTTTCTTTCCCCTGCAAATGGCTCTGATGAGGCTGGAAATAGCTTGGTGGTGCAGGGAGGCTCTGCCTGGTGCCTGCAGTGATGGGATGGCACAGGGAGGAGGAAGGATTGCAGCAGGCACGCACAGCAGCACAGGGGCTGATCTTTGAGGAGCAGCGCTCCTCGCTTGCTGCTATTTACCTGCCTTCCCAAGGCTCCTCCTGCACAGCCCGACCTTGGCTGGTGCTGGCAGCTCTGCTCTGTGCCTCAGACCGGGTGAACGGTTTTGCACTATTGCTTAGAAAACATCCCTGAATCAAATCCCTGTGCTGTCCTGCTTGAATACAGAAGCACCGCCGTGCAGCGGAGCCGATGATTATTTTATTTGAGGGTCTGTTTGGGTGATCAGCCTCAAAGCTGCCTGAACACACAAACAGCATCTGCCAGGTGGTCCTCTGAAGCTTTGCCTTAAAGCAAATATACCACCAATTTTTTATTAAAAAAAAAAAAAGGACTCATAATAAACATTAATAAATCCTGGCGAATGCTGAAACTCCCATCTTCCCCGAACGGAGCACAGAGATGGGCTGAGAGCTGCTGCAGTGTGAGGGGCTTTCTCCGTGTCCCAGTTATCTCACTCCAGTGATCCATGTTCCATGTCCTGGTTATCCTTGCTCCACATCCCAGCTATCCCCGTTCCATGTTCCAGTTATCCCTGTTCAATATCCTAGATATCCCCACTCCATATCCCAGTTATCGCTGCTCCATGTTCCACTTATCCCCCTCTTCTTGTCTCAGTCATTCCCACTCCATATCCCACTTACTCCCACTCTATACCCCAGTAATCCCCCTCTCCATACCCCAGTTATCCCCACTCCATGTCCCAGTTATCCCTGTTCCATTTCCCAGTTATCCCCTCTCCACATCCTGGTTCTCCCCACTCCTCCCAGCCTGGGGACAACACGAGGGCTCTTCCATAGGGTAGGACAAGGAGGATGCAGCAGGCTGCCCCCCCGATCCCCCTCCTGCCCTCAGCTCAGCACCCAGGAGAGGAGGAAACCTGGCTGTAAATACACCCGGAGGATTTTTCTATCTGCGATGCTCACTTCCCTCCCTTGGCGCTGCTCTCGCATCCCTCGGCTGCCAAACTGCTGGGAATTAATCCCGTGCTGACAGCGTTTACATTGGGCTCTGCTCAGATAAACCATATCAGAGGTGGAGCCGGGCGAGGAAGGAAGGGTCGTGCTCCTGCTTAGTGTCAGACCGGCTGCTCCTCATCGCTGCAGCACGGAGCTTCTGGAATGGGGAGAGCACAGCATCCAAGCCCTGCAGGATTGAGGGCTTCTCTTGCACTTTACCTCAATGTACAGTGGAGAAAAGAAGGGAAATGTTCTTTGAGTCAGTAGGAGCCTGTGGGCTTGGTCTGCAGCCCCATGGCATGTAGGACACAGGGACCAGTGTCCCTCCAACATCTGGTTTGGATCTTAGCATCCATGCTCTGCAAATGGAGGGCTTCTCCAAGGGCTGGTTTTAATGAGCCTTTGCACAGCACAGCTCTTGCAGACTTCATTTCTCCCTGGTAGGAGTATTCCTGTTTCTCTTCTTTGGTGTCTGGAGATGGAGGTGGATGGTGATGGAGATGGAGATGAGGTGAGATGAGATGGAGACAGAGATGAAGATGAGAAGGAGATGGAGATGGAGATGGAGATGGAGATGGAGATGGAGATGGAGATGGAGATGGAGATGGAGATGAAGATGGAGATGAAGATGGAGATGGAGATGGAAATGTGCCGCCTGGAGCCCACACCTGCAGGGACCCTATGGCCAGATGGACACGTGGCAACACAAATCCATGACACGGCCAAGAAACCAGAATCCTCCTCCCTCCATCCTTCAGCTCACATCTACCATCCTTCACCTCATCGCTGGGGTGGTTCCTAACATCTCCTTGGCCAAGGGTTCCTCCTGCAAAGCAGCATCCCTGGGCTGTGCCACGTGGCAGCTTTGGGGCTCCCTGGTGCCCTTCTCCTGCATTGCATCCCATCCCCTGCCTGTGGGGTCCAGGTCACGGCGCAGTCGTCACAGTCACCCCAGTGACGGGAGCCAGGGGTAAATATTAGTACAAAGTGAAGGGCTGTGTAAATATTTTCTCTCTGCAAGGTATTGCTGAAGTTCCCGGCTCCTTTGTCAACAGCCTTTAGGAAATAACAGCCGTGTGCTGGTGATTTCCAGGCTGTGCTGGTTCTTGTCTCAGAGCAGTGTGCCAAGGGCGGGGAGCATCGTGACCCCACAGCAGCTCCCAGTCCCTTTTCCCCTGGTTTCCAGGCCAACATTTCCCACCTGGAGCAGAGCAGCATGCCGTGCTGACCGCTCGCTTCCACCTGGAAGTGCACACAGGATGTGGCAGAGACTCCAAGGGCGGCCAATTAATTGTGCTGACAGCACCGAAAGGTTTTCCCCGATAAGAGGAGATGGTCAGAACCAGCCCTTTGGTCCCCTCGCCATGGCCATGGCTGTTGGGTTTGCCTTTGGCCGAGCCAGATTGGTGCTTGCTGGTTGCAGTGTGCCATGGGCACCGCCAGCAGTCACAGGGAAGGAGTAAGGCCCTCTTGTGCAGCCCTACCCGGCCATACAGTGGCCCCCAGAGCCCCTCGGAGGACACACACTGCCCACCAGCATCACAGCAAAGAAACCAGGAGGAGCCAGGGGGGCTTTGATCGATTTATCCACTGAAGATACAAGTTTCAGTTTAATAACACCATTCTGTCTGGTTACAAACATACTAAAAACCTACAAAAAATAATAATAATAATAATAATAATAAAACCAAAGAAAAGAAAAGGAAAAAAAAAAAAAAAAAGAAAAGCCAACCAAACAAAAAACCAGTTACATCCATCGTACACGAGACGGCATGTATAAAACCAGCACGGAAGCGCCGAGGAACACAAACATGAACAGCATCCGCAGCAGCATCGTAACGGTAACACACAGAGCTACACTGAACCCCACGGCTCCGCGTGGGGCCGCCGAGACGAACGAACAATTAGAGACAGCTCTGGCAATGGGAAGAGTGAGCGGCGCGGTCTGTTGGGCGCTCGGACCGCGCGGGCGGTTGGATCCCTCTCTTCCTAAGTTGGTCCGTGTTGGGGTAGCGGGGTTCCTCCCTGCTCCTCTGGCACCTGATGGGCAGCAGGGGGCTGAGCTCTGGTCTCTGGGGTGGCTGAGGGCAGGGGCACAGCCCACGGGGGAACCTCAGGGGGCAGCGATGGAGGGGCGCAGGGTCATCAGGGCTCCTTGTCCAGGTGTGTGTGATGTATACGTATGGCGTGTGTCAGCTGTAGCTACGAGGGGACAGGGATGAATGGAGACTCTGTTCTGTCCTATACCCAGCAGGCACACACGGCCCCGTGTCCCATCCCTTTGCCTTTGGGTACACATCCAGCCAAAAGCTGGGGGGAAGGATGCAGACTGGGAGCACTGGGCGAGCTGGGAAGAGGTGCTGGGGGTCGACCCTGCCCTGTGGACACCCAGTCCTGCTCCTGCTGCTGGAGGGGGACACCGGGTCACAGCACCAAACCCTGCCCTGCTGGTGGGGCAGCAGCTCCGAGCACATGGGAGGTGCAACGTCACACTTCCCAAAGGGCTGTGACACGGAGCAGCTGTGACACACATGCACACGTGCTGGGGAGCTGCACTCAGAGCCAGGACCAACCCTTCCTTTCCTTTCTTTCCCACAGCATTTTTCATCCCTCTGTCATTCCAGAATGATATTTTTTTTCCTTTTTTCTGCTCATTTTCATCTCTCCCCAGTTGACAATTTTCCTGATTTAAGCAATGCTTGCTCTGCCGAGGGCGGCGAGGAGGGGGTGTTCTCTCCATCTCCATCATTTCCCTACACAAGCTCTGCCCCAGCCATCCTCCCTGCTCCATTTTACGTCCCACAGAGCTGATAAAAATAAACATGTTTTTGTTTGCGTCTGTTTGAGTGGTTTGCAGTGGGGCTGACGGGGGTGGGACAGCAGCTGGACACATCTGGATTTGGTTTAGAAAATATGCCTGGAAAAACAGCCTGTCCTACGCACACATGCGCGCGCACATGCAGTTATAGGACTGCTGTTCTGGGGGGAAAAAAACAAAGGAAAAAAGGGAAGAAGAAATCAGCCCCGAATAAAAAATTTCCGGTTGGAGGATATTAACCTCAAAGGTTAATGCACGGACTTTGTCTGAAGATGAAACATCTCTAACAGAGCCGGCCCAGGTCTGCAGAGCACAGAGAGTACGGAACGAATGGGCTTCTCCCATCTGCATGAGCCCAGTGAGCACAGCTGCCCTTTGGGAGATGCTGCTGCAAGCAGTGCTGGTGGGCTCAGCTTTGGGGGCACCTCGTCACTTTGTGTCCCCTTCCTTTCCTAAATCCTCTGTCCCTGCACACGTTGGCTCTATCCTGAGCAGTTTTTCCATCCAGTCCATCATACCCAGTGCCAGCTCCTGCCTCCACCTCTTCTGGTTTGGCAGTAGGGTGGCCAATGGAAGAGGGCTGGGTATGTTACCAGCTAGGCAGCAAAACACCCAGAACAGAAAAAAAACTGAAAAGATTCCCTGTGGATGTCTAAATAGCAGTGGGTGAGCAAAGCAGGAATCACTGGCTGGATGCTTGGAATGGGGAGGTCACCATAGGGACATCATGGTATTTGTCATAGGCACCATCCCCATCAAAGCTCTAAAAATCACAGAGATAGTTTGGGAAATAGAGGGTGACAAGGACGCCAAAGCTTCCTAGGGAATGTGTCACCCTCAACCTTCCACCAGCCTGACCTACATGCATGTGGGAGTCAGTAGGGCAGCCCCTCCATCCCCTCCACTCTCTGGCCAAAAGGGAAACTGAGGCAGCAAAACGCCGCAGACTCGCTCACAGCCCCAGCACTGGGGCAGGATGAGACATACAGCCCCAGAGCCTCACAGGGCATGGGGCAGCCCCCAGGTAGGGCAGGGGAGCACTGCTGGTCCGTGACTACACAGACCGACTTCTAGCAGGCACTTTGTTTGCAGGAGCCCAGTTTGACCCAGAGGGCAGAAATACTCCCTACGTAAAGCAGTGTCAGCGTCAACAGAGCTGGGACCTCCCTTCACACCCCATCCTTCATGTGATGGATCCTTCATCTTTCCCTATCCCAATTCTTGAATTCCTTCTCTCCAGGCAAGGGGCCCTGGTTCCACATCCCCACCTGACAGACACACAGCGGCCAAGGCACAACGTGTGTCATTGAGCCCATCCTCATGCATGTCCCTGGCGCAGGGACCCAGCGCTGTGCAGGGCACCCAGGGACACCCTGCCTTCCTGCAGTGGGGACAAGTGGCACTTCTGTCCCCTTGCTCCTTCCAGCCCCAGGATGGGTTGCAACAAATCAGCCACGAGAGCTGCGGATGAAGCGAGCGATGGGTGCTGCAGCCTCTGGGCCGGCTGCCCTGCGAGGATGAGCAGCACAGGCAAAGCAAAGTGCGGTGGTCCTGATAAGCATCGCAGCCCAAAAACAAGAAGCTGGGCTGTCCTGGGGGCGAGGCATGGAAAGCAGAGGGGTGAGCAGTGCTGCACACCGCTGCGTGGCAAGGCATGGGCTATGGGAGGTGATCATGGACCAGGACAGCGAGACAGAGCCAACAACCAACGCACCCTTTGCCCACATCCCGTGCTTCACCCCGACCCACCCACACCCCCGTGGTTCTTAGTTTTTGGCTTGCTTACTGATATATTTTTTGAAAACCCTATAGAGATCCAATTGTGATTGGCATCTACCAGCACTGGCCGGCCCCGCGCGGAGCGAAGACCTCGAGAACAGAGCAGGGCGGATTCCTGGCGCGTCGCATCCCTCCCTGCCCCTCGCCCGTCCCCGCGGTCCGCTCACAGCGTGGCACTGGGGTAGGACACCCAGCCTGCCTCTTTGTACGCGGCTGTCACGTGGGTGTAGATGAGGGTCCTCATCTTGGTCCACGCGCCTTGCGCCTCCGGGGTGAAATCGTTGCCGTACGCCTCGGCGATCACCTCCAGCATGACTCCAGTGAGCTTCTGCGGAGGACAGCAAAGGGTTAATGAGCTCTGCAGGGAAGGCAGAATGAGTGAACTTTGTTTTACCTAAAGAAATGCAAGGCGGGGGTTGAGTTCTGGGCACAAGGCTCTCTGCTGCATGGAGGGGTGATCAGGACATTACAACGCTCACAGAGGGGCTGGGCTCTAGTGCCATAGGTGCCATCCACCACGCTTCATTGCTAAAAGAACTCAAGAAAGACCCCACAGCTGTGCAAGAAGAGGTGCAGGATACAGGCAGGACTCTGGTGGCGAGAGGAACTCCAAGTCCCAAAAGCTCCAGAGTTGGCTGCCTTTGGGGATGCTGCTATACATGAGGCAGCATCTTGATAGGAAACTGCAGGAATGAGGGGAGCAGTCCTACAAGCAGCACCACCAGTCCTTCTCCCTGACTCCCCATCAGTGGTCACGGTGGGGATGGGTCAGCTGTTGGTCTCAGTGGTCTTAGTAGTCTCTTCCAACCTTAATGATTCTAAAGCATCCCAAGAAGTTTTCCTTCCCTCCCTTTACCTTAAAGTAGATGGGCTCCACTTTGTGCTTGAGGGCATGGGCTTTGCCCACCAGGGCCAGAACAGAGGAGACCTTCTCTGGGTCGTTGAGGTTCTCCACCACAGAGTTGATGGCACCCATGACCCGCTGGGCGTGCTTCCGCAGCTGCAAGCTCCTCTCCATCTCCAGCGTGTCGTCCATGTGCTTGAACTGGCTGAAGTATTGTTTGGCAGATGGAAAGTTGACAAAAAACCTTGCGAGAAAGAACAGACAGAGCACAGTCAGGAGAGCAGAGGTGCTGGGAACAGCCCCGTTGCCTCCAGCACAGCCAAGGCGAGAGCTCATTGAATTACCGGGGAAATGCGGTAGGTTTCGTCAGCCTTTCTCACTTATCTACTACAGAGGCATCCCAGTTGGATTTTCATCTACAAAGCAGAGGCAGGACTGAATTCCTTATTTTTTCACCTAGAAACTTCAGCCCAGCATGCTAGATGCCATGGCCATCTCCTGTATGTCAAAACATCTCCTCCTGCCTCAGAAAGATGGAGAAAAGCAAGCAAAGCTCATCCTTCATCCAAGCAAGCCTCTCCCTGCCTATCTTGGGCTCTCTTCATGCATTGCCACCCAAAGAGCCCCTCCTAACCCAGGATGTGCCCAGCATTCACAAATCCACTTCTCCAAAGAGCTCCCAGCAAGACCCCAGCCCAGGTCTCCAAGTCCAAGGAGCCACTGCCAAGACATCCCCCAGGCACCAGCCTACAGCTGGGGACCCTCTTTGCTACGGGATGAATCAAACCCCATGAAACTCAGCTGGAAACTCAGCGAGTGAAGCGGCTGATGGCAGGCAGCTGTGCCCAAACAACATCTCAACATGCATCCCTTTCCCATCCCATTCCCATCCCATTCCCATCCCATTCCCATCCATCATTGCATCCCTCCAGCACCAGCTGGGATTATCACCCCACTCACCACCCCACGGGCAGTGTCAATTAATGGATCTGCTCACTTCCCACCTCATTACCCTCCCTCTCCCTGCTCCCAGCCTTCCCTCACTCCCTTGGCTGGTGCACAACTCATGGCATTGCCAAGGAAGCGGCTCAAGGGCTTCCTTGAGCACACTGCTCCCCAAGGCAGCTGGGATCCATCAGCCCAAAATAGGTTTCGGAGGTGTGAAGAGCAGAAAGGTTGGGGAGGAAGGAGAGTGGAGGGGGGGGACAAGATGTTGTTTGGAAACTCACGTCAGGTCAATGTCAGCAGGAATCCCAACTGGGAGGCTGCCTCTAGCTCCCATTCCCATGGATGTCCTCAGGCCCATGCCGTTGGCTCAGAGATGCCATGGGGTGAGGGATGGTCGGGACCCATCTCAGGGCTGGGGCACAGAGTTGGCCCTGGAGATGGCACTGGGACTGAGGTTCTGCCTGGAGCCCTCCCCAACAAGTGCATGCCTCAGCCTGGAAATCTCAAGTCCCTCTTTGCTGTTAGAAGCTCCCTGAAAAGCCCCATCTTTCATGCTCTCAGCATGATGAGAAGACTCAAGGACTGAGCTTGGAGTAACCCCCAGAACCACAGCACAAAGGGACCAAGTGCAACCCCAAGGCCGTGTCCTCCACCCACACAGATAGAGGATCCAACTCTGCTCATAGCATCACAGTTCTGAGCAGGGACCCCAAGCCTGGAGCAAATCTGAGCTGTCAGAGCCAGAAAGAGAGGGAATGAACCTTTCTCGTAGTTGCTAATAAACAGAGAAGATTAATTTAACACAAAGGTTAAATATAACCCGAGGGAGCGGGGGGAGGATGGGGGGGGAGAAGGGAAAGGAGGAAGAAATAAAATAACTCAAACAATAGTGAGATAGAAGAGGTGTTCACTGGGTTTGTTTCTATCCACAGAACATTTCTGAGAGTTCAAACAGCTCAGGCTCTGGAATTTTGTTGGCTCATTACTCGTGTGTGTGGTTTGGGCTTTTTTCCTTCATTGGAGTCATTAAAAATATGACATTTACCACTGCATATCACACGAAATTATGATTGATGGAAAGCAGATGCCTGAATCCCCATCTCATTAAATTTCTTTTTAAGCGGTTCCATTCTGCACCCGCTAATTTGTTCCCGGCGAGCTACATCTGGACCGAGCACACAGGATGTCGGAGATGTTTTCCTCCCTCTTTTGCCCTTTTAACAACTTTAAGGACACAACCTTCACCAGTAGCAGAGCCAAAGGAAATGATTAAGGTGCACAGCGCCATGATGCTGTTCTCTGTGCACAAGGAGCAGCGCTGCTCCCTGCGCGCCATCCCCACCTTCCTCCCTTCCCCATCCCTGTAGCAAACCAAGCAGGGCTGAACCCCAGCTCCGGCCCTTGCATGGAAGAATTAAGGTTGGAAAAGAGCCCTAAGATCATCAAGTCCAACTGTTCCTGCCTAGCACGGCTGGCACCAGCTGGAAGCATCAGTGCTTCGTCACCCTGAGAGCTCCAACCCGACCCATAGGGAGGGCAGCCCTGAGCCCACCAGGTTGCTGGGATCCCTGGGATGAACACCTGGACACTTTCTGATAGATTTTCAAATCCCAGAATATCCCAAGTTGAAGGGACCTGTAAGGATCATCATCGTTTTCCTACCGATGCTTTCACGCTTTCTCTCATCCCTCTACGTGGGAGAAGCTCTCAGCCATCCCCACATCCTTCCCCAGAGCTCCGAGCCCCGTTCTGCTCCAGTGCCCACAGAGCAGCTGCTGGAGGTAGGCAGGTGCTATTTATTGAGCTCAGGATGGCTCAGCGCTTCGCCTGCACCTTCCCAGTGCTGTTCCAGCCACCTGTATGTAGGTTTCTTTCGGGGCTGGGCTTCTGCAAAGGGATTGGGATGCTCCAGCAAAACCCAGCAGGAAAAACCCAAACAAGTTTGGGGAGATGGGGATCCCAGTGGTCTGGGATGGGGAGCTGCAGCCACACAGAGAGCACAGCCATGAGCCTCTACTTCCAGATACAGTGCATTAAATCTTCCCCCCCCTCAAACCCTTTTTCTACCCCTTATGGGGAGTTGATTTTTTGGGAAATGTTCCTCTTGAGCGTCCTCATGAGCAGAGCCCTTTTCTCCAGGAAAACATCCATTCAGACTGACCGCAGTGATTCGTGAGTGCACGACATGCAGTGGGATGGGGATTGTCCTTCTGAGGGGCCCCACTGCAAAGCATTTTGGGGAGGGGGCTCAGTTGGGATGCTTTGCCCTGAAATGTACCTTTTGGCACCAGAAATAGGCTCCTTGCCCCGAGGGACACCCGAACAAAATGCATGGCACCTGCAAAACCATTGCTTTAAATGAGATTCTGGGGGGATTCAATCCACTGATTTGATTCTGAAAAATAGAAAGGGTTTTCTGCAGAGCTGGACTCACTCCTTGGGCTCTCTGGTAGTTTATCCTGGCGTGCAGAATGACTGCTGTGTGTGTTGTGCTTCTCCAGCTCCGAGCACCGAGACTGACGGAGAGGGCAAAAGAATGGGAAATGTGGACAGGTGGTGATGGGAGCAGAGAGAGAGGGATGGGGAGGCCCTGCAGCACAGGGCTCAGCACAGCTGCCACACGGAGAGCAGGTCAGACTGGGAGTTAATGGAGACTGCCCCTGGGTTTCCTCCTCGGGAGCCCAAGGGGATCCATAGAGTTTTGCAGTCCCACACCTGTGGCTGCAGCAGGTGGGTGTGAGGGTCAGGATGTGGGGACTTCCAACCCGTAGAGGTTTCCAACCACGCTCGTGTTGGGCACATGGCTGCATGGCACTGCACTGCGAGCTCTGTGCACACGCACCCAGCCTCCTCTGAGGACCTCAGCGGGCAGCATTTTCCCAAAAGGAACAATTCCTATGTTACAGATGGGGAAACTGAGGCACGGCGATGCACCCAGAGCTACGGGCAGGCTCCATGTGTGCTGCAATGTGTCTCTCCATTACTCTGGCTAGAACGACCCAGCCGAAACGCAGTCCCACATGCGGAGCTTAAGGGTGCCCTGCCCATCCCCATCCCCACCCCCAGCCCCAATCCCACAAGGGTTAAGGCAGCTGCTGTGAAATGGATCCTGGCAGCGATGCTGCAGAGGCCCCACGCTCCCCAGGAGGAAGATGAAGCTCCCCCGCCGAGGAAATGGTCAATTAGCAGCATAGTTCTGACCGCACGGCGCAGATTCCCATGATCCGGTGGCTGCGCTGCCTGAAACCCTCATTATCTGTGATCATATCCCGTCGGATCCCAGAGGCCGCACAAACTCAGGACCCCGCTGTGCTGCTGGAAGGACCATAGAGATGTGCTATGGCTCTGAGCAAAGCTGCAGCCACAAGGGCTGGAGCCTGATGGCCAGTGCTGGTGCACAGCCTTGCGCCTCAGCGTCCCCATCTGCAAAGCAGAGGGTGGGTGAGCCAGCATGGAAATGGTGTGAGGAGGAGGGAGATGCACTGGGACACACAGCAGAACTCCTGCAGGATGGTGGCACTGCAGACCCTCACTCCAAGCTCGCCCTTTGGTTGGGCATCCCCCCTTCTGCCATCACAGAGAAGGATTGGCCCCCAGCTTGGGCTCAGCCCTCAACATGCAGAGGTGGCTGTGAGCCCCCATGCATTTCCCGTAGGAAAAAGTCATCCCCAGCCCAGAGCAGGTCCTGGAAGATAAATGGGGAAGAGCAGAGAAAACCTCCGTGGGGCAACGCAACTCCCCAACAACAGAAATGCAGCTGGGCTCTGGGCATGTGCCACGGTTAAGGCTCACAGGGAGCCAGGTCCATCCCAGGTCTGTGATACCCTGCTGGCACTTGGGAACACCCACCACCACATTGCCACGGCTCTCTCTGGGGACAGGCAAGTTGGAGCAGAAACTTGGATGGGAAGAGTTTGGGTTGGGAGCAGAGCTCAGCCACACGTCCCCATGGTTGCACCTCACTCTCCTCACCCCTGCTCTGAGCCCCATTGCTGCACCCTAGAGATACCAAAAGCAAGGAGTTGCCCTGAGCTAATTCCCCCATGGCATCATCCAGGCGGCATCCTGCCCAGACACCTCTTCCCAACACTGCCATTGGCAACACAGCTGCTGCACACTGCTGGGGCTCAGCCCAGCTCCATGCCCACCCCTGTGCATCGGGGACATGAAGGCAGTGAGGATGCTGATGCCGCACTTTCCACTCCCCATTACCCTGTGCCGGAGCTCACAGGACTGGGAGAAGGAGCATCTTGGCTTCCCAGGGTTGGGACAGGAATTCTCTGTGCTCTGCATTTCCCATGGGCTCAGGGCATCAGCTATCAGCCCATGGAAAACTTTTAGATGGCCGTTCACACAAAGCACATGCATGCAAAGGGCTCACACCCCACACAACAACGGACAGCAAAAGGAAAACCTTCCTGTCCCTATTTCCCCTCCAGCAGAGCATAACCCTTCCTGATTTTGGCATGATGTGAGAGTTTGCATTTTGCCCATTGCAGCCACCCAGCCCCATGCTGCTGGATGATGCTCTGTGCCGTGGGGCAATACTCTGTGCTGTGGGGCGATGCTCTGTGCCATGGGGTAATGCTCTGTGCCATGGAGTGATGCTCTGTGCCATGGGGTGATGCTCTGTGCCATGGGGTGATGATGCCCCATAGCTCAGGCAATGCTCAGGGCTTGGAGACCGCTCAGTGCTGCCACCCCCTTTGCCCCCACCCCATGTGTGCCCTCCGTGTCCCCCCCCCGCCACCAACTCCAGCGCTCCCTCCCCGCCGACGCTGCCGCCGGAGGGACAGATGGTGCCCTCGAAGACACCTGCTTGGGTTTTATCTTGGCTCCCAACTTGCATTATTTCACCCGCCAGCCTGGGACGTACCAACGCCATCCGCACGGAACTCAGTGGGGGGGGAAAAAAAAAACCCCAAACCCAACCGCAACAAACCCACCCCCGGCGAGCTGAGCCCTGCGCCGCGCTGCCTCCGCGCTCCCCCACCTCCACGCGGGTTAAGGTGACCTTTCCGATGGAAACCGAATCCCACCAAGTCCCCGCGGTGCTGCCCCGCTCCCCCCGTGCTGAAATCGGAGGAGGGCTGCGAATCGTCCCCGCTCCAATGGATGCTCCGCGCTCCCCACTCGCTGTCATTCATCGCGTTCCGCTCTACAGACCGTTCTGTTTTTGTCTATAAAGGGCTTCGCTCGGATTCGCTTTTTTCCCCCCGTTACCTGATGAGTATGGAGACTCCGACGTCCTCGCAGTTGGCGTACACTCTGCTCCATGTCTCCTGAATAACCTTCTTCTCCGCGTCGGAGATCTCCTCACTTCGCTCCCACCTCTCGATCTCCATTTCTCCCTGGACTTTCTCCATGGGGAGCTGCGTGCGTTGCGCCTGGAGCCGGGAGGGGATGTGCGTGCGAGCGGCGAGGTGTGCGCCCAGCAGCTGCGCCCTCAGAGCTGGAATTTCGGGTATCTCCTACAGCTCGGGTCTCCCCATGGCTGTAGCAGCTCCCGCTCAGCCTGGATGCGGGCGGCTGACTGATGGGAAACTGCCGAAAAGTGAAATATTCAAAGGCATCGCAGGACCAGCCTCTTCCAACGTGTGAACGTGAGCTCACTTTCCCCTCTCTCCTCCTCTCTCCCACTCCTCCCTCCTGCTCTCAGGGAGGGCGGGGGGGGGAGAAGGGGGGGGGGGGGGGGGGGGAGGTGGAAGTTGTTTTTTTTTCAGCCTTTGTAAACAGCGTGGAGGAAATAGAGAAGGCGAAACGCGCTGCTGAAGTTGTCCTCCCAGTGCTGGCTGGGCCCAGCGCTGCCTTTGGGACGCCCACCACCTCCCGGAGGGACACATCACTTTCTGTCCTGCAGATTGCGAGGGGAAGGTGGGGAAATTCATGTCTTTGGGAAGGGGTGTGCAGGAACACTGTGCTGCTGTCGGGTTGTTTGTACCCAAAACCATTTGCAGGTTGCTGCAGACCCAGGCTGTCAAACTGGCAGCACAGGAAAAGGGAGAATGCTGCTGGGACTTGGAATGACCACCGGGCCTGCAGAGGGGGTGGGAGAAGCAGTGGGGATCCTGCAGTGCCCTGGCAGCTGCTGCACATCCTGACAGAGGGACAGCAGGCAGACAGACAGGGGACAGAGCAGGGGGACAGACAGGCAGATAGGAAGACAGTCAGGCAGATGGGCAGGCAGGCAGGCAGACAGGTGGACAGACCAACGGACAGACAGGCAGGCAGGCAGACAGATGGACGGTGACAGATGGGACAGGTGAACAAACAGACAGGCGGATGGAAGGCGCAGCTCCAAAGCACACCTGGGCAGGGGCTGGAGTGTAGCTGAGCCCTGTTGCAGCCTGTGCTCTGTTCCTGCAGAGCTGCCAAGGCTTTTTGCTGTATTTCTCCTCCAAACCATCCTCAGCTGCCACTCTGCTCCCAGCAGGAAAATCGTTGGCATCAGCAGATTTGTGCTTACAGCTGTGAGGGGAGCAGGGGGGGATGCTGTCCTGCTGCAGGCCCAACCCAGCAGAGCAGGACCCCCCTGCCACAGCCAGAGCTGTGCCCTCTTCCTGGCAGCAGGGCTTGGGTGCAGAGTATCGATTCTGTGTTAGAAATGAACGAGGAGCCCCTGAATGTTTCCAAGAGGGTCCCTGCCCCTCTCTGGGGATATCACACCCAGCTCTGCCACGTGCTTGGCTTCTTCCCCATGGGAAGCCACACTGAGACACGTGGTGAGGACTGTGTTGTGGTGGAAATGTGCCGTGCCAACCCACTGCCTACCAACCCCAAACACAGCCCTCAACTTCTGCATCTCCTCCCAGATGTGAATCAGAGCCGTGAGCGCAGCCCCACACTGTGACAGCGTCCCATTTCCCCCAGCTAACGTGGTAGGATGTGACACATTCCAGGAGAAAGCTGCTGCATTGACACTGCTGCTCAGTGGGTCAGCATCGCCTGGTGTCACCCTGCTGGTCTTTGTCCCTGCAGGGACCTGAGTGTCCCCCCAGTCCCACTGGGGTTAAGTGCAGCACAAAGGGAGGTGGAGGCCCTGAGGACACAGTGGCATTTGCCACCCTGCCCTCCCACATTGCCTCTGCTCCTTCTCCTCCTCCTCCTCCTCCTCCTCCTCCTCCTCCTCCCTATGCTGGGTGCAATGAGGAATGCACTTGGCTCCTGAGCCTGGAGTGGGAGGTGAAGGCAAAAAACACGACTTCAGCTCCACAGCGCGTGGGACGGGGATGGTGGCAGAGTTCCACCCTTGACTCCTCACTGAGGGTGAGGTGCAAACCCCATAGCCAAACCACAGCCAAACCTCACAGCCAAACCCCACAGCCAAAGCCCCGTCAGCTCTGGATGCTCTGGGCTGAGCACCACTGTCCCTTGTGCATGGGGAGGAAAAATAAGGAGACTTTAGGAAAAGGCTTTGCGGTGCCTGCAGCAGCCAGCGCACCAGGAGGGGAGGATTTAGCCTAAAGCCTGTGCAAATGCTCTGTGCTTATTGCAGGTTTCCTTCCTCCTGCTTCTCGGATCCCCAGGGAACCATGCAAAGCCAGAGCTCCTGCTCCAGCTGCGGCTGTGCCAGGAGCTGAAGGGGGGCAGCAGGATCTCCAGCTGAGGTTGCACTGCTTGTCTGTGTCCAGACACCATGGGGTGAGACCCCCAGGTTCCATCCTGACTCCATCACCCGTAACCCCAGCACACCCAGGTGCTGATTTGCTCCCCTCTGCCCATGTCCCCCCCCTCGGCAGTTCTGGGCAGTGCCAGGAAGCAAAACCCAACTGTTTGTGCAGAGCAAATCCCGCAGCAGACATTCCTCCTCTGATTGAAACCAGACCTCACGCGATGCTGCCGGGGCTGCTGGTGAGGGCGTGTTAACCAGAACAGAGCATGAGATCCCAAAATGGGAGCAGGGTCTCTCTGCCTGGGGACACGGGTTGGCCAAGTGGGTCAGGGTCCAAGTGATGGGATGAAGGTGTGTGGGATGAAGGTGTATGGGATGGAGGTGGGTGGGACGGAGGTGTATGGGATGGAGGTGTATGGGATGAAGATGTGCAAGATGAAGGTGTACGGGATGAAGGTGAGTGGGATGGAGGTGTATGGGATGGAGGTGGGTGGCGTGAAGATGTGCAGACCCAACAGCAGCAGCCACAAGCAAAGAGGAGTGAGGAGGATGAGGCAAGGAAACCCCCATGGCCTTCTCAAATGTTGTGTCATCTCTTCCCTGAAACCAAACAAAATCAGCCCACACAACTTAGAATTCCAGCATTAGGAAATCCAGGGGAAAAGAAGGAAGCGGAGGTGCAGACAGGGCTGGGAGGTGGGTGCTGCCATGCTGCAGGCAGGGCCTGAAGCTCCAGGGCAGCACTGGGAACTGCTCCACAACCCAGTCCCGTGCCGAGAGCTCTCCTAAATACCCCAACCCCACCCCAAGGCTTCGGGGAACAGAAACGGTGATGCAAGTCGGGATGAAGCAATGGCGCTGGGAGGAAGCAGGGAATGGGGATGTGGCGTGGATGAGATTTGCTCCTCTCCATCCCAATCCCAGCAGGAGCCAACTGAGCATCGTCCCCATGTCACAGCCAGTGAGTGGGGATGACAGGGTTACTGGAAACAAGGTGACACTTCCAAACAGATTCTCTTTGCTGCTCTTTCCCTTCCTGAAGCCGGCCTGGCTGTGGCAGGGGTTGCTCAGGAAAGCCAGCAAGCTAATGTATTCATGTCATCTTGCATTTGGTGCCAGGACATGAAGTAAACACTGTCAGGGACCTCGCTCAGGTTCAAAGACGAGCCCTGCTTCTTATTCCGATCACATTATCCGTGGTCCCCGTACAGATTCATTGATTCATATCTTAAAAAGAAAAGCCTTCAAAACCCATTAAGCCTGCCTTGCCATTCCAGCCCTGCTCTCAAGGGCTGGGGCAAGAAGCATTAACTAATCTGCTCACATTACTTTGCCTTTGAGCCGAGCATCTCTCGGTGTCAATCAAGCGTGTCTGGAAGTGATACGCTCCAGCGCAGGGCAGCGAGTTCACTGCATGGAAAATCAATGTAGGAGCCCTCAGCTGGGCGCTGGGTGGGCAAAGACACCTCTGGAAAAGAACCCACGGATGAGGCTTTGCCGTGGTCTTACCGATGGCTGCTTTTTCTCAAGACCTCAGATGGTGTCTGGGACACAAGTGGGGACATCCTGGTGCCACCAGGTGTAAAGAGAGAGGAGCAGGCCATCCAGAGGAGGTGCTTGGGATGGTCCCACAGAACTCCCATCCCGGTGGAACCACTGGGGAGGGTCCATCCCCTCCAACCCGCAACTGCAGGAACCGATTATGGGATGAGCTCGGAAGGATTTGTCTTTACAAATATGTTCAGTGTTTTTTAGGGCTTGGAAAGGTCCATGAGGATGTTGTCACCGAGTGGGGATGAATCACAGCATCCCAGTCTCTTGCTGATGGGATGGAGAGCCAGGATCCCCCAAAGCTCACTCTGCTTTCTCTTTCTGACCTCATCACTTCATGAACCAGGGCTGATCAAGGCTGCTTGGATCTGACCCTGGTTTCAAAACCCATTTGTGTGGGGAATCTGTTTTCCAGCACAGAGGTGTGGGGAGACGTGTGCGTGCTGCTGAGAGCGGGGAGGGGGAGGCAAAGCCATCCTGCAGACATTGGGATCAGCTGGCTGAGACGTGGCCATGGGGAATTACATGCAGGGCTGAGCCTGTCAGATTACCCGAGCGGGGAGGGGGGAGCGGGAGAGACAGGAGATGGAGGGGAAGGAGAGGGGAGAAGGTGGGTGAGGAGGGGAGGGAGGCACATGGGGAATAGGGGGCCCCCAGCACTGACCCCATGTCAGGAAATGCATGGGATGCACGGGGTGGGAATGGGCTCTGCGTATTGGTGCCCACCCCACTGGCATCTGTCTGGATGCAGCTCAGTGCTGAAGGTTTCGCAGAGCTCCCTCTCCGATCCCACCCGAAGGTCAGAGGAGAGCGTCCTCATTTGCTGCCCGTTAATTACTTCTGATCCTGCTCTAATTCCTCCTAACACCATCCCCGAGAGCATCCAGGTGGCTGCTGGGCAAAGGGCAACACCAGGGCTGGGACAGCGGGGTCCTGGCAGGAGGGACGCGAGGGGCTGCGTGGTGATGGAGCCATGTGCACCACCGCCCTGCTGCTCGGCACGCTGGTCGTGATGCTGCGGAGGCGCTTCTCCAACAAAGTGGAACCGTATGTCCTCCTCTGCCATGGGCTTTGGGTCCCTGTAGCTGGGGACAGGGTAGTGAGGGTGGCCCTGGGGTGGATGGCAGTGGGTGGTTCAGCTGGTGGGGAGGTGACAGCTGGGATGGGAGTTGCTGCAGTCCTGTGGTTACAAAGCCGTGCTGGAGAGCGTGGTTGGTTCTGTGCATCCTCACCTCGATGTGCTCACGATGGGAGGGAGCATTGCTCCTGTTGGGTGCTCACTGCCTGCCCCAACGCCAGGCTCAGCCGGAGGTTTCCACTGTAGACATGCAAATCTATTTACCGACGGAGGCTGGAGACATCCGAAAGTGGGGAGGTCAAATTGGTGCTTAATGAGCCAATTAAGCCAGCGCATGGAGAATAGGAACTCGAGGCAGGGAAGGCATCTCCTCCTCTGTGCACACTGCAGCCCTCCCCTACCTGCATTGTCCACTGAATTAAAGCTGCCTGAGCAAACAGGGGCTGTGTAGGGTCATCAGGGCTCTGTCCCCAGTGGAGTTGTGGCCACAATACGAGCCTTGCCCTGGGCTGCTGGGAGCTGGACACAGCACAGGGGCTCCCTTCTAGGCTATCTAAAGCTAAAGGAGCAGCAGGTCACCTCCTGCCCAGACTTGCAGCGGGTTTGTAGCAGAGAACAAAGCTGTTTCTGCAGGGGAAGGTAACAGGTTTTCTGCTTGCTCTATTTTGGACATCCATCTACCCACCTCGCTCTGTGCTGGCATAAATCACTGCAGCTCCACTGACAGGTTTATACCAGGAGAGAATTCGTCTCCAGCCTTGAAAATAGAAGTGACAAGAGGGAGAGAAAGAAGCGTTGCTGGTCAGAGACTGTGGAGAAATGTGAGAGGCAAGCAGGGCAGAGTGGAGCAGGCTTCGGATGGGCACGGCAGAGGGTGGGCAGCCTCCTCCATCGGGTGCAGTTGGCTGCTGGCGGTTGTGTTGGGGTTGGGGTTGCTTTGGGCCAGGCAACCTCTGGACTCCACACTCCGTAATAAAGGCCAATATTTCCATTGGGATGAGCCCAGGATTAAGGATGGCTCTGAAATCCAGTGCGTGCTGAAGTCTGGAGCACATGGGATAAAGCTGCTGCGGTGCAGGAACGTCCCCGGCTCTGACGTTCCCGTGCATCCTGGGCAAAGGACACAACCGTACAACACAAGCAAGATGAGATTATGTAAAATCCCCTGCTCATTGACCTCCTTCACGTCCCGTCTTCTATTTATATGCCCTGGGGCTGCCAGGGACAGTGCGGGGTGTCCTCGGTCTGTGTTGGCAGGGCTGGGGTGCTCAGCTGTAGGGTGGGGGTCAGGAGAACCCTGGAGCTGGCTCCCACATCCCACATGGAGGGACTCCAAGGGTTTCCTCCTCACAGTGCTCACCTGGATCAACCTCCCCATCCAAGGACAGGGAGGTCCTTGGGCTTCAGTGCTTGGTTTTTGTCACCCAGCAGGGTTCTGCTTGCTATGTGTGGTTATGGGTGGCTGCTTGGCTTCCTTCCTCAACTTCTTTCCCCCAGTCTCCAGTGAAGCACAAGGGCTGCACGAGGGGACATGAGGTTGGGAAGGTAGAGGTGCCATCAGCCAGAGCTCTGTGCGAGGTGGGAGCAGCCCCTCTGCACCTCGGGCTGCCAAAAACAGAGCCGATGGCGCAGCATCATCTGGATTTCACCTCCCAGCCCCATCCCCTCTGGGAAGCAGGATGTGAGCTCCTCATTTCCAGCACCATCAGGACACGAGCTCCTCATTGCCAGCACCAAGCAGGACGTGAGCTCCTCATTGCAAGCGCATCTCCGGGCTGGAGCAATCAGCACACAGCAGGCAAGCACAGACAAGTGTCAGCTGAATCTCTGTGCGATTTTAAATACATTAGTGAGGCCACAAGTACAGCTCCAAGCCGATAAATAACCCCCAAACCAACCAGCAGGAAAATAACCCCCTCCTTCCACCGGAGACGAGGCAGGAGGCAGCGTTAGCATCGCTTTCCCCCTTGTTTCTAAGAGCAGATCTCCGTGCTTTAATCCAGAGCCACAAGGGTCAATTCTCTGCCACTTCTGCGGAGTCATTATACTGCCTGTTATATAAATGTCTGGGCATGCACAAAAGGCAGTGCTGGTACAGAGGCTCCGACACAACTCTCTCCAACACCTGCTTTCAGCTGGGGAGAGAGCCGAGCACGAGAGCATCTCGAGAGCTGTCACACTGAAAGCTGCTGTCTTTCAAGCTGAATGGAGGTCTAAATAGCTCTCACTTCTCCTTTAGAATCTCATTTCTAAATGCAATTAATACTGGCACATGCATAATGAGAGGCTGACGAGTGAATGCAGACTCCGGCAACAAGAAGGCAGCCCAAGTGCTATGTAAATATTACAAATCCTCACTCAGAGCTGACCTGGGAAGACAGCTTTCTGATGATTAAACCCAAGTGACAATGCCACTGGATTCCGACATCTGTCACAATACTACCTGCTGCTACATAATGTGCTACGCCAAAAGAATCAGCTCTCGCTGCTCCTTAATGCAGATAAAATGTCTATTTGCAGAGTGTAATTAATCTCTTCTTCAAAATCAGGAACCTTAGTGTCCTTGGTAACAACATGCCAGTGACTCAGAGCGAGTCTCAGCTTTCTCCTCTGGTTTTTGAGTGATACTGGAAGTGACCCCCAGTTCTTGCAATGGAAAGGAAACGGGCATCATAGGTGGAGGAGCCACGGGGTGCATGGGGTGGAGAAGGGTTCAGCCCTGCTCCGGGCTCTCTGATGGTTTGGGTAGGCCAAAAGGGAGGTGACCAACATTAGGTCCCCAAGGCACAAATCCCCCTTGATCTCACTGATCACCATTGGGTGACAACATGAAAGCAGCAGTGCCAATCAGAGCATCACACTGCACACTGCTCTGCCCCGGCTTCCACCGTGGGATGGGACCCAAAAGTCAAATCCTCCACCCCAAAGCACTCAGGGCTGCAGCAGCTTTCTATGAACACGGCTAGGAAGCAGCCACTGCCGCCGGGTTCTGCTCACTGACCCAATTCCAAAGCCCGAGGGAAGGACGCGCCGTGATAAAGGGAGAGATGCTGGAAGGAGGAGGCGATGAGGAATTGTATGATTTATTTATTTCCTGGCAAAAAAAAAAAAAAGAAAAGAAAAGAAAAAAAATGATGTGTTGGCTGAAATCAGCGTATTCCAGGCCAAACTGTGCTGCAGCAGAACCTCATGGGACTTCAGCTGAGCAGAGCTGGGGAAAAACATGGGGAAAATATGGGGAAAACATGGATAAAAGGCAGGTTTGGGCGATGATGAGGGCTCAGCTCCTTCAGTGCAATGCTGTGAAAATTAGCACCTTCCATTTGGAAAGCCAAATGGGTCCAGATGCTCCCAGTGTAGCCCAGTCTGGGCTCACCTCATGTTTTCCATCCCCAGGCACCCCAAGGGAGAGGAAGAAGAGTCCAGGAGGGAGGAAGGCTCTGAGCCTCGCGCCACCTAACCGTGCTGTGGAGCCAGACCAGGTGGGATGGATGACATGGGAGAGAGTCATGGAACGGCTTGGGTTGGAAGGACTTCTGGGGAAAGTGTGGAAATGAAGGAGAACTGGGGAGAAAAAGCCTGTTCTTTTGCCTTTCTGTCCTGCCACATCTCTCACAGGCTCTGCCTGCTGTTTAATGGTGGTTTCTCCATGTTTCTCCCAGGATTTACAGGTCTCTTTGCCTATCGGTGAGGCTGTGTGCGCTCTGGAAAGTGGCTGCTCCTGAGGTGCATGGAAATAGAGACACAGAGCCTGAACTGGGCAGACCAGGGGGGGAAGAGCCCTTTCTGGCACTTCCAACAGCTGCCCATCTCCCAGGTGAGGGTACCTCCAGCCATGTGGATACGGGGAGCATCCTGGCTCCTGGATCACCTCAACTAACATCTCCTTCTCCTCCTGCAGCCTCCCAGCCTCAGAACACATCGAGAATCCCTCCAAAACCCACCTCCATGGTGCAGCTCAGGGTGAACCGAGGCCAAATTAAATCCTGAATGCTGTGTCCAGGGGGGGCTTTGGGTAGTCCCACAGCAATGCCCTTTGGGAGCCACAAGGCAGCCCATGGGCACGGGGCAATGGCACGTTGTGCTCCCGGCGCTGGGACTCTCCCAGCTCTCCCACCCGTGCACACACATTAATAAAAGATCAGTTTGCAGACGCAGTTTGCTGTAGATGACAGCATTAGAGGCGCATCTGGTTTCTGCTAAGCACCGCTCTCGTGCTGGGTTTATTTGGTCCATTTGTGGCAGGGAAGAGTTGCTTTCGGCATTCAGTGGTGTCTCGTGTCTGGGAGAGGTGGGGGGGAAGATGTATTTTTGGTGCAGCTTAGCCACAAAAATTCGGTTTCAGAATAAAGACAAATATTCCTGTTTTCTATCTGCTGCCAAACGGAGCCTTCGTTTGTCTGAGAACTTGGCATCCTGCTGGAAAAAAGATGTTCTGATGGGAAAAGTCCATGCGTTGGTATTGATCAGGCATTGGGACTGGCAGATGTCAGCTTCAGCCTGGCCAAGAAAGCAGTTCCCATCCTTTCCCCAAGGGGTGTGAAGGAGGAGGAGGTGGCGCTTTTGTGGTTTTGGCTGCTTTTGGCTGAATGTTGGCACAGCAGTGGGAAAGGCAAGCACCTAACCTGGGCTGCTCCCAGCTTCACTGCACCTCTCAACCCTTCCCACCTGCAGGGCGCAGGCAGACACTGCAGCTCCCTTCAGGCTGCTTCTCTGCAGGGAGAACTTGCTGAATGTCCACAGAGGTTTCCTAATAGATTTCTTTTTCCCCCTGAAGCTTTTTAATTAAACCTTTCCGATCCCAACTCACTTTTGATTTTACTTTCATAAAGGCATTGTGATATTCAGGAAGAATAAAACTGTTATTGTACCTGGAGCTGCCTTCATTTTACAGCAGAATGAAAGCAAATGTGAAGCCAGTAGTGCCAGGAGCAGAGGGAATGCCCATGCAGCACAGGAGAGACTGGGGGCTGGAAAGACAAAAGCTTATCTGGATGGGAGCCTCAAAAGCAGAATCAGCTCCTTGGATGCTATACATCACCTGGGCTCCCTGGAGGTGCTGGTACTGCTGCAGCACTCTGTGTATTGATTTAAGGGAGAATAAAGGTCAGGAGCTGAGCGGGAGGAGGCTGAGCACGTTTGGGTGGGCAGTGATGAGCGGAGCTGCGTGTGGGCAAGGACAGAATCGGGAAGGAGATGAGCCAGAGCTCCAACAGCCCCAACACGTGAGCACAGAGCCCAGCACAGCTCTCCTGGCAGATGGCTGAGCCCACCAGCAGGGCTCATCCAGCCACAGCCATCCCAGGTTTAGGGAAAACCCAGGCTTTACCATCAGCAAGTCTGACCTTTCCTCCCATTTGGACTCACACACATACGTAGCCAAAAAAGAGACAAAATAAAAGCAGAAAGGAGCACGCCAGCAAAGCGGAAGGGCCAGCTGGACGTGGCACAGACGGCCGGCGCTTTGGGTCACTGCGCTGCGAGCTGTGCTCCATCAGCTGCATGGGGGAGTGGTGGATTTGGGGCCGAAGGTTTCCTGAGCCAGCCCTCAGTCTGGGGACCTCTGGGACGGATGGTTTCATGAGAAATAGCCTCGATTTACTCAACTCGTTGCAGCAATCGGTGGCTGGCCGAGGTGGCTGCCGCCTGTGCCGGGATGCGTGCTGATCCCAGGAGGTCTTCAGTGGGTGGGAGGGGAAATTTGCTCAATCTCAGAAACTGCATCACTGCTGCTGGCCAAAAGCTCACTGTGCTTTACGAGAAGAGCAGGTCCTGCAGTGTCAGCCCTCGTGGCCCCTCCTAGGGGATGCATTACTGCTGGGGAGGAAGGGAGGGTTGGGACATCTCCACCTCCCGAAAATACGTTCTGGGAGAAACCAAATGGGAAATGGAGGAGTGGGCTGAGCACAGCTGGGTTGAGGACCTGCAGCCCCACAGAGCCTTACTGGAGGCGAAGCCTTGGGCTGCACTGCGCTGCTCCCCGGGGTCTTGCTGGCTGTCTGCTTTCATCATTGCTCTGTGAGAAGGGAAAGGGACCACACAGCAGCAGAACATCCTGGAAATGTGCGAGGGAGAGCGTTCCCAGAGCCCTTCCCTCTCCCCTCGCCTCCGTGCACAATTGGCTATGGAGGATGTATGGCTCTGTATAGGCTCCAGCTCTGTGAGATAATGCTTCGCAATGACATCCCTAATTACAGCCAGCAGGAGCACTTTCCCAGCTCTGATCGCACACGCAGTTTTCTGCTGGACCAAAAGAGACGGGACCCAAACTGGCTGCATCCCCTCTGATCCCAAGGCATCCTGAAAGTTCCTTGCATCCCATAACTTGTCCTTTCATAGGAGAGAAAAAGAAAAACAAACAAACAAAAACAAGGAAAGCAAAGCTACAATAGAAACAGGAGAAGGAAAGCACTTCAAGCTTCTTAAGTACCTCATGGAAGAAAAATGCTTCTTGGGGCTGTTCAGGGAAAGAGAGGGTCAAATGTCCCTCATTACTGCTGATTTACTCAGCGGGCTGGGAAGTGGGAGAGGGAGACGGTCCAGCTGCCTGCTCTGTGTGCTGGAGCCTGGATCTGGGATGGGATGAGGACAGGAGGTGGGGAGGAGGCCGTTTAATGGGGCTGTTTCCCAGCAGAAGGCACAGAGCACCCATCAGCAGACCGGGACCCTGCGGGCCTCACCTGCACCAACGCAGGGTTGGGCTCTGGGCTGCCCATGGCAGCTCGAGAAATCACTGACTTTCAGCCAAGGGCAGAATGGGAGCCCTTCATGGGGTGGCAGGCAGCCCTGGGCAGCTGGAGCCCAGCAGGGAGGAAGGGAAGAGCGCTGGCCCAGATTGGAGGGTGTAAAGCAGCAGGGTTCCTCTCCAGAGAGAGCTCAATTACATAGATTTACACTTGCTGCGGATTTGGTCCATTCAACCCAATTAAAACTGCAGAGGAAGAGCAGAGGCAGGATGTAATTACCCGCACTGGAATCCCGGCTCGGAACAGGAGGCAGAGCTCTCCGCATCAAATTAATCCCTGGTGCAACTCTGCCCAACTTACACCGGGGCTATAATTGGTCTGAAACATTTTAACTATCTCATTTAATGTTATTCATGCTCTGCTGGAGATGAGAATGTTTATCCCAAATGAGAGACTTTAATGCTGCGTAGCAATAACGGTTTATGTGGTTTCTCATTTACGCGGGTGCTGGGGGGGCAGATTGTCACCGAAGATGTGGCTCCCCAAATCTTTAACCATTTCCAAAGCTCCTGTGGAGGCTGCTGTTGTCTTTCTCATTCCTTCTGCCTCCCGGCTCTTTGTAGGCATTACCCTCATGTGAATTTCCAGGGTTTCCAGACTGCTTTTAACAATGCTGAGCTTTCAAGTTGCTTCCTTCTAACTTTCTCCTATGCCTTCTCAGAGCCTAAACAGCATCGATTGCTCCCAGATGTCTGCAGTTTGCTAACCCCGGAGCAGCGTTGTGCAACTGTTTGGAAAGAAGGCTGGTAGCAAGCAACATTCTCTTTCCTGGTTCACCAAATTACTTCCTGAACAGAAGAGCAACGAGATTTATCATGGGGATGCAATCCTTTGGCACCAGGTGGCTGCAGGGAACAGGCGTGGAGGTGGCTGAAATCCTCTGGCTGATAAAGAGAATTCTCCTCAAGCACAGGTTGTTCTCCACACCCAATTCCCCCTTGTCCTCTCAGCAGGATGCTGTTGGGGTGATGAACCCATGGAGAAGCCCAGGAGCAGGGACTGCTCTCACCTCAACTGGATCCCAGCCACGAGAAGGCCACAAGCCAAAGGACAGCAGCACAGTGCAAGTTTTGCTTGTCCTGAGAGGATGCATGTGCAGATTGCAATGGGTCTCATGGGGAGCAAGGAGCATCACCCGACTGGCCACACTCCTAATGAACCCCACAGCCCTCCTGACCCCTGCTGCTGTCATGCTTCAGCCTCTCGCATTGCTAAACATGCACAAAACATCTCCGTTCCCATAGCAGGGTGTAGCCGAGTTGGCAGGAGATGAGGTTCCTCTCATCCATCAATCCATCTTCCTGGGGTCACCCCAAATTTCTCAGTGCCTCCGCCCATCCTGCCTGCATCCTGCAGCCCCCACAGCCCCACGTTTGCAGGATGGATGAGGACATCTCACAGAGCACGTGGAGCAGCACGCCTGGGCAAGGCAGGCAACAAGCAGAAGCACAGGAGTAGGAAAAGAAGAAGGGAAAATAAACAACTGATCGGAAAAGAGCATCCAGGGAGCATATTTATTTAGCAGAAGGCTGAGTTAAAGGACAAACCAACCTCCCCAGCTTCTTGGATGGGGTTGAATGCCATGGACCAGGAAGGTTGTGTAGCTTCTGAAACCCAGAGTGTCCCCAGTGCTGAGATAGACAGAGCATCCCCATCCCCATCCCCAGCTCCAGCCAAGGTGGTGGGAGCAGGACAGACCCCTGAGCTCCAAGTGAGAAGCATCAGTGCTTGGAAAGCGCAACCAATTTGCTTTTAGTACAGTTCATGCCTCTCCTACAGTGCCTAGAATAACAAATTCCTTCCACCCTCCAAGCCTGAATGCTGGAGGAAGCTGCTGAGAAACTTAATTGATTAGCTGGATGCGTGCATGGAAAAAAATTGCCAAGCATCAAGGAAGTCACTGTGCTGTCAGTTAATGCTAGTGGGAGAATAGAGAGACCAGCTGCAGGTTTTCTATCGCACAGCCCCTTCTTTTAGCTTGGGAACAAGGAGAGGTCTGCTGTGATGGGGTGACCCATTCTGCAGTCATATCGAGGGCCTGCAGCGTCCACACCGTGCTGACCACCTTCATCCAGGGAGGGCAGGGCTGCCTGCACACCTCACCCCATGGGGCTGATGCTCTCAGCATCCCCAGCTCTGCCCCCACCTGCTGCAGGGTCACTTGAGGCTGTCACCACGTAGGATTGTTTCCTGGCAGGAGAAAACAGGAAGTCAAAGGCCTGCAAGGGCTGTGAACTTGCCTGTCATGTTCCTTGACAGCACCAATACCTTTTGCTGTTTGTGTTTTTCTCAAACTGTCACCACCCATCACACCCCTTGTTTAAACTCCTGATCCCGAAAGCTTCCCCGAGCCCTCTGCAGAAGGAACAGAAGCAGTGTACGCCGTGTCCCAGGGGTCAGATGCTGTCACAGAACCAAGAGCTGACACCACCAGGCTCTGCAGCTCCTTAGAACAGGCAGAGCCAAGCGCGAGCCAACACTGAGCCCCCGCTCCCTAGAAATGCTCAGCCCCACTGTGCTGAGCAGTGCTGCTCCCCTGCTTCCCCCGTTGCTGCCATTTGACCTGAGCAGCCCAGAGGAATTTTAGTCACGGTGCATTCCTAGCACAGCATCTGTTTTCTAGAGCAAAACGGGAACAGCTGCCAAGAAACAAATCTTCCCCCGACGCCTGGCACTTCTCATGGGTGGAATGAAACTTCTTGAAATCCCAAGAGAAAAACCACCAGATCTCGACTGCAGCAAAACCCATCCCCTGCAGGGAGGGGGCTCCGACGGGGACTAATGAACTCCATGATAGCATCCATACGGCACCGCTTTGAAAGGCGGAGGAAAAGAGGAGCTAAAGAAAGATCCCTTCCTTAGTTGAATGCTGCAGGAAGGAGTGCACTTTGGCTGAACCCCCAGCATCCACCTCCAGCTGCCCTGTGTCCTGCTACCTGCCCAGGCTTGCTGCGAGCAGCAGGATGAAGTCAGGTAGATGGTGCTGATAGGGAACACGGAGGGCTGACACATGGCGCTCTGTGAAAGGGCTTCTGAGGTTTGGCAGGGCTCAGCAGGGCTGTTGACACAGCCTGGTGCTACCGGAGTCAGATGGGTGAGGGGTGCACAGAGCATGGCATGGGCTGTGTCTGACCTTGCAGAGCTGGCAGGGGAACGCAGCCCCTTCCCACAGAGGTTCATACCCCAGAATTACCTGGGTGTGGGACAGAGCTTGCAGCAGCACGCAGTGCCCATGGGTCGCTCCGCATTGCTGTGGCTCAGCTGGTTTCCAGTGGAAGATAAAAGCTGATGTAGGCAGTTTCTGGCTGCTGGGAAGAGAAGGAGCAGAGCTGCTCAGGGAGCTGCTCTCCAGGGAGCAGTCACAGTGCTGGCTCCAGGGAGGCAGCAAGGCCATACGCATTTCCTCGCTCCCCCAACTGAGACTTGTCTCCAAAGCACCCACTGCAGTGCTCAGCAAACTCAGCCTGGTCTGACACCACTAAGTCTGATGGATGTGCAGCTGCCCCTCCTTGGCGTACCGTTTTAGCCAGAGCTGCTCAAACAAACCCAAGCAGAACAGGGCACCGTTTCTCCACCCGTGAGGCTTTTCAGGCTGGAAGTTCACAGCTTGCACAGATGTAGCGCTGCTCTGCTCAGTGACACCGAGCGAGCTCCAGCTTAGATGCATTTCAGTCTATCCTGAAGGTGATGTGAAGTTCACATTGCATCACACAGCACATCTGCGGTCACCGAGCCCCAGGAGGCTGCTGTGAGTGCTGCAGTGACTGAAGCTGCTGGCTGCAGCAAGGCATGGCAGCTCTTCAGCTCCTGGGTTGAACATGGAGAAAAAAAAAAGGGGAAAGAAACATCCAATACTTGAGAAAACAAGAGATCATAAGTGATCCAGGTTCTCAGGTCAGGTCTGCAGAGCAAGGGAGCCTCAGCAAGACCAGACTGCAGCTTCCCCTTCCGCTTCTTGGCTAGACCAGGCCGTTCTGTTACAGCAGCACAGGAAACGTCCACTGCCGCAAACACCATCTGCTGAGAAGGAGGAAGGTTTCACACTGCGTCGCTCTTTTATCTCGCTGGAGGTTCTGCACAGGGCTGGCTGAAGTTGGAAGAGTAAAGGAGACCCCTGGGGGAGCTCACCCAGTGCTGCCTGGGGCGGTGCTGAGCTGCCTGGAGGAGGAACGTGGGGAGGGGGGACAAGGCACCAACAGCAGGTGGACCAGCAGCTCAAGGAAACACCACAGGCACCCTCACTGCAGGACCTGCAGGTAGGTACAGGAGTGACAGCAGCAAAGTCAGCTCCTAAAACCCCCCAGTGGGCAGCGGGGCTTCGCTGCAACAGCATCTTCTTGCTGTAGCTCAGCACCACACCAAGCGGTTGAAGCAGGAACACAGATATTAGGAAGCAAACACAGCCTATTTCTATAGCCACATAGGCTGTGTATGCCAGCCAATGACGGGCAGTGACACCCTGGGGTGGTATATACCCTGCAGGGTCTGAGCAGGATTGGGCAGGAGCAGAGCACGTGAGAGCAGGCAGCAATGAGCCCTGAAGGGGGCTGGTGGCCAGCTGAGACATCAGGTTGTTGAGGAGCATCGACCTCGCGGCTCCCCGGGGACCTTGTTCTCATAGGTTCCCCCACCAAGGACACAGTCTCTCTTTCTCAGCCCAAGGTCTACCCCGCATTAAGAAGAATGGCCCCTTTCCCCAGGATCCCCATGGGGGCAGATGCTCCAAGGCTTGGAACCTGGAGAGCAGCCACTGGTCTCCAGCAAACCCTCTGTACCCACGGCTTCAGATCCCCATCAAGCCCCCCTCAGCTTGGAGCCCAGCCAGGACGCAGCTCTCACCCTTCAACTGAGAGAAGCTGAATTGAAGTCACTTTACCAGCTGCGTATTCAGAGACTATCTAGGGTTTCTGCTGTGTTAATGCACCAGGTGCTGCCAGTGCTTACTGATGTAGAAGAGGAAGGAGAGGCAATGGGCTAGGAACTGGAAGCCCCCACATCCTGCCCCTGTTTCTTGCCCCACTCCCATGCAGGCACAACGCTCCACTGAGCTCCCCAGCTCCTGCTGAGTTTCACCAACCACGAACCTCAGGGCTGGGAAAGAAAAGCATCTCTGGGAGTACTCACAGCATTGATCCCAAGCTGAAATGCCCCAGCGATGAACTTGGGATCCTACAGCACGAGGTGCTGGCCAAGCCCAGACATCAAAGGCACTGCCTGTGCCAAACTGCAGCCTCTTGGAGGGAGATGTTAGAGCACTGATAATGAATTTGGAGCCTCCTAAAGTGTGCTGGCAGCTGGATATTCTGGGCAAGGAGAACCCTGCCAAAACATTAAGATCTGTTTCTGCATAGCTCAAACAGCAAACTTGTTTGTCTTTCCTCCTTCCCCTCCCAATCCTGTTGTTGTTTTAAACATTTACAGAGAACTTTATACTGTTTAAAGAACGATTTGGGAGGGGGAGAGTGTTTCTACTTTTTTTGCCAGCTGCTCCAAGTGAGCAGCACCACACACACAGCTTCTGGGAAATCAGGTGCTGTGGTTTGAGATGTCACCACCCCTCAGCATCCCAGGCACCCGCTTCAAAGCCTCCACCAGAAGGGCCACCCCATAGCCACCGGCACGTGCAGGAGTGCCAGCCCCTGGTCTGCTGCTCTCCCCACAGCTCCTCTTCAGCTCCCATATGAAGCTGTGCTTTGTGCCCCTCATGCAATGGGGAGAGGTGGAAGAGAACGCTGGCATGGCAGAGCACATCCCCGAGCAGAAGTGCTACGGGAGATCAGCCATCTCCTGTGGTGTGTGCTCACCCGCCCACTGCCTTCAGCAGCCAGGCTGCTCGAGATGACAGCTGAGGGGAGAAAGGAGAGCACTTGGAATGCGCAGGAGGAGAGCTGGCTGAAGGCAGACCTACCTTTATGCAACAGCAAAGGCATGGGGTCAACAGCAAAGCAGCGGCACACACGCTGGTGGTTAATTCGGGAAGAAAGGCACATGAATCTCTGTCTTTTGCAGGCAGCTCTCCAAGAATTTGGGGGCTGTTGGAGTTGTACTCGCAACCTGGCAGGGGGGAAGAGAGCAGGGAAGGCTGTTGAGAAATGCTGGAGGATTCTGCAGGATGTTTGAATTGAAAGAAAGGACAGAGAAGCATGAAGCATGCTGTGGAAGCAGGATGTGGGATAGAGACAGTGTTTATACAGTCAGCCATGGGCTAATCCACAGGAGGCTTTGGAGACCATAAAAGCCATCTGTAAGTGGATAGATCACATTCTACAGGAAACTGGTGGTTTAAAACAATGCTACCCTCATGCTTTGATCTGTCCTGAAGCCTTGGGAGCACAAAGAGAAGAGGAGGTTAAGTAGGTCCCTAAGTCCTGCTGGCACAGGCAGAGTGGTAGGAAGGACCAGTTGTGGACCTGCTCCCAAACAAGAACTTGGGGCCATTCAGACAGAACTACAGCAGGCAGGTACAGGGCAAAAAGAAGGACTCTGGTTCCTCTCAAAGCTCAGGCAGACCAAGTCTTCCCTGCAGGAAGGGAACGGGTGTCACAGACCCACAGAGACGCCAGACAAGTTCTTGACATTTCCACTCAAGACAAAACCCATGAGTGGATGCACAGAGTGACACCTGGACATGAAAGGACATGAAATAACGTGACCTTTCGTGATTTAAAAGTGTTATTTCACATCCAGCAATGAAACTAGCAGGGATGGTATTCTTAAAAATACCTCAGAGCAATCATCCTCTTCCTCTGGTGCAAACAATGAGAAGCAAAAGGTGAGCCAGAGAAATGGCATCTGCAGTTCTCCACTTTCAGTACGGAGATGCTGGGGATTCATATTGTTCTCCAACTGAATCGCTTGACCTCAGTGCAGTTCAGGCTAATTACTCCTAAGAATACGTTTGTTTGCTCCCTGCATGGCTGGCATGTTTCTTCTAAGAGTGATAGATGAAATATCGCTTTTATGACAGCACAGTTTGGGTTGACTGAATCAACGGCTGTTGGCTGAGTAATCCAGGCAAACAGAAACACTGCTTGTGATAAAAGAAGACCTGAGAATTTCCTCATTAGTGCCTAGATATTTTTATACCAGTTCACTCCCTTTCTGCTTACCATGCCTTTAATCTCCAAGGCTGATGCAGAAAATAGAGGGGATTCATCTCTCTACTCAAAGCAAGGTCATCTCCTGGCAACTGCTTATTGAGCTGGGACAGCACATGGAGACTAATTTTGTTGCACTGTGCTCAGAACTCAGTTGAGGAAAGGGGGAAGAAGTGGGAAGAACAGTGGAGGGAAGCTGAGAGGGAAATCATGCCCATTCTGGGCTGAGTGGCTGAAGCTACCATTTCTTCTGCTGCTCAGCACCAGCAAGGAAAGGGAACCTTTCTCTTTCTCCATCACCTGCAGGAATCCATACCACAGTCCTGCCTGAAGAAACCACCGCTCTCCCAGAAAGGCCATCCTTTCTCTTCATATTCTGTAAAAATAAAGCTCTTACCATTCTTTGTACAAAGCAGAGCATTTCTGAGGCTGCTAAAATTCTCTTTTGGTAGCTTGGATGAGTGGGTTCAAGCATGTATTTAACATTAAATGGAGGCCTAAGCTTTACTACCAGGAAAAGAGTGTTTAGTTTGCAGCATGCCTTGTCCTGCGTGGAAAGATGTTGCTTCTGTCTGCTTCTGAGCTCCAGAGAGCCTTTCTTGTACTGCTTGGGACCGACTTGAGGCAGCAGGCACCAGATGTTGGGACCTCTTGGCAGGCTTTTCTTAACACTACAGATCTTTTCCCCTTACAAGTCTGGCACCTGAATTGCTAGCAAATGATCTCCAGCTGTTCCACAGGGGACTGCTCTTTGTGCACTGCTATGCATGCAGCACACGGAGCAGAGCCAAGCATCCATCCAGCTCCTCAGCTTCTCCTCGTGCTTTGTGCAATACAGCCATGCAGGGGGCTGGTGCTTGCCAGACACAATTAGCTATAGGGGATGAGCCTCTGAATGTGCTCATATACCCCAGTTGCTTCCCCCAGCCATATGTCAAAGAAGATAACCACAGCAGGCAGCTCTGAATCAATGGATGCTTTGTTTCTCCGGGCTTTGGGAACCATGTCTGCAGAGTGGAACTGCTGGAAGGCAGAGGGGGAATCAAGCTGCTATCACCAAGTATGGAGAGCTGCTCCCCAGAGGGTGTTACAAGGCAGCCAGCAGGGGAAAAGGGGTGGGAAACTGGGAGGAGACCTTGTCCTTCAAATAAAGCGTGGGATCAAAGCCCACCAGAAGTTGAAGGGGTTCTGTCATTATTTCTGTTTGGTTTTCCTTTCCTCCCTTCCCTTCTCTGTCACACATTCTGCCCCTTTTCCTGTTCTCTGATCAAGGAATGACCACATACTCCACAACAGTGCTCACACTTCTTTGTAGAGGTTAATGCTGTGGCTTTGCAGGACAGAAAGAAAAACCTTCAGAAAGCAGAAAGTGGGGCCTTACTCCAGTGCATGATTTGCTAGAGGAAGTAATCCACTTTGGATCAGCTGGTGGGAAGAAGTAATCATTTTGGGGCTGCTCCCAAGAAACAGAAGCCCACCATGCCCTTTTAATTGCTTTCTCTATTTGCTCAACAAAAATAGAAGTCCTTTGAAAGACTGAAGGAAAAAAAGCACCATTAATTGATGGAGATCAGCCACAGGAAATCTACCAGAATTATTCCAAATTACCTCTGGGAGCAGCTTGGCAACTGCCTGAGGAAGCAGAACACATTCAACCAGAACTGCCCGGACCAGACTGCAGCTCCCTTCATGTCCGTAGCTTTGCAGAGCTCCAGGAGAGCCACCATGTTCCGCTGACCTCCGGGCGGCTTCACCTCGCACTGCAGCTCCCCGAAGTTCGCACTCTGAAGATGTGTGTGACAGGATCGCCCTCTAAAGGGAACAGCTGAGAAAACCTCATCAAATCACGCAGGCGAAGTTAAGAACGTGGGCACGGCTGAAGCGACGACCACTTCTCACCCAGAGCCTTTTTGTCCTGCCTTCAAATACGCTTGTAAACATTATTTACGCTCTGCAATCATGAATAAAGACAGCCACACTACTGCACGCTTAGCTCATGCCATTCTCCTGAGCCATTAACTCGTGGAGTCTGCCCCTGGCTGAGCTCATCCATCTATAAGCATAATCACAGGTGTGAGCATCATCCGTGCTACAATTAAGAACGTTCTCTCCTACAATCTGAACTCCGCACAAGGCAGGATTTCGGCTGCTTTATTTTAAAACTTGATGTCCCTCAGGGATCTAAAGGGCTAATTCTAGTTGCTGGGTTTTACGTATTTGCTTCTCAGGAAAGCTAAAAGCAGGCAGGCAGGCTGCCAGCCACATCTTCACAGAGGAAATGAAGGCAGTGTTAATTACTGCCTTCCTGTGTCTCACTCTTCCTTCCAGAAGGCTCTCACAGGGCAGGAAGGCACTGAAGCTCTCGTGCAATGAGCCAGGGGTTCTCTGCTCGTGCTTGGGCAGCTCACGAGGTTCTCTGCAGTTCCTGGAAGGCACAGAGGGCTGGGAAAGGCTTCCTAGGCAGACGCTTAATAGGGGAAGAGGCTTATTTCTAAGAGCACACTGCTGTCTCTTTGCAGCCTTCTTGTCTCACTGTAATAAAGTGATTCTTGCAGCCTATTGACATTTTAAAAGAGACTTTTAGGAAGCAATATGAGCCATCCTGGAGAGCAAAGAACTTACCAGCCAGGTTAAATCCACACTCTGGAAAGAATCAAATACTAAAATAGGAGCAAGGCCAGGAGTATCCAGGCATTAAAAAACACAACTCCACACTGCCTTTTCCTGGGAACTTGAGTGCTGTGCCCACAGAGGGCCTCCCATGTGGGCAGCAGCTCCTGGCCGTCCTGCTGCCACCAGAGGGGATCCCGGGGCAGACACCAGCCTCCTTGGTGGCGCAGCTCCCTGGGACAGGGCTGGGTGCTGTTGCCAGGTCAGGCAGATCTGTCGTCATGCTGTAGGATGCCACTATAAGCTTTGCTGTGGAGAACCAGGCACCTTTATGTTTGAGGAATGCATCTTCCCTCTGAGCACCTCAAGGAAGCGCATCCCCCACTCGCAGACATCTCAGGGTGACACCCGTTACGCGCTGGGCTCGTATCCACCCTCAGATTCCTCCTCTTTCAGACTCAGGTTTGCTCAGTCTCCATTTCCCGCTGCTTTCCCTCACAAGGTTGAACAATGCTTTGGGACCAGCAAAAAGCCATTACAAAGTCCTATTTTCCCTCCCTTTGCTTCAGCTGCACCACAAGCGATCCCACAGCTTTCAGGGCAGCTTTTTACCTGCGCACACAGCCAAACACCACGCACCCAAAGCACGGCTCACACATTAACTACTGCCTAACCCTAACCTCCAGCCCACAAGCCCTTCTGAAGCGCCCCTCCTGCACAGTGAGCTCACGCTTTCAGCCCTTTGAGGCACTCTATGGCCACGTGTGCCTCCCCAGCAAACAGAGGGCAGCTGGGAGCACTGATAGTGCTGAGGCCTGGCGACCGGCCCAGCACTGGGCACGGCAGGGCAGCATGGCCTCACTGCGGCCTGCCCCACTGGGCCTAAGGGAGCGCCTCTGGAAGAGCCAGGCCTCGCCCTGGTGAGGAGTTGTGCGCGTTTATTTCCTTATTTCTCAAGGAGCACTGAGGGCTCCGACGTTGCACAAGGCCGCGGGGACACGGCGCTGCACTACGCTTCCCGGCAGCCCCCGCGCGTCCATTTTCTCGCTCCCTCTCTCGCGAGACTTGGTGGGCGAGGTGGGCGCGCGCAGCCCGTTCTTCCGGTCTTCGTGACGACATGGCGGCGGTGCTGGTGGCGGTGAGTGGGGCGCGGCGCCATCGCCGGCAATCCGCGGTCGCGACGGCACCGGGGAGCGCGGGGAAGGCACGGACGGGAGCGGGGGGCTGTCGCGTACCATCACGGCTGCTTGCAGAACGCGAGGCCTCCGTGTCTTCTTGCGGGGAGGCAGCCTTTCGCCTCCCCCGGTGAGGCCTCCCCCGGTGAGGCCTCCACGGCGGCGCGGCGCGCCGAGAGGACACGGCCTCGCATCCGCCTCTCCCTCTGAGGCGCCCAGGCCGGGCCGTTAGGCCTGACGTGCAGCGATTCCTCCGCCGCGCGGTGCTCAACACCGCTGTGGGTTCGGCTCAGCGCAGCCGTCAGCGCAGCGGCTGAGCGGAGAGCCGCGCTGCAGTGCCCGAACCCGGCCGTTAGGGGGCGCTGCTGCCCGCCGTCCCCTCGCTGTGCTCATGGCTCCGCGTGCGGGGCGGACCGCGCGGTCTGGGTTTCGGCCGAGCCGGTGATGAGGTGGTTGGTTATCCCTGTCCGAAGCGTTCTGCTGTGGAAGTGTGACTCTGAGGCTCAGCGTCGGAAGCGAGGAGGTAAAAGAACGGTTTGTTATGTGGACTAACTCTTATCTCTCCGTTCTTTCAGGTGGCAGCATGTTGTCCAGCAAAGGGAAAAACACCCTTTGCACTCACCTTCCCGGGAGGGTGAGTCTTTCACCGGGCTGGCAGTAAGCCTGCATCAGCAGCACAAAGGTGAGAAACAGCAGCACTCAACTCCTCATACCTCAGTTTTCTCCTATTGCTGGGCTGTAGAGATCAGGCTTGTTCTGCTGTGTCAGGTGATACCCCTCTGGGCCCCTGGGGCTGCTGGGAGGAGGTATGAAAGCCTGATGGCTTGATGAATGTAATTAAGCCAATCAAGACTGGCTTTGTTGCAGCTGCCATCTGAGTGTGCAGCCCTTTGCTGCCATGTAGCGCAAGCTGAGAGGCAGCACACAGTGAATGGGAGCTTTAATGTGGTTGGTGCCCTGCAGAGCACCTGCTTGTCAGCATTGTTGGAGATGAGCAAGAGTAGAAGGGATTAGAAGTAGATTGGATGACAGCTCATTGTGGAGACGCAGTTCATCTCATGAGTGTGTTTGTCACAGAAGTAGACCTAGTGAAAGGATAATTGGTCTGTGTGCTTATCTGGAGGTGTGCTGGGATGGTTTTAAACTTGCATCGGGTTGCTGGGAGCAGCTCACGCAGACCAAAAGGTCACCAAAAAGGGACACTGGAGAATCCTTCCCCAGGACAGATGCATCTTTTTGCGACCTGCTTGAATGCATTTCCCAAGATAAATCCATAGATAACTTCTATCTCACATGAGTGGGTTATTCTCTGCGAGCTGTATGAGGCATTTCTGTACGATGAGAAGTCGCAGACTGCATGAACGGCATATAAAGGTCTAAACCACCAAAGCCTCTGAGCTTGTATTTTTTTCCTAAGGAAAGGTTTAAATAGCATCTGCCTCCCAAAGCCTCTTGTCTCGAGTGAAACAACTCGCTGACAAACATGCCCCTTGGTTTCTGAGGGACTGGTTTCTGCTATGCTAAGTTGAAGGCAAAGATTGCCCATCTTAGAAAGGAAAACTTGTCCAGTTCTTGCTTTGTGACTTGGGGCTGGTTTTTGTCAGTAGGGCTGGAGGAGAAACAAAGGCAGGACAATCTTAGCTTGGAGGGTTGTTGCTAACAGCATTCGATGCAATTTCCATTTAGGAGGAAAATGTTGTGCAGAACCCTGGGGTTGGATCATCCCCCAGAGGCAGCTTTGGCGAGAAGGCAGCTGTGAAGTCGGACCTCAAACTGGTAAGAGAATCTGTGAGTATTTCTGTTAATCTTACACTCTGATGTGCCAAAACTGCAGGCAGTGTGACTCATCTGCTGACGAGAACGCCTAATCTTTGAGCAGTTCCCAGGAAGGACACAGCTCACATGGCTGCTTTTGGGCGTCCGCGGAGAACTCGGGGAGTTGGTGAGAGCAGGGCAGGAACAGAGCCGGTGATGTGCTGTTATCCCTGTCTGACAACTCAGCTGTGAAGGAGATTGTCCTACTGAGGCTTCTGTGTTTGTTCCACTCTTCTGTCTCTGCAAGACGTAGGAGAACTGCAGTGATGCAGGTGCCCATGAGGAGGGCAGAGAGCAGCAGCTGTCCTCTTCTTCCTGCAGTTGCAATGCATGGCTGCAGCACAAGCACTTGTCTGTATGCCTGTATCTGCCTTAGGAGCCCAGATATGGCAAGACTGTGCAGGGACCATAATAATAAACATAGGCTGCTGTTGTCATAAGTATGGTTTAGTTCTACATCTTCGAAGAGCTTTTAAGTTGCTTGTCCAAACAGTAAGGCACATTTGGAGGGTAGATAAGCACATTTTAATCTTGCATAGTCACTAAATACACACTCTGCTAGAGCACTTTATCTCCAGGTGGCTGACAGCTGCATTCTGCTCAATAATTCCATGCTTTATTTAACAGAACTCGTGTCTGTTTGTAGAAGATCTGTTCTGTGCACTGATGGGCTGAACCAGCAGACTTGACGGCAGCACACTTCCGTAGGAAATAAAGGTTGGTATACAAAAAGGGAGGAGATGTTACTGCAGCCAGCATGGTGGCAGCTTTGTCAATACAGATAGGCTCCAAAAAGCAGTCACAGGGAAAAGCACATGGAGCTTTGGGCTTCCAAGGAGCAGGGGGGGAAAAAACAAAGCATGCTTTTGGTCTTGCAAGGGAGAGGTGTGTGCTCTTGAGTCAATAATGCACAGCATTGGGAACTTTTCAGCTGATGGTTGCTTCTGCTCTGGCTCTCTTTTCCACAGGACCTGGTGTGCAGCTGGAGGAAGGAGCAAGTGGTTCCTGCAGTGCTGTTTTTGAATAAAACAAATCATTGAAAATCAGAGAGTCAAGTCTTTTTTGGGTATCTGCTTTGAACAGAAATGGCTTTGGGCAAGTAGAAAGGATTTCATATTGAAATGCCTTCTGAAATAAGAGCAAGCGTGAGCTTATTCTCTGCCTCATACAGTCTCCAGATTTCATTGTCTTCCACAGGAGAATGCAAAAGTTGAGGAGATTGAACTCAGTAACTGTGACTATGGTTGGTCTGGGGCTGAGAAAGATGGGCTGCTTGTGGTCGGCTCAGGCGCCCCAAGATAAGGGAGCAGTGACAGGCAGCAGGGTAACATCAGGGTCCTGGGCTGCTAAGGTGAGAGATTGGGGTGCCTTAACCCCAGGCTAGAGGGAAAGAAACCTGTTTTAAAACAGAGGAGCTGTGTGTGAGTACAGCATGTTCTGGGCAGGGCTCATGGTGAGATGCTGCACCGTGTCTGCATTCCTTTTTCACAGCTGTTCTTTGCCACCTGTGGCACCAATGGGTTCAGAGCCACATGGGCTGTGCTCTCACTTGAGCTGAGGAGCTTTTGGTGCTCTTTTAGGCGATGTGAGAACCAGAGGCCGTGTCATGGAAGAGGTTTTGCTGAGTGTTTGTATGTAAAAACAGGCGTAGCAGGCTGCCATGGTACCATTGTGCAGTGTCTGCCACGAACAAAGGTTAATTGGAGGCGTACCTGAGAAGGCAAACAGGGCTCCGCTAGAGATTACATCTGAAGCAGGTCGAAGCAGCTGAGTGCAGCTTTGTCACAAAGGAGGATGGAGCTGGAGGGGAGCACGAGGTGCCCTGGCTCTCAGCCCTGTTATCTCCTGCCATATCTGCAATTGTCCCCTCCACCGTTCAGCTGACGTACAGCAAATGGCATCGAGGTGAGAAGAGGCTGCTTTCAAACTGCCCAGCGAGCCACTGCAGCCACCGCCCTGGGCGCTGTGTTCTTCCAGAGCTCTGCTTGGGCACCTGCAGCATCCCTGCAGCCCCACTCCCACCCCTAACCCACACTTCTGCCATTCCCAAATCAGAGCCTCGCTGTGTTACAGGAGGCAGGATGCTTTGTCCAACCCACCCCATTCACTAAACCAGGCGTAGAAGAAAATAATGACTCAATGTTCCTCTAATTACACCAAGTAATCAGATCACACCGCTCCCTTTGCTGTGCAGCATCAGCCCTGCAGCCACCACCACGAGCTGGAGGAGCCTCCACCACTCCACTGCAGCAGTGCTGGATTACACAGGACGGGGGAAGGGTTGAAGACCACCTCCCTGTGGGTTTCCTTTTTTAAGTACCACGCTGCTGACAGCTCTGCCCTGCAGGTTCTGCAGCCCACCCAGTGTGACTTCGAGGCTGTAACTCCAGAAAGTTCCAAGAAGTGAGGTCTGGCAGATGCGTGCTTCCCCAGCATCTCCTTCCAGCACCACGTTGCCCCACCTGCAGATGAATGCTGTGCTTCCCATGGGCTGCTGCTGCCCCACAGACATTCTCAAGGCATCAGGAGCTCACAGCCACGTGCAGAGGTGTCCCAAAGCCACGCTCAGAATCACAAATGAGATGCTGGAGGGCCCTGAGGAGTTGCAGGATTTCCCCGCCAGCCTTGGCTCGCCCTGCACCATCACCTTTGCTCTGCTGTCAGCTGCAGGCCCTGCTGCTCAGGCTGGCTTGCGGGTATGGGAGAGCCCTCCAGGGACAGAAGGAGGCCTTCAGGAAAGAGGAGAACTTCTGTGCCGTGCTGAGAGTCCTTGCAGTGGGATTGAGCTGCCCTCACGCTGATACAGCTCCATGATCCCCGCCTGGTGCAAACTCCTCCACAGCTCTGCTTCCAGCAGCATGTCGTGGTTGGCGTAGAACACCAGCGGCTTCTTCTCTGGCTCGTAGTAATGGTCAGAGAACTGCTCATAGTTGGCCGTGATGAACCCATAGGCACTGACCTGTGGGTAATGGGACAGGGGAAGAAGGCTGGCGATGGGCTCAGGGTGGGAGGTCCCCCCAGGCGCCGGGGCAAGGCGTCCCCTCACCTGGTCGCAGGTGTGCAGTGCTGTCAGCAGCATGAGCGCCCCAGTGCTGGGCATGTAGAGGTGGCCGTACTGCATGTCCAGGAGCTCTGACCTCAGGAACCTGCAGAGCAGAGGCAGCGCTGGGAGAGGGGCATGGCGTTAAGACCCCCCCACCCAAACAGCACTGTGAGGCAGGGCACCCACCAAAACGTGGCCTCTCATGGCATTTAGAAGGGGGAATATGTGGATGCTCTGATGTCTGCTGCTAAGGCTCAATACATTCTCTGCCATTCAATACATTCTCTGCCAGCTGCTAAAACATACCTCCCCTTAATTTAAAATTGCTCCAAACGAGAAACACTGAAAAACAAACCCAAATCTTTGGACCTTCCCTCTACTCCCATTAGAACAGTTCAAAACCGGCTATGAAATGGAGGGCCAGGTGAATGCAAGGCTGCATGAGCCTCCCCACAAGGAGGAGACGTGAGCACTGCAGTGAATGGGATCTGCAGGGGGGAACATCTGCCTCCTCATCCTCACCTGGTCGTCAGGTAATGCAAGAAATCGGGATGCAGCAGCTTGAACTTCTCTGCGGATGCTTCCAGTCCAAAATACTTCTGTGGCCTGCAGCAGGGAGAGAACTAGTGTCACCTGGGGTAGAGCTGGGCATGTCGTGGCCCATTGGTGAGTTCACTCACTCGTCACCCTTGTCCAAGCCCTCGGGGACCGGGCTGCCCTGAATGGCCGACCTCAGCATGATGTAATCGCGTGCGTCCGAGGGGATGAAGATATACTTCAGATCCTGCAGCAGGAACACAGGCATGGTGGGGACTGAGGCTCCTGAAGCTTGGAGGAGCCTCAGAGGTCAACTTATCACAAAATCATTAAGGAAGGACCATTAAGATCATTTGGTGTAACCAGCAACCCATCACCGCTATGCCATTAACCTCATCATTCAGTGCAACATCTGCTCTTTTCTTGAGAGCCTCCAGGAATGGTGACCCCCCACCCCCCCGGCAGCCCGTTCTCAGGGGTGGGCACCCTGACATACCCTCAGGGTCTCACCTTGCCCTGCGGTATCTGGCTGAAGCCATACGCCTCATAGGCAATGAGGGAGTTCTTCATGGTATTCACCGTGAAGCCGTAGAACGAAACCTTGGTCCCAACATCCTCCTCAAAGCCTTTGATGATGGCCCCATTGAGCCTGCAGGATTGCCATGGGACAACATCCGGGGCTGGGCTCACCCCAGCACCCACAGCCTCGCTGTGCCCTCCCAGCCTTACCTGAAGACCAGATCATGTGCATCGATGGCCCGGCCCTGCCGTGAGCCATTCAGGATCCCCCCATTGCCCACCACGGCGCAGCGCACGCAGCCCCCGGGGAAGCGGTCACGGCCAAAGAGCTGAGTGTTGGAGGAGCTGTTAAGGAGGTGCAGGGTGCTGCCCACAGCTGGATTGGGAAAAAAGGGAGAAGTACGTGTCAGCAGTGCTGGGAGCACTTCAAGCACGCGTGTGTGGATGGCTGCACCTCAGGTGGGAAGAATCACAGCATTGCTACGGTTGGAAAAGCCCTCTAGGATCTCTGAGTCCAACCCCAACCCACCCCCAGTGACCACATCCCTCAGTGCCACATCTCTGTGGTTCTTCAACACCTCCAGGGATGGCGACTCCACCACTCCCTGGGCAGCTGTGCCACTGCAGCACCGCTCTTTTGGAGAAGAAATCTCCTCTCCCAGCCCCATATTACTGACCCCGCTCCCCACAGCAGCTGCCCAATGCTGTACAAGGCACAAGGACACATCTGGACAGCCCCAGACCTGTGAGATGCCAGCGCCGGCCGCTTCCCCTCCTGACAAAGCCTTCTTGCAACCACCCCCTCCTTGCTCCCCCCATCCCCATCACTTCCCTGCTGGGGAGAGCAGTGAGTAGGTTTGGACTTGGAAGGGAAACAATCTCCACTGACAACAATGGAGCGGGTTGTCCGAGGTCTTCCGTGCCTCAGTTCATCATCATGCACACACTGGAGCTTTTATTTGGGGTAAATGTCACAAGATGCTGCAAAGTGGCATTTGCAGAGCTGTCCCCACCACCCCGCTCCCTGGGAGTGGGAACAGACTGAGATCCCCAGCTCCTCTGTGGGGTTTCTCCATTTCTGACCCTTTCTGTCAAGGTCCCCTTGAGCCCCCCAGGCCCCATACCTGCTTGGGATAAGCCCTGCCAGCCGTATGGGACACGTCGTGCCTTCAGCCTGTCCCACGTCTTGGGGTTGAAGTGTTGGTCCCACATCAGCACCGGGATGTCAAATTGGAAGAGCTCCTTAAATGCGGGGTCTGCCTTCACCGTGGCCACCACCGAGCGGGGGCACAGGGTGGGCTGCAGGGGGAGAAGGGTCAACACTGAGCCTGGAGAAGCCTCAGGAGGCACCAAGGGGAGGTTAGACCCAGGGACAGAGCTGCTCCTTTCTGGCTGCTGGAGGCACAGCGCTGCCTCGCGCCTCCGTGTCCCAAATGCAGAGCCCATCTCCTCAGGGTGCTGAAGGATTGGGTTTTATGGAGATGCACGTGAACATCTCCTACCCCGGGCACCTGGATGGAGCACAGGGACAGCCCCAGCTCACAGGAGCAGCCCCTCGATGTGGGGACAGGCTGGTGGCCCAGGGGACAGCACCAGGGACAACCCCACGTCCTGCTGATTGTCACCTGCTTTCCACTGGGTTTGGGCTTCTCCGGCTCTGAGGATGGTTGGGAGAACTCCCTGCTGGAATGGGAGAAGTATAGCAGTGAGAAGGGTTCAGGAGGCTCCCGCACACACTGGGGCCATCATGAACTCCCCCTCTCCCCCCATTTACCTCTTCACAGTCCCTCCGAGGTCCTGCTGGTGGCTGTTGTCTGGATGTGAGGTGTCTGGGCGGACCAGGAACAGCAGCTCTGGCTGCAGCAGGCTGCAAGGGGACAACAGGAGGGTGACACCGAGTCCTCAACACATTCCTTATCCTGACAGCCCCTGCCCATCACTGCACTGGGAAAACAGTGGGGCTATTAGGGCTCTGCAGGGGGGTGCAAGGGTGGCTGGGGAATGCTCTGATGCCCCACATCAGTGCCACCCCATGCTTGGAGACACAGCAGCGTGCCCCCACATGAAACAGGGGAACAAAATCCCTCTTGTGCCCATACCTCCACTGCCAACCTCTGGGGGATGCACTCTGCACCTTGGGGGGCTCAGAGCCCCATGGGTGCCCCTGAGGCAGCTCAGGGCCGGGCAGGAGGTGGGAGCCCACCTGTGGGGAACAGGCTCCCATTCATTCCTCCCTGTACAGAAGGGCCCTTCTGAGCAGCAGGTGCTTCCAGCAAAGCGGGGCATTGTGGAGCAGACAAGGGCTCCTTGTTACCTGGGATCTCAGGGACAGGTAGAGCAGGTGGGGAGCGTAGCTCTGCCTCCTCCCATACAGCAAGCATTAGGTTTCCTCCACTGTTCCCCACTGCAGGGGAGGGACACCTCCTCCCCATCAGCTCCATCCCTAGAGCTGATGCTCATACCCCACCTGCTGTACTGCAGCCATCTCCCACACGGTGCCAGCTGTCTGTGGCAGGGCTGCTGCCTAGCACCTCCTGGGATGCAGTGTCCCCATGCCCAGCAATGCTTGGCTGCCCCAGAAGATGACAATGGGGCTCTGGGAGGGGTGCGGTGCTGGGCACCATGAGTTGAACCAGGGTGCATTCAGTCCCTGTGGTGGCACTCATCAGTGTGGCATCTTTGCTCTGTGGTCACTCTCTGCTTCCAGCAAATAAATGGGAGAGCACACGCTCTGTCTGAAGCAAACGGTGCCAGAGCAGTTGGAGGTAGATGCAACAGCAGCATCTGCTCCATCCCATTGCAAAGGGCTGAGTGTGGGGCCTCCTCCCCAGCACAGAGCCCATGTGGGACACTGGGAGGGGCAGAGCTCCACGCTCAGGGCTCAGCACCCTCCCAAGCCCTGTGTGCCCCCACCAGGCTGCAGCAGGAGGAGACCTTGTACAAACTGTGCTCCCCAAAACGCAGCACTGCTCAGCCACCCTTTGTGCCCCAATGGGAGGAAAAGCCCGGAAGGTCACCCCATACTCGTGTTTAGCAGTAAGAAGTGCTGCACCTGTGGATTTCAGTCCCAGCTCAGTCCTGTATCAGCTGCCAGAGCAGCGCTGGTGGCTCCAGGTTGGTATTTTTGGAGGCACAAGCAGAGATTACAGGGCAGTGTGTTTGCAAATGCTGGGAATCGGAGCCAACGGGACACGAGCTGCACTTTGGTATTGGGATTAAAGCCAATGGGAACAATCCCAGGAGAGCTTTAGAGCCGTCGTGGGGTTCAGCTTCTCCTCTCAAGGGCACCCAGGCACGAGCCCAGCACTGTGCAGCAGCTCCTGCCCGGGTTGTGAGGTGGGATGGGTGCACAGAGCTCCCACTGGGGGAGATGCAGCCCCAAGGCAGCCCATCCAGCTGCATCCCAGTGCCTCCCTGTGCAAACCGGCCTGCACCCAGCTGCCCCTGTGTAGGACCGGCTGTGGTCCTACAGAGTCTCCCCTCTGTCCCATAGCACTGTCCCTGCTCTCACAGCCGTGCACCCGCGGCTGCCCAGCGCCCAGCCCAGAACTGGGGGTGCTCAGGGGAAATCCGAGGGACAGCAAAGGAGGAGATGCCCATTGCCGGAGTCTGGGAGTTTGCGGGATGCCGGCAGCCGTGCCCTGCTCTTGCAGCTGCGGTGTAGGGTCAGCCCTTCACCCTGCAAAGCAGCCCCTTCCAATCCTGCTGCCGGCGGCGCTCTGATCCCTCACCCTGAGTCCACGTAGGGACCCTGGCACAGCAGCCTAGGAGTCCCATACAGGACCCAGGACACCCTGCGGGGGGGGGGCGGGGGAGAAACAGCCCTTCAAACAGCGAACAAAGCGGGCACGGAGGGGCCGAGCAGCTCCCAGGCCCCCCAGATCCACCCCACACGCATCCCCCGTACCTGGCCGCGACCCTCGGGCCGCTGCGCAGCTCCATCGTAGCGTAATAGTGCCTGTAGAGCAAAAGGGACGAGGTGAAGGCTACGAGGAGCAAGAAGCAGAAACGCTTCCAGCGGGGGAACCCCATCGCTGCTTTCCGGATTGGGTCCGCGTGGATCCGAAAGCGGCGGTGCTGCGCTGCTCCCCGCAGCCGGGACGGTCGGACGGACGGATGGATGGATGGACGGACTGATGGATGTTCCCGAGGAGCGGTGGGAGGAAGGAGGGTGTGAGCCGAAGGGAGGAGGCACTGGGCGGACTGGTTCAGACTCGCTGAGAAGAAAAAAAAAACCACCACTTTTGAGCCGCTTTTGCTGCGCGCTGGGGGTTAAACATTGACTCAGCGCGGCTTTTGCGTTTGTTTTTTCTTTTTTTTCTCGCCTCCCTTTCACGCCACCCCCTCGCTGAGCACAAATCGGAGCTTTCTCCCTTTTCCCGTAACTTTTTCATCCGCTTCTCACGTCCGCCGCTCCCACGCCGGACCCCGTGGGCGCATTGCGGCCACCAGAGCTCAGTCTGTAAGGGCCACGTTGGGGCGGAAAGAAATGGGGAGGGGAAGGGAGGGGGGAAAAAAAGGGGAAAGGGAAAAAAAAAGGGGGGGAGGAGGGAGAGAAGGGAAAAAAGAGGGGAAGGGGGAAAAAGAGAGCCTGCCCCAGCGCTGCTGGAACTGCCCCCAGCACCCGCAGAGGAGCTGCGAGCGGAGGGCTGGAGCTGAGCCTGGCTGCTTTCCGAAGGAAAACGTTCAGCTTTTTCTTCGAGGGTATTTCCAGATACGTTTTGCCAGGTTCATCTAACAGAAGAAAGCAAACCAACTCCAAGCAATCTTTTTTCTTACGCTGTGGGACGGCATCCAGCATTGATATCTAAGGGTTGCCTCAGCTCATGTGATTCCTTTTGACCCTTCGTTAATCAGGGCTAATTGTTACCCACTGTGTGGGTAAATCACAAAGGAGTCAGTGTGGCTCAGCCCTGGGGGAGCAAAGCAGCAGCAGGCTGGGGAAAGCCATGGGTTTGCCGTATGGAAATGCCTACAGCCCTATAACACAGCTCTGCTGCCTTCCTCCATCAGGGTGGAGGAGCTGCTCTGACATCTCCATCAATTTCCACTCCACGTGGCTTTTTGCTGTCGTTTCTTTGCTGAGATACACAGTTCATCTGCTCCACTTATGTTATGGCACAACGCACGCTGGCCCACACCCTGAAGATAAGCTGTGCTTGTTCAGAAGCTGGGTAAGTGTGATAAGGTTATAGGATGATAACTGCCATTAAGGTTAGGAAAAGAACAGACAATAATCATGATAAGGACTATCATCCTTAGCCTGAGCTGTGCATTCAGACAGTTGATTCTTGGAAGTCAGGCCTGAGCCATCCACACTGCTGGGGCAAATTGGGAATCACAGAATCATTAAGGTTGGAAAAGATCAAGGTAGTGATCCAAGGTCATCCAGCCCGACCGCCTGCCTACCACCAATACTTACCACTAAACCACATCCCTCAGTGCCACATCTGCACGTTTCTTCTACAGTTCCAGATGACTGCGTCACCTCCCCTGGGCAGCCTGTGCCTGATTTCTCTTTGGGAGAAATTTGTCCTCGAATTGAATGTAAGGAATGGGAAAACGGGCATCTGTTTCCAAACCTCCCCTCGCCAAGTCCTTGCAGAGGTGAAATGCCTTCACAGTCCCTTGTTGTCCCAGTGGAGCTTCTAGGTCTTGGTGCAGGGAAGGGCAGCGCAGAGGACGTTTGGTCACTCTGAGCACTGGGCTCTGCCTTTGTGTTTTTCACCCCAAAGCTGCCCAAGGAAACGAAGCATTGATCTCCACTATGGACAGAGCAGGATGCAGCACTGAAACCGGGTTAACGTGGCTCATCTTTGTGCCAAACCAACTGGATCCTGTTGGTCAGCTGTGCCCTGTGGTGCCCTTGTGCTGCCTGCAGAAGCGGAAACATCAGAGGGACGAGGCTCCTTCCTGCCCCACTGGGCTCAGCCCCACTTATCACAGAGATGCCCGTGCATGGCAGAGCTGTCGGTCAGCTCTGGACCGCTGGCTGGGGCTGAGATAAGCTGAGCACACAGTCCGAAGGGCACGAGGCATTGGGTGAGGCTTTGGGATCTGTCCTGGATGGGCACAGAGCTGGAAAACACCCCTAATTGTGGTGAAGTGACGGCCCTCCAAGCACTCTCTTGGCTGCTCTGGACCAAAACTGCCAGGGTCTCTGCAGGCAAAACATCCCCTAGATCTGCTGAAGCAGGGCACGTGGGGGCTGGCCACGCTCTGTGTCCTTAATGACACAGCATCACTGAGCATAACTCAGTGCTTGCCTCGTCTGCCTGCAGGGTTCCCATGGCGTGACAACCCAGGGATCCCAGGATGTTCTCAGGACCCCCTCCAGGATCTGGGCCCCAGGGCTGGGTCTGCCCATGCCTTCAGGTTGCCACATCTCAGCAGCTGTTTGCCTGCAGGGCCCCACTCCAGTTCCCTCCCAAGGCACTCAGGGAAGGGAGGTCATCCTCTGCTTTGTGCAGAACAAAGCCTCAGGTCGCTCCTTTATCTCGTTCACCCTCCCTTATTACCAATAGCTTTTCTTGTCCAACTGGCTTTCCCTGCTGCCACATCCCTGAGAAGAGAGCACAGGTCTACACGCAGAGGTGAGGAAGGGTGCAAACCTCACTGAGAGGTGCCCCAAAACCCACTCTCTGTTTGGGTAACACAAATAAACACCAATTCCATCGGGCAAGTCACCAACACGGGAAGGTTGTGCTGTCTCACACCACAGAAAGAGAAGAGAGGGAAACCAAACAAAGGGTTGGAAGCCCTGCCAGGAATGCGGCTCTGTGAGCAGGGGGAGTTGTCCCTGCAACCCAGCAAGGAACAGCTGGGGGCTGTTAACTCCTGGGTACCCAGTGAGAAGGACACAGCTGTACTTACAGCTCATGGCTCTCTCCATCATCATCCTCCCAAAAAAGCAGGGCTGATGTGACAACGCTTTCAGAGTGTGATGGCATCAAACTGCTCCTGTGTGCACCCCTGTGCACTCCAAATAGCTTCCATGCCATAATCCATAAGGGCAGGTGGGCATCACGAAGTGTGGGACACGAGGGGCCAACGGCCCACTGGGACACAGCTTTTGCCACACCTGGATGCCCACAGCACAGCCCTGGACAGGAGCTGCCACCTGGTGGCACAGGGACAACGCTGCTGGCTTGGATGTGGACATTTGGAGTGGCCCAGAACCACATCCTTGGTCACCAGGGCAGCGCTGGAGAGACTGGGGCTGCTTCAGCACAGCCCAGCATCACCAATTTTGCCCTGCCAGGCACACCAAACCACAGGGCTGCAGACATTCCATTGCGTGGCTCTACCCTAAGAGAGGAGCCAAGGAGGATCAGGTTCTGCTGGTGGGGACATCGTCCTGGGGAGTTCCCTCCCCTTGACTCCAGGGACCCTCAGCTGCAGGAGATGGGTGCTGGGGGCTGCCAGCCCATCCCAAAGGCTGGGCTCCTCGTTTGCTCAGCAGGGCTCAGCCCTGCCCTGTTTCCCAGAAAAGAGGGAGACAAAAGAGGAAGAGGGGGAAGGGAGTTTCTTTCTTTTGAAAGAAACTTCTTCCAACTTCTTGGGAGGAGAAAAGCCCTATTCAGAAGGGAAGAATACCCAGTGGAGCCGGTCACCAAGCAACCCACAGCAATGCATGGGCAAGGAACAAAGCTGCCTCCCTGCCCACCCAGAGCCCCTAGACTCGGGGCGGCAGCCACGCACAGGCACTGCAGGGCACAGAGCCTGTGGGTGCAGCAGCAAAACCCTCCGTGGGCTCTGGGGGGTGACTGAGATACAAGATACAAACCGCATCTCAAAGGGCTGCAATGGAAATCAACTTGGGTAAAGCAGTGCCGTTTATTTTGTTTGCAAAAGCCCACTCAGAAGGCCAGTACTCCAAAGGCTTGCTGGCTGCAACAGTGCTTTTCTCAGCACAACATAGGCAGGCACTCCAGTCAGCAGCAAGGACAGACAGCATCCATCCCTGGACATTGAGAACTCTCATTTCTCCCGGTAGGAGAGGAAGCACCATGCTCCTGGCATAGCCAAGCACCAGCTTCTGCACCAGACTCACTACATGCAGTCAGCAGCCAGGGGAGCCCCACAGCAAGAGGCACAATGTCCAGCATCCTGCTGCACTCTGAAGAGCTCTCCCCTTCCCTTGTGCTGATGGTGAACTAGGCCAAGGTCAGCAGGCTGGGCACCAGACATCACAGTGCTCCCCAGGAGGTGCCACAGCAAAGTCACATTGGGAACTGAGATGCATTTGGAAGTTAAGAGTTCAGTCTTTATGTCTGCAGGGAGCAGAGTGACAAGAGCACTTCCAGGACACAAATCATCCCCTTGAGACAGGATGGTCCGTGTCCCCTTTTCTATCCACTGCTTATCAAAAACACCCAGCTCCACAAAGAGCACTGCTCACAGACAACCCACCGACAGCAAAGCTAGCCCCTAACCATCTCCTTGCAGAGGGAGAACCTGATTAAGATAATGGGCACTGGAACATCTGCTATTCAGATTCATCCTGGATTTCTCTTTCCCAGCACCAGAGCATACAACCATCCACAAGTCAGGTGGGACTTGTTTGGAGGCACTTTTCCCTTCTGTTCTCTTGGTCTGTAGAATATGCACGTTTTAGAAAGTGTTGTGAGAAAATAAAGATACCAAAGGACGGAAATATCTCTGTGCAGCTGAAGCTGGGCCTGGAAGTGCAGTGCTAACCCTGGCTTCTGAGGTCCTCTTCTGTTCCCTGTGAGGTGCTATTGAGATTTCCCAGGCAACAGCCCTCTCCACACAGTCAGGGTCTCTGGTAGAGCTTCATGATCTTCTCATCATGAAGCCTTTTCCACACCTGCTTCTCCAAGTTGAAGTCATGGTTAATGTAGAAGACCAGGCGTTTCCACTCCTTGTCATAGTAGTGATCCGAGTATTTCTGGTGACCTTCTGTGATGTAGCCATAGGCACTCACCTGGGAAAGACAAGAGGGCTCAGCAGGGAGATATCAAGGACAGAGGGAGCTAAATGAAATACAGGACAGCTCCCAAACAGGGTGGGAGCACAGAAAAGGACACCTCCCAATGATTCTGCAAGGGCACCCAATATAGACCAGGCTGTGAAAAGAGGCCCCAGAAAGCCAACATCCTCTTGCACTGACTGCCTGGGAGGCACAACAGCTCTCAGGTCCTAAAGCAGGCTGCACAACCTTTGTGTGAACTATTTTAGGGCTGGTTTTTTTTTGTGCTCACTCTGTTCCCCTCTAGCTGACAAGGCAGGGCTGGGGACACCCACACTCAGTTACCCTTTGTTTCCAGACAGTGCTGTGAGCAAGAATCGTACTACCCTTACCCGGTCACAGAGGTGCAGGGCAGTCAGCAGCAGGAGGGCTCCTGTTGTGGGTCTGTACAGCCGCCAGTAGGGCTTCTGCAGATTTTTAGATTTCAAGAACCTGCAGTACGAGAGAAGAAAGCACGGAGCGGCTGCTGAGCGCGCTGGCTCACGCTGTGCATGGCTTGGTCCTCCTGGGCTCGTTTGGCACTCTCCTTCCTTGCAGCAGCTTGTGGCCACACTGAGCATTTCAAACAAGCCATGACTGCTCATGTGTGGGTAGTGCTGTGTGCTCAGTGAAGCACAAGACCAGACCAGTCCAGAATGCTTCCATCACCTGCACTGAAACCTGCACTGAACCCAGCTCAGCCCAAACTTTACAGGTCAAGAAGCAGTGGGGTTAAATGGGGACATGATTAAAGGACTTAGTGCATTCAAATCACTCCCTGTTCCTTGCCTTGCAGTGCAGAGGAGGCTTTAGAGTCCCTGGTATACTCTCCCCATCCACATTCGGGAACAAAACACGATGCAGGAAAGGTGCAGAAGGAGGGTCACAAAATCTGCTAGGAGCTGCTGTGTTTTGTGCCAGCAGTTGTTAGGAAGGTAGGAGTCCACACATTAAAAATAGAATTTGAGCTCTCCTGGCCTTGGAAAGAGCCCAAGTCAGAGAAGAGAAAGAAGAATGAGCAGGGGAGTGCAAGCCATCTGGCACTGCATTTGCTATCTATCAGAAAGACATAATGCAGCTCTCAAGGAGACCAAAGGGCAAACACAATCAGAGCTGGCACAACAGGAGCTCTTCTTCCTATATCTCCTGGTCATGTGTGGCCCACAGTTGGCAGATCTTACAACAGTAATAGTATCCAGGGCACACTTGTGAAAATGAGATGCAAAGAAGTGCAGTCAGGCCAAATAGGATGCTGAAGAAGAGCTCATTACTGTGCTTGAGGGAACAACTAATCCCTTGAGTTAAGACATGATGTAAGGAGAGGAGGGCTGTTATGGAGCCTTCCTCCAAGGTGCTGAGCAATGGGTAGCATGAAAGGTTGGTCCTGAACAGGCTAACTATCCTGGCACCTTAGCAATGCTCTGCTCACATCTAACATTGCCACTTGACTCCTTTTGGACACAGAAAGCCAATCTGTCTGAGAGCTGCTGCTTCTTTTGCTCACAGATGAGAAGTTTGTAGGTCTACCTGCAGCTAACATCCCGCTGCAGTACCACAGAGCACTTTAAGTGACTGCACACTGGTGAAGCTAACCCCAAATCTGCTGGTACAGCTCAACTGCAGTTACAAGTCATTGGGCTGGAAAGAGAGAGCACAGAGACAGAGAGAGATGCTGCCAGCCAGAAAGCACACAGTTCCCAGCTCACCTGTTTTTCAAGTATCTGAGGAAATCAGGGTGAGTTACCAGGTACTTATCCATCGTGAAATCTTCATCAAATCTCTCCCGGGGCCTTTGCCTAGGGACAGGAACAGGGAGACACTCAGGATAAACTCCCGTGTTTCATTATGGCTGGAAAGCATCAGCCTGATGTACTTGGTGGTGAGAGAAGAATCACATTGTTCAGTTATCCTGCAACATTTCTTAGATGATGACAAAGCCTCCATAGCAGGCTGCAAGAGTGGCAACAAAGATGGAAATATCTAAAACACGCATGTGTACAGATAAGACTTGGTGAAACCAGCTCTTCACCCATGAGTAGGACCATGCACAGACACCAAAGCAGAGAGCAGTTCATGTTCATCCCATAGAAACTCAAAGCTTTCTCTGAGCTCAGACCACAGACCACTAAAAGCAGCTACTACAGAAATAGCTAGGAAGGAGGCATCACAGCAGTGCTCATAGCTGGGAGGGAAAGAAGACATTTCTTCAGATCAATCAGATAAAGAAGGGAGGATTTAAGCTGGTCTTGCGACTCGGCAGACTGAGCACTGTGGAGATGAAGGTACAGCAGAGAGCTCCACACTGAAGGACGTAGAGGTGGGGCTGGTTTGCTTTACCCATAATGGTTCAGGAATCCTTTCCTGATATCCTTGTTCAGCAGAAGAGCCTTCAGCCACTCATAGTCTCTAACTGCCTCCAGGAAGTGAATGTACCTGATATGCTAAGAAAGAAAAAGTGAGCGTTAATGAACAACACAAGAGAGACATGTCCTTTAACACCAAAAAGCAAGCAGACATCTAAGCTGACTGAGCTGCTCAAGCACACACCGGTGCTCTGCAGCTTTTAACCATCCCACAGTGACAGAATGGAGAGAACATCTGATCCATAGCTACTTCAACATGCTAAAGGTTTGTGAGGGTGGTTGAACACTGGATCAGGCTTCATAGAATCACAAGGTTGGAAACAACCTACAAGATCATCTAGTCCAACCGTCTCCTCATCACCATTGCCACCACTGGGAAGCACTAGCTTCCCAACAAGGTGGCTGATGACTTGCCTGCCACTGTTCAGAAGGCAATTGGAGAATGCCCTTAATAATATGATTTAGCTTTGGCAGGCCCTGGTGTGGCCAGGCAGTTCCAAGTGAGCTATTCTGTTATATTCTAAAGGGCTAGGGTAGCACTAGCACAATTTCCCACCATGAACATTCACTCTCAAGCCACAGATCCCTCACTAAGAGTAATGCTGAAGTGTTAGCTCAGCCCCTTTGCCCACCACGCATGAAAAGATCAGAAATGAAGGTCACAGGTTAACAGAATCCTGTCAAAGCTGTACAAGCATTGACCTGACTAACCTTCCCCTGCGGGATCTTATTGAACCCTTTGCGTCCCAAGTTCTGGAGAGAGGACACAAGGGAGAATGCTGTGAATCCATAGAAGGAGGTTTTTGTTCCCACATCCTTCTCGTAACCTTTGATGACAGCTCCACTCACCCTGTCCAAGGAAATCAAACAAATAGTTAGCAGATAAGAGAAAAACCTTTGCGGTTCTTCATCTCCTCCTGCCACCAATCATTTGGGCAGCTGGCAGTCAGCACAGCTTCCTGCTGGCCAAGGCAGGCTAGCTGTGTGTCTCCCAGGAACCATCAGGTCATCTCACCGGAACACGTAGTCATGGGAGTCGATCTCCTTGCCCATTCCAGAGTTGTTCAGTATCCCTCCATTCCCCACAACGGCACAGCTGATGCACGTTGACACGTTACTGCTACTGTTGGCCAGGAGCAGCTGCTGGTGGGGATTTGGGGGCAGGCGTGACATGACTTCTTCTACCACTGTGAAGCAAACATGGTGGAGCATTAGCATCAAGAACCTTGAGAATGGACCCAGGGAAACCACCACAATTTCCTCCACAAGATCCACCTAGCTTGATGTGTTTGTCAAGGAGGTCCTGCAAAACACCAGAAACCCAGCATACAGTTCCTGTGGGAAGTTTTCATGCTCCCATTCTGACAACCCTGGGAGACTCACGTGAGTAATTCAGCTCCATGAAGCCATAGGGAGGTGCAAAATGCTCCAGGCGGTCCCACTCGCTGACATTGAAGTACCTCTTGTCTATGAAGAGTGTGATGTTTGGCAGGAAAAGATCTCGCAGCCAGTCAGACTTGGCAGCCTTGGCTCTCACTGATTCAGAGCAGGTCTTGAAAAACAATAAGAAACAATAAGGGCTGATTAGCAGGGAGCAGATAAACCTGTCTGAGTGCCTATGCACAAGTGTCATGTAAAGAATCAGAGAAACTCCAATGGATCATCCACTCCTCTCAGTGTCCCCATTACCACAGAAATGAGGCACAATAACAGATGAACAATTAGATGATGCAAAATTACTTACAGGTAAGGCAGGATTACCCCAAGTCTCTGAGACTTTCCTCTTCAGAAAAACAGGCCTGTAGCTCTCACAGGTTTTAATGGCCTCAGGCCTCACTACCTGTTGCCAACTGAAACTTGTAATAGGTGTAACCTGGTCGTGGTCTTATGTTTTTTTTAAATGTACCAGATAAGGCCAGCAGTCCCTTTTGACAACACAGCTCACAGGCCTTTGATCTCAGATACAACATGCACATGCATACTGACACACAGGTGGGGTCAGATCACCATCGCTGTTCCCTTAAAAGAAAAGAAAAAGCACACAGCTTATTCCATCTCCTAAAGGAACAGCAGAGCAACTTACAGCTGATAAGAGAATCTAAGTCAGCTGGTAACAAGAATGGTCTCATTGCAGCTGGCAAGCATTAGGCTGTGTGTGCAGATGGAGAGCAGAGAGCTCCAACTGTGGTGGATTTTCCACTGAGTCAATTTAGCCTTTATTCTTTTAGACATCTTCCCCAAACAGTTACTACAGTATCTACCAGAGTACAAAAAAGAAGACCAGGTGGACCTATGTGCCCACCTCAAAGACCCAGAAGTGGCCAGGCTTTACCAAAGCCTTGCAGCATGCTCACAGCTGAGCTGGGCTCCCTGCTGATGTTCTGCTTGTCATGACAGCACTGCAATGATAAAAATACTGTGCAGGGTTTGATGTTGGTGTCATTTCATTTTTAGCATGTTACATGTCCAGAGAAAGGGATGTTCAAGCTGTACTTTGTACTGTTTGAGGCCTGGTACTTCTCACAGCTAGTCTGGATCAATACAAGAGGAATTAGGGGAAAGTCTGACTGTGCAGGAAATGAAGGAAGTTGGAAGCAATTGTAGTTACTCCTTCTCTTTGCAGAATTAGAGATGACGTTTGAAAGCAAGATTCAGTGCATGATGTCTAAATCCATATCCTCACCAACAACCCTTCTGCACGTACTTCCTCCATGCTCCACTATTGTGGAAGGGTTTTCCCTGCTGTCTCAGCTGTTCTGCACGCCCAGATGCTCTGCAGCCCCAGTTAGAATGAACACTTGGCTTCCTGCTGAAAGCTGTTGTCCCTCATCTCTCTGCCAGCTCCTGCTCTGCACTCTGAGATAGCTGCATGTCTTCTCCAAGGAGCTACAGAAGACAGAAGCATCTGGGAGTCACCAAGCAGGATCCAGCTGACCTAACCCCACTACGTGTAGTGCAGTAGCACAGGGCAGGAAGGGCGAAGGACTGTCACATATGGCACACGCACACTCAGCCTCATATTTTGCCCACTCCCATTTGTATTTGGGGTGCCTCAAGCCCAGGAACAAGGATGCACATCCTGCTCCACACACATGATCGTGAGCCAGGCCTTTCTGCTGTGTCACAGTAAGGCTGGGCCAGTAAATGAGCTCAAAGGTTTAACAGCCAATTCTATTTAATAGAATCACGAATCTTCTCCTCTCATGTGGCTCAATGCCACCCTGAAAAGCACAACCTGTCAGCAAAAGAATGACTTGCACTGCCAAAAGGGGCAAAGACCACAAAGGAGAAAGAACTCAGAAAGAAAACATCAAAACAGTAAAGTTCACCCCTGGATATTTCATCACTGCAGCTAATCTACCTCTGCTCTCTGTGTGTCTCCCAGGGCACAGTGGGGTTGGCATTAACATTTTCAAGAGAGCAGGGGGTGGCCTGAGCAGAATGATGCAGTGCCTGCAGCCCTGGCAGACCTCTCCAGCAGCACCAACATTCACCTTAATGCCACCAACAGCCTCCGCTTTGCTGTCTCTGGAGCAGTAAGATAAGCATTCACCAACCATCACCTCACTTTTCTTTCACTTCATTCCGACTTTAACTCAAACAAGTGAGAAAGCCTCCACTTCAGTGCATCAGGATCCTCCTCACTCCCACTGCCAGTGTCACTCCTTACAGCACAGCACAAGCACAAGTTTCCCACTGCTGCCAAAGCTTTTGATTCGCATTACTACATGTCTGCTTGGGAAAACAGATTACACAGATGTACTCCTGTTCCTTCCCCACAACCCTGATTACTTTAGCCTGGCTGCGTAACACAAAGATCAAGGCAAATCTGGGAACTGTAAAAGCTGAGTCCTCACCACAATGGAGATGTTCAGTTTCCCAGGAAATGAGACACCCGTATTAGGACCATGATTTAGGGCTAGGCTCTGAATATCTGTCACAGACATTACCAGACTAAGTGTAATGGCACTTACTTTAGGGCACTGTGCTACACAGAAGCTGTGTTATGTGCCTAAGTCTCCTATGCAACAGAGCAAAGCACTCAAGACTGGAATCACCTTGTAGGACATCTAGCAGCAGAGATATTCTCCCCAGCTCCTGCTGCTCCTGAGTTATAGAAGGATTGTTCTGGCTGACTTTTAAAGAAAGGAACCCATGAAAATGGGTGCAGCTCCAACAACTTCCCATCCTGGAGCATGGTGGAGGACAGGACAGGCCAACTGAGCCATACTCACACAGCTCTCCTGCTCTGGGCCTCAGCAGCACCTGCCTACATGAGTGTGTTGATCTACCAGCTTGGACATCAGCCTCCGCTCTGAAGGGCAAAGATGCCCAGGAGACAGCAGACAAAGAGGTCAACAGGGACATACACACAAGGCCATTACACCTACCGATGCTGGAGATGAGCTATCCAGTATGTACTCATCATCAAAATCCCACTGAGGCTCAGTCTTGAAATCAGCAGCCCTCAGTTTCTTCTTTTCTGTCACTGTGGCAGCCTGAGTCACAGGTCTTATGGTTTTCACCGACACAGGAGGCTCTTCTGCCTTTGGTTTGTCTTTGGATGTGCTGTTTGCATGCACCACCTTCATCCCAAAGGATGGTTTCACAGTCACCTTCTCTTTGTCTCCCTTCATCCTGGGAACTGTTTTCTTTCCATCAGCTTCCTCTACCCCTTGAACTGGTCTTGCTGTTGTTTTCTCCTTTGTTCTCTCCACTACAGAGGCTGTTGATGCTGTTGTATTCTTGATTCCCACCACCTCAGGGAATGGTTTCACAGTCACCTTCTCCTTGCCTTCTTCCACCCTGGCAACTGGTCTCACTGTTTCCTTCTGCTCTTTCTTCCCTTCCCAACTTGATGTACTCACAGCAGTATTCCGTTCGAGCCATGTAGCGTTTCTCTCCAAACCAACCTTCAAAATGCTCCCATTAGCAGAATAGTCTGAGCTTTGCTGATCTTGGGCGTCCACTTGCAGCATATGTGAGATGCTTTGGTAAATCTTGAGCTGCCTGAATGCAATCAAAGGAAAAGCAGACACATCACAAACACTTTCCACTTAACACTGAGCAGCTTCCAGCACACTTCTTGTGCTCTTGACTGCACTTCAGATCACTTCTGCACACAACCATTACATTCAGATGACTTGCATTGGTATCTGCAACTGAGTTTCTGCAGGGAAGTAAAACACCCTTGTTAGAAGGATGCTGTCTGAATTCAATTTCATTTAGGTATTTGCCAACAAAGTTTTATTCAAATTTCCTCTTTGGGACTTAACTCACGAAATATGCTCTACGTTGGCACTAACTACAAACCAGCACAGAATAGCTTTGCCCTGCCCAGGGCACGACAGTCCCCAGGAGTGTACATAGAGCACTGCAGGACCCTGTTTCAGAGACACTGACTTCAGGACATGGGATACAACACAAAGACAGACACCTGGCATTCCTTATGCCTTATTTATCAGCAGACAGATGTTAAAAATATGGAGATCTTACAGAGCTCAGAAAAGGAAGTCTAACAAGGAGTAAAATTCACTCCATAAGCATGCATCACTTCTTTTACACCATCTCTATGACATTGGAAATGACAGTCGTAAAAAGACCAACTGCTACCATATGCTCTATAATTTGGTTCCCAAAACAACCAGCTCATCACCAAAACTGGCTTCCTCAGAGAAACCAATCAGATATAATGCAAACTGGTAACATCCCAGGATCAAATCCTAAGGGATTTGAGAAAGGCAGTTCTATCTTCAGATTTACTTAAGATATCTTCCAAAGAGAGCACGCCACAGGTCAGACACAGCTCCAGTGCAGATCCTGCCTGAGGAAGCTAAATGTCCTGCAGAGAGAACTCAGATATAATAATGCAGAAGAAGACTGTACAACCCCCAGTTTCACCACTTGAGTTTGGGTCAGAACCAAGGACTGAATCCAGAGCTGTAATCTGGGGCCACAAGGCACTGTTTCCTTTTCCCCTCAGCTACTGCAATGGCATCACACAGCACTCACCAGCTACAAACACCTTACAACAGACACTTCAAAGCTATTAAATACATTCTAAAGCTTATATGTGTATAATCTTTCTTCTATACATAGAATCCTAGAGTGGTTTGTGTTGGAAGGGACCTCAAAAATCATCCAGCTCCACACGGGCAGGGCTGCCAACCACTAGATCAGGCACCCAGAGCATGCCAACCTCTAGATCAAGCTGCCCTGGGCCCAACCAACCTGGTCTTGAGCACTTCCAGGGATGGAGGTGCCTCTCTGGGCAGCCTGTTCTAGCACCTCACAACCCTCTCTGTGAAAAATGTACCTCTGCCATCTAATCGAAACCTTCCCTGTACGCACAGTTGTAAGGTGGAACAGGAAAAAGAAAGCTGAAAAATTCTGCAGCTAAGCTTTTACATGCAACAAAAGTTTCCATAACAAACTGACACAGTTGTCAGATCTCACGCTTGGCCCCTTGGGTGATACAATTGTTCAAATATCTTGTTTATTTCATGATTCTGAGAAGTGCTCCCAAGGTAATAAACGGGAAAAATGCATCTCTGCAGGTAAGAGGTTGGAGCACTTTGATTACTGCTGAGGCTGCAGAGCAATACACTGAAGTGATTAGGAAATTATTAGCCTAGGATGGCTTTTAAAAATCAGTTGATATAAAATGGATACTTGGACATTTACAACATCATTCCCAGTAAAAAGAGGAGCCTATCAGCTCTTCCTCTATTTCCTCTCATTTAACCAGCTTCAATCAGGGATGCAGTGGTTGCTTCCTATCATAGCCCTGCACATTTAAATGTGTCACTGCATACTCCAGTAAAAGGAAATATTTCACTTATATTCTAGATAAAAAGACATTTGGTAACATGGAGACCAAAATGCAAAATGGAGGGCTCTATGCATCCAAAACCTTCTTGCAGTCAGAGGCATGTGGCCAGGCACTTGTGCCTGCACAGACCTTGATCCCTGATCAACTCTTTAAAACCAGACAACTGGTTCAACCCAGTTAATCAAACAGCAACCTCTGGAGTAGAGCTGGCAAACAACTGTGGAAGCACAATAATACTTACTGTCACCTCCTTCTCCAATTTACTGAGCCCTGAAGCAAATAAAACCAAGACAATGCTGCTTTCTGTATTTCACGTTACGTACAAAGGCACAGAAGTAGAAACAGAGACAACTACATACTGCACATGCCTGGGTGTGTTCTACATAAAGTTTCAGCAGTGTTAAGTGTCTCCAGGATCTTTGCAGGACAAAATGGTCTAAAGAAGCCAGGAATAGAAAAAAAAAAAGATAACTTATATCTTTATCATGTCAGCGTGGCATCAGTGTGCCAGTACACTGCATGTTTGTATTACTTAAGGAATCAAGTGTTGAAGTCGCTATAAATGTAAAGGTATCACAACAAATTCAATGTCTAGCAATGCAATCGAGGCTAGAATTGGGTGAGGTCCTTATGGGAGCTACAAGGTAAAAGCAAATACGTAGTGCCAAACTATGGGAACACACAGAGTAAAAGCTGCTTTCTTAATACAACTGTGCAGGGAAGCACTGGGAGCAGGCAATACAGCAGAAGAAAGTTTGGCTGCCATCTTCCAACACTGTGCTCTGATTGTATACAACACAGCTTTCTAAAGGAAAGTGGTCATCAAACTCAGATCCAAAGTGCAACTTTCAAGATTAAAAGAGAGAGGGAGAGAAAGCGAGCAGAAGGACCGTATCCACAAGCATGTACTGCAAGGAAGCAGGGCTCTTACCTGAAAACGCTTTTATCCATGCCAAACAAGGAGCTAAAACAAGTAATGATGAGGGAAAGGACTGTTAAAATAAGGAGCCAACGGAATATTCTGGGATCTTTAGGAAGCCTTCTGATTAAAAACCGCATAGTGAGAAGCCCAGGAGAGATGGAAGCTCTGCTGCTGCTGCCCAGAGGTGTGCCCCATGCAGCTATTTCCAGGTGTACTGAACCAGTGGGCTGGTCTTCTCTCTGGATTTGCCTGCAAGAATGTTCACACCCTCTCTCCTAAGGCTCCCTGTATCTTCACACACAGGTCCAATTTGTCAGACAAGACAGCAGTTTTACACCAATTCTATTATTTAAAACTTACTGCTACCCAAACTGGGGAAAGAAACACTTTCTACTACAGACCGGAGAGGTTTCCTCTATTTCCCTCTATGAAGTTAGTCTGGGGTAAGAAGAAGGAAATCCTTTACCTCTAATCTGGTGGAGGCATCACTGGGAGCATTGGTGTGAAGTACAAGAGCAGCCACACTTGCAGTCAGAGAAACATGGAATGGGTTGTAACAGACCTTGAAGATCATCCAGTTCCAACTCCTGTAGCACAGGCAGGGCTGTCACACACTAGAGGAAGAAAATAGGTTTCAAACCACCACCAACCCGAGGGACCGGGAAAGATTCGAAGCATAAGCACAAACAAATCTTTGGTTTCTTCTTCTTGCCATGACTGTAGCTCCAATCCAAAAGCAATATCTGCCCACAAAAGCTGATAAGACACACACATCCATTTTACTTCGGGAGTGCTTTGCTGCAGATCAGAGCTGGACTCCTTGCAAATCCACCACAATGCAGAGGAGTCAGTGCTTACAGTCAGATTACCTGACAGTTGCAGCCAGCCAGTCCCCTCCCTCTCCAACCAGCCAACCCAACTTTCAGACTACCAGAGTTCAGTCTCACTTTTTCACTTCCTAAAAGCATGTCAACTTCACCCCAATCTCACTCTGCTATGGCCAACAAACTTGTTACACAGGCTCACCTGGCTCAGGAACACGTCCTTTGGCTCTGAGCTGTCACACAGACAGATGGCACACAGATAGTTTGCACTCTCCAGCCGTTCTTTTTGAGCTCCCTGTCAAGTTTCCTCCACTGCCACGGCCAGGACCAGTCCCTTTTTGGGGCTGAACTCTTGCCCCATCCCTTCACAATGGTCACTGAGTGGACAGAAAATGCCAGTGATGCTACTTCAACAGTGATACAGGGCATGGATGAACGTGGGTCCACAAACAGCTGCAGAACGTAGAAGACATACATCACTTTGGTGAAACCACAATACCATTTCTTTCTTCGTGTTCCTTATGTTTGAATCATGTCATCACGTACAGAGAGACAACTGCTTTCCACACTACTGTACCTCAGTAGGACAAGTAGAACCAGGCTTTCCTCATCACTAGTGTCAGTTCAAACAAAGCTCCACTGATGCCACGTGCACACAAAACATTCCGAGGGTAAATGAATCCCTGCCACAGCTTTTTGAGGGCACACACCACGCTTGAGTGGAGCTATCAGCATATCCAGATCTAGGAGATGGTGTTTCCCATTGATCTGTAGCACCTGACAATGTCTTGCCCTGTCCCAGTTTCCCCAGTTCATACCATGCAAATCTGCACTTTGCCAGAGACTGACTTGGCAGCCCAGAACACCTCTCCCCACCAGCAAAGGGAAAGGCAAACAGAGATGATCCCCCGCACCTGAAATGCAGTTTTACATACTACAGCAAACAGCTATTTTAACTCACAGGGAGCAGTTAAATATTAACCCTGATAACTCAAGTGGGAATGGCTCTTAGTCTGGAAGCTGGTTTTGTGCAGTTCTTATCAAAAACAAAACTGGGAATAAGTTTTTGTTGCCAACATCACAAATGTTAGAAGCTAACATTCACACTTTCTAAGTGTGTTTCTAAGCACACAGAGTGCTGATGTTTGCTTTAAGTTACAGGAAAGCCAACAAAAGGTTTCATGCCTACCTTGTCCCAACTGATGCATCCTAGCACCTGCAGGGAGTCCCTGTAGCTGCATCAGCAGTAACTGCATTTCTTCCTAATAAATTCCACTCTCTGGATTAAAGTGAAAAACACCAGTTACCAGAGGACAGAGGAGAGAAACAACGAAACAACAACAGATTTGAAAAAGTCCTTGAAGCAACACGGGGAGGTTGTTAGCCCAGGCTATGCTCCTCCATCTACAGCAAAACATTTCAATCTTCCCCAAGTGAACCTAGGATCAGAGGAGATCCATTGAATAGTGAGAGGCATTTAGAAAGGGTTTGGTCATGCAGCACTCAGGAGCCCTAAGCAATTTTGGAGAGCCAGGTTACAGGTCTGGGAGTGCAACATGTAAGCAGCAATTCTGCTCACATCTCCAAAACATTGTCTTACGGGGGCAGCTGTTGGTCCTGAAGCACTGATACGCAGCACATACAGCAATGGCTTCATTTCAGCCTTCGTCTTCCAGCCCTCTGCACCTTTGGGCATTCTGCTTGGGAGAAGCTGCTTGTGTGTGACTACAAGGCATGTATTGTTAACAGAATCCCAAAGGGAAGTTCTGGAGGCAGTCAGCATTTTCCTTCCACTTCCTCCACGTAACATTGCTGCAAACCCAAGAGCCACGAGGGATAGCAAGATTCCCACAACCAGAAAAAGGCAGCTTTCTTTGCTCTTGAGGAGCTGTGCTAACAATTGTGGAGAAGGTCTGTAGCACTCTGCTCAGCAAAGGCTGTGCTTTGGGGAACAGTCAAATCTCTGGCAGGTACAGGAGCTGAAAGCAGGGTCGCTATGCAAAACATACAGCTTTTCACCTTCCTGTATTTGCGCAAGGGATGAAAAAACAAACAAACAAAAATCCCAAATCCTAATGGGTTTCATTTCCTTGGAATAGTATTTCATCTTCTTTTCACCCTCGTTGCTGAAATCAGCCTGCCAGAGCTCAGGCAGCCTGGGGAGCTCAAACACAAGGTCAGGTGAGGAAGTGTGGCTGTACACTCAGCCATGGTGAGGGATGATCCAGTGAAAACACAGACCAAGAACAAAGCTGCTCCCTTACAAAGCTCTGTAAGAAGCCTGATCGCTGGGACTTACTGGGCTCCCAGCCCATAGAAAACTGTTTTTCATTCACCTCCACTGCCAGGGAGATAATTGGCAAGACTGCAACCTGACACAGGCACTGGCAACTTCTCAAGGGCCACAGGGCAGACGCCAGCTTCCTTTCCCAGATTAGAGGTTCTGTGTGCTCCTCTGGCAGCCCTACCAGCAGTCCCAAGAGATGCTGCTTCTCTCATTGTGCAGAGACTCCAAGCTCCTGGCCCAGCACAACCAGCTGCCAGCAGCAATGCCTACACCACAAACTATTCTGTTCTTTACCGAAAATAAGACTTTTTTGAGTGAAACCCAACTGAGGCCAAGTGAAGATGGCTCTTTCCTAGTACTTTTCTAACATTTCGTTTAACTCCAGATCCACTTAACTATATCTTTAGTTACATCTTGGGCAGACAAAAGGCAGATTCGTCTGTTCTGTTTATTTTTTTTTAAATAAGCTTTATCACAATCTGATCTGTGTGCTGAGGCTGTTAGCACAAGTCTGAGCCACACCAATAATTTATCTGTGTGCAAAGCTTCCTGAGGGCTGTGTATCAAACCTTGTTTATTCGCCTGTGCTCTGTGTGCTTTCCACTTCCTCATGTCTGTGCAAAGGAAGAGGGCATGCCAAGATGTGCTGCAAGAGCAGCAGAACTGCACAAAGAATGTGTAAACCATTGTGGTTTTCAGTGCTGTTTTGCCTGTGTGGTATCCAGCCTTACCCAGCTGACCTGGTAAGGAAACGGCCTGAAATCTACTTTATGACAGCAGATGTCATGGGTCCGACCTGGAATATTTCCCCTACTTCCAGCCAGCAATGTGAACACAGGCAGCTCTCCCACACGAGGTAAAGTCCTTGCTTGGAGCAATCACTTGCTTGGAGGTAGGCTATAAGTGCTCTGAATTTGCCTATATTAGAGCCACTAATCACTGGGACTCTTTCTGGTTCTTTCTGTTATCACAGCTCCTGCTCAGGTTCTTTGAGGTCCTTGTGGCCACAGCTAGAGGTGCTAACCTCTTAAATGGAACAGATTGGATTTTCCATCACTGCTTTTCTGCTTCTTCAGCTGTTTGCCATGGACCCTGCCTTGCTTAAGCTGCAAAACTGAAATGGCACTGGTCCCTGCATTCCTTTTTCCTTTCTCAGAAACACCAAGCTGAGAAGACTGATGGGCCTCCTCATCTGAGAGAATTTAAAGAAAAACAGCCGACAAATAAACAAAAAGAAGTATGCTCCCAGCAACAATGGCTACACACTCAGTTGTAGTTACACAGGCTGGAAGCAATCAATGCTCCTTTACCCAAATGCCTCCCTAAACAGCCTTTTGTCTGTGCCATCCCAGCAGGAAGCCTAGCCTATCAACACGGAGCTGGCAGGCAGAGAGACGAAACTGACATCACTTCAAGGGCTGATTTGTGGGTTTTGTGGATTGTGGGTTTGTTTTTTTTTGATTTCTCCTTTAAAACCTATTGATAGAAATTTAGAGAATATTCTCTTCCTTCTGTGGAACCTCTGAGAGAGCTGTTTACTCAGCAGCAGGGCAGTACTGCAGACAGGTGAGCAGCTGATGTACTGAACTCGTGGTCAGCTGGCTCCTCACCTGAAAATCAGCCCTTCAGTAGAAGGATTGCCCATCAGCTGCTAGGACTGGGAGCATTCCTGGATTCTCTGCCACTCTGGAGAAACATAAGGACCACAAATCCTTCTCTATACCCCTAGCAGGGAATGCAGGCACACATCTCAGCATTTCACATATACCTGCAAAATAAGGACCTGCACCAAATCACAGTTGTGCTGGTCTACCACGTTTCAAGCCAAATGTGCAAGACTTCTTTGTAAAGATCTTCCCCCTATTCTTCCCTCTAATTCAGCATCAGAAGCCACCCCTCTTTAGAACTGGAAGAGCAACTGTGCCATTTGGCATCCTTTGGCGTGAAAAGTGCTTACAGAGTAAAGTACCCTGTAAGCCTGCTTGAGTGATGTACATCATGGTGTCCCTGCCTTACAGCTGGAAAACTGCAGCCTCACAGTGCCTTCCTCTCTGTCCCTGGTAGATGCATCAGAAAAGTGATTTTTAGCTGCAAGAATAACAAAGCCATGGGGCCTTGTGAAAGGCGAGATGGATTTACTGCTGGAAACCGCATGCTTCTCTTCTCTTTTATCTACTGTCTTCCATTCAACAGTTCTCCTGTGTTATCTAGAAACCTAGATGGCCTTGTGCTACCTTTCTTCATCTCACTCCTATTAACTTTTGCCTCCAGGAACAGAAGGTGACTCTTTGCCACCCCATTTGCACACCACCTATAAATATGCTGGGAAAACCACAGGCAAAAACATAGATGAGAAAGAGAGCAGCACAATGTGCCATTGTAGTGGAAATGTGAGATTCTTTCATTTGGGAATGGCATACCAGTCTCTCCCAGTCCCCTGGGAGCTACTTATCATCTTTTCAACTGGGGCTTGCCTTGCAAGCATTAGATCTCTAGGAAGGTTTGCACAATGTCAAACAGAGCCAAAAGGGATCAGCTGGTCTGTTTCTAATAAAAGTGTTTTATTGCACATCTCCACCCATGAGCTGCGTTTCATAAAGACAGGTACTGCTCCAGTGCAAAGTGTGGCACGGAGCTGCTCACTGACTGGTCGTCTTTGGTTGGGGAACAACTGCATTGTGCATCACTTGTTTTGTATATTATTCTGTCATTAATATTATTAATTTCCCCTCCTGTTCTGTCCAATTAAACTGACTTTATCTCAACCCACGAGTTTTACTTTTTTCCAGTTTGCTCTCCTTTCCCACTGGGTTACGGGGGAGTGAGTGAACAGCTGATACCAGCCACCAGTCAGAAAACTAATTCTCCCCAGGTAAAACCAGGATGACATTCCACTGACCAGTTTTTATGATACCCATCTTGTTCCAGTCAACATTCGGTCAATATCTGAACGCATATTTGGACCTTTATCTTACAACTGTAAGTAAACGTCAGTCCAGTTTACTTCAAATAAATTCACATTGGTTGAGACGATGCATAAAACAACCAAGAGGAGACTCTTATCAAAGCAGACAGAATTCATTAATTACCTCAGTGGTGTTTTCCAACCCAAATGATTCCATGACTCAGTGAAAATAAGAACTTGAGAAAATAACTCTTCTGATAATTTAACTGTGAGTGCTGTTCTGTGAAACTTTATGGCAGTCTGAGCATTCAGTAGTACAGAACAAGCAGTTAGGTTTATAGCATTTATGTAATTTGTCTGAAAGCACTTGCAAATTAAATTACTGTCTTTCCTTCAGCTGGTTCTGAAACATGATCTTTGCTGGAACAACGCTGTCAGCCATGCTCCAGCACCACACACTTCTTCAGACAAGTCTGAAATAAACAGAAAGGAGACAGAGTGGTCAAAGGCAGTTCACCACATGAGAATGTAACCAGGATGACACCACAAGTCCTGCTTTTGCCCAGAGCTACATGGCATCTTTTTGGTTTTAGCTTCATCTAGACACTGGTGGCTCCACCACAACATCCTCAGAGTGCTGATGGCTGAAGCCACAATGCTCCAGCAGCTCTCCAGTCTCAAACGGGCTTTTTGCTTTGCCGCCACCAAAATATTTCACTGATGTCCATCAGGTCAACCTATTTAAATCACTCAAATATTTAAATCACTCAAGTGCCCCATGAATACATTAAAATAACTATACTGCTTCCAGGATGGAAGTTCAGGTCCTCTCTAAAATGTCATCTGATTTCAGAATTAGAAAAATACACAGTGTCCTCTGCTTTAATAGCCCTTTAAAGATAAATAGGCAGATCTTTGTTTGTGAACTTACACATGGTTTGCTATCTAACCTATTCAGAAGATAAAAGTGCTCCCTGTCACGTTATGTGGCTAGACTTTGGTTTGTTATCCCCCCCAAATTTATTGTCTAGTTCAACTGCAATAAATTTTTCCTGTGAAGCCATATCCTTTGGTTGTTCATTGTTGCCCATTGAATGCTGTACTCATAGATAGGAAAGTCAACACAAAATAGTGTCTTAAGGATGCCTGACCTTTGCCAAGGATCCAGGGACAGGTACACCCAGTCACATGCAGCTGCTCTGCCTGCCTGACTGCACCCAAAGGGGCCAACATCCAGGCAGGCTTGGCAGTCACTAACAGTTACCTGAAGGCCGACCCACGTGGCACTCATGCCTGCGAACCTTCAGGCACCAATTGTACAAAGTTGCCTCGAGTCAGAGCAGAATCCAGTTAATGGAACTTTGTTTCAACACTGCAATTTGCAAGTGGAATTGATCAAGGTACCATTCTTAGCCCAGTCCTTCCCAAGCGCACTGAAACATGCCATCAGCATTCCAGCCACACCTTTCCCTACAATGAACCATGAACTGATGCAGGGCAATCTGCCTTGGGACCCACATGTTTAGAGAAGGTCTTGTACAACAGCTCGGCTATCAACCACATGCTGAGATACCGAGGACAAAGCCACTCATTACCATCCCAGATCCTGAACCCAAGTGCCTGCACGTGCATGTCTTCACAGACATGGGAAGGGTCCCTTGTTCTCAGCTGGGGATGGTCTGAGGGTGGTTATGGCTACAAAGGGCAGGCTAAAGCCCACCTGTTATGATACAATTAGCAAGAGGGGTTCTGCCTCATCTCTCGTTATTGAAAGGTGAACAGAGACATCAACAACATGGGCTTCTCAGTATAAAAATTATTAAACTATCAGTGCAAGATAATTCCTGGGTACAGGCTATCCATCAGCAAACAAGGATGACAAATCACCCTTTATTAAGAAACTGCCACAGAAGTCCAGGAGAGGAGCTGACAAAAAGAACATTTGCAGCCAGAGAAGAGCTGCCCTACAAGAACCCACCTGGAGGGGCAGCGTGGCTGACACTGCCATCTGTAGGATCTTCACATCGTGCAGCTGCGTCACATCCCAGGCAGAATACTGCTGTGTTGGCTGCTTCCCAGAAGGCTTTCTCGAAGTAACGAATCTATAGTGCAGGATTTTCTTTTATGTCTTTGTATCACACAGAAATTTCTCTCTGTTGAAGTTTTATTCCCACTACATCGACATCAGACTTCCTGCCCTCGTTTTGCTCTCCAATGCGGACGCTGTCTGTAAGATCAGATATAGGGGAGAATGCTTGCAACCAAAGTCTCCAGAGGACCTCAGGGGCAGCGTGAGGGATCCTACAGTTGTATGAATTAGGTGTAAAACCACACAGCAATTTCTCCACCTCCACTGTGCTGACAAATTACAGAAGACAACAGGGTTGTACAGGACAGTGTGCAATTTCCTCAGGACGTTTTAGGGAACTGTCTCATTATCCCATTCACAGCACTGTTAATTTAACAATGCAATGGTAGGGTTGATGAAACTGGCATGGTCTACGCACAAGGGGGAAGAAGGACTAAGGCAGCCTGAATATAGCAGAAATATACAATCTCCTCCTACAAACAAGTCTTCAGAATGCCACTTCCCCTGCTTCAGGGTGACTCGGATTCATATTCCTTACTATTTTGCTTCTTCATTAATGCCATGTGGCTCTATCCTACCACAAGGACAGTGGATATGACGCAGGAATCCTTTGCTGCAGATCAAGGAAACCCAGCCCACACAGGAGGAATAACTGGCAACACTTAACCTACAATTTTCATGCAGTGCTCCTTGAAACAGAAGTCTTCTTCCTTCAGAAACAAGTAGTCCTCTTGACAACAAACTTTTATTCCAGTGACTCTTAGCTAACTTGGTGCACTTGACTGAGCCAACAAATACTCATCCTGCAGATGAAACAAAGCTGAACTCTTGGGAACTGAAGGACTAAGGAAAGATTTACATTAAAAGTAATAGCAGTAATAATAATCTGGTCCCAGTGAGGATGAATTACTCAGAGTTGAAACAGGCTGGGTGGAAACCAGTGAAAATATGACTTTTCCCATATTTAGCAATTAAGTTCAGCCAGTCCCAGAAATGCCAGATAAAAAGCAGATCACAACATACAGGATTTTCAGAAATTTGCTAAAGAGGAAAAGACTGTGCACTTCTTGGTAATTCTTGCTGAAGAAAAACAGTACCTGAGGTTGGACTTGGAGCTATTCAGGACCTCTGCTATTTGCACAAAACAACAGCACCATCCAGAGGATAAACAGTACTTGCATTCCCCTCCCACCACCTGCCACCTATCTACAGAAATTGTGCTATATAAACTTTATCACAATTATAAGTGAACTAAGGCTGCATTTATATTAATCTTGGGTAAGAAAAGCTCAGACATTTCAGGAGAGTGGTAAAAGAACTCCCAAAGAATCAAACTTTCCACCTCCAGGCAGCTCTGTCAGCGCTACCTCTCACCAAGCGTTCTCTGCACCAAGACTGCAATCTCTTCTCCACTGCTGAGGTGGAAAAAATGACTCCAGAGAAGATGAACAGTCACCATACCTCACCCCGGGTGATGCATCACAGCTTCACAGCCAGATGTGCTGCAGTGAGCCCACACATGACTGCACAGAGAAGGCACGCAACTCCTCCGCTACGTTTGGCCCTGTTAGCGCTGCCAGTTTTGGTGCTGTGTTGAAGCTGCTTAGGATTCCCCAGGACAACGGCTGTTTCATCTGTTTCCACAATGCAAACTCTTCAGTTTGGCTTTATATGAAAACAGTCACACTCCTCAAAGCAACTCGCGGAAAACAAGCAATTAACCCGTTTCTATGCAACAAAAGAAGATAAAGCAATGTAACGCTTCCTCTGTTTATTGTTACAGACACAAGTTAGCAGCTAAGGAATGTAAGCAGCACACAGCATTCTCAACAGCTGATCACACCGTGACTCACCCACTACACATCCCTACCTCGGTGCCTGCATTCCTGACCTACTTTGGGAATTAAGACAGCGTTACAGACACGAGATTTTCAGCTTCAGAAAAAGGAGCATCTCACAGCTACTCCAAAGCTCCTGGCTGGGATCCACTACGTGGGTTTAATATGCAAAAGGTAACAGTAATTCACACTCTCGTGTTTTGTTCTGTTTCCTAGCAGAAAGCCATGCTCACACAAGGCTCTAGCACTTCATTTTCCTTACCATCAGCAATCTTTACCAGCTGGTGCTGCTCCCACAACGCACAAACTCACAGACTCCTCACAGCCACTGTGAGCTTCAGACGGGGTTCACTCTCCACGTGAGATTATATTGTCTAAAATAGGCTGTTACAGATAACATGCTTTTTGAGCTCTGTTCCCACCATCCTTATAGGATTAAATGCAGCTATTACGGATTCACGGACCGTGAATTCTTTTGTCAGACACATGGAACCTGGACACAGCACTTAAGAGAATGAAGGGATTTGGAGAGGGAATTTATTTATTTTTTATTTTTTTTATTTTTTATTTTTTATTGCTACGACAGCCTCAAAACTCGTCTGGAAACTCATTCGAACACGCAAAGCGGCGCCGCCATCTTATCACGCACCGCCCTAATAGCGCCGCCCGGCGCATGCGCGCCCGCCGCCCCGGAAAGACACTGCACTCCCAGCACGCATGCGCAGTAGGGCTGCGTCACACAGCACGCATGCGCATTGCATGACAACGGCGGCGCGGACGCCTTTCCCGCGCTGCCCCTCCCGTGCCGTGGCGAGCTACGGGTGCCGCGCGGGGAGCGGGCGGTCGCCATGGCAACGAGGCCTGCTGCTGACCCGCCCCGCCTGCCACCTCTCCAGGTGGATGTGGCCTAGGGCCCTCGATAGACTTAGCCTTATTCCTCTCTGAAATACGGGCCTTGTCGATGACAGCTTTTACCGCTGTCCTGTCACCATCGTGGAGGCACTGCTCTTAGGAGACAGGATGGGTTGGTGGCAGCCAGTCTTCCCTGTGTGGGGCGGGCACTGCGGGCACCATTTCTTGATGAGGTGCTTGGGGAGATGTTTTTCAGACATATTCCTGTGCAGAGAAGGCTCACGTGTAAAAGAAGAAATATAAAAATACTCTGGAAATAAACTGTAGAGTCTACTAAGCAAAGTCTAAAAAGTCTTCCAAATCTGATTTCTCTTTTGCTTGCTTTCAGGAATAACCTTGGAAAAAAATCCCATTGCCCAGATGGAACGAAAGAGAATTCCCATATAGGAATTTCCTACCTTTCTTCCGTTTTACAGTTTGACAAAGGAAATTGTGGTTCCCACACACAGCAAGATGTTGGTCTGCTTGGTTTTTCACTTTGTGAGACACCTTTGACCATGTGCTGAACACGAGAACACCCAGATATTTAGGTTAAGTCATGACTTGGCAGTAGAGCCAGCTTGATCTCATAATCAGCATGCCCTGGCTTATGTGAAAACAATTAGAAGATAAAATGATTCCTAGAAGTCAAAAAGCATACAGTGTTATGGAATGTACTGTAGTGGGAAACAGTGACCACATAATGTGGTTCTTGGTGCCATCAGGCTCTAAAGAATTGTACAAAATAAAGAAAACCTCATCCAAAGAGATCATTCCCTAAAACGAGGTCAGAAAACGTGTGAATAGTTACTAAAACCAAGACAATCCTTTCCAATAAAGTATTTAACAGGATTTCATGAGAGCTACACAAGAAGACAATCAGTTTAAATTAGGAATGCTGGCTGATTTACTCTGTCTAAACCGCCAAGGTTTGATCAAAACTGTTCAAAACACTTGATAGCTTCACAGAGATTTCCTAAGTGCGTAGATTCTCGCATCATTTTTGCATTACAAGAACACAATCTGAGTTGAACGCAATTGTCCTTGTAAAAATGCCAGCCACTTTTCTGCACTGCTTTCACTGGTGTCAAGAGGCGAAGAGATGTCTCTGCTCCCAGGATGCAGCCAGCTGCTGTTTTCACAGGCATGAAGCTGAGCTCAGCAGGGTCAGCTGGAACCATCTTGGATTTGTGTCAAAAAGCCAGTGTGAAGGAGGATGAAGTATTCCTTTCAAGGAGATGAGAATGGCAGCTCACATCTAATCTCAGCACTAATGCTTTGGCTTTGGCTATTTGTTTTCTAACTGTAGGATTGGAAGCCTCTCTGCCAAGAGAGGTTGTGCAGTCTCCATCTGTGGAGGTTTTCAAGACCCAACAGGATAAAGCCCTGAGTAACCTGGCCTAACCTCACAGCTGATGCTGCTTTGAGCAGGAGGTTGAACTACAGATCTCCTTACGTCCCTCCCAACCCATGTCCCTTCCAACCTGAATTACTCTATGCTATTCTTTCCATTCGTTTTAAATCTGCTCTTCTATCATCTTTGGCTTCCTTCAGCTATCAAAGCAATACATTACAAAGTTTGAAAGTTCATTCCTACGGAGCATGACCAGGAAGAAGTTACAAGTTTAACTAGATTATGTGACTGAGACATATGGCTCAGCCAGAGATAAAATCTCTAAACGAGTCAAAAATACCATTACAGTTCTTCAAGAAAAAAAATGATTAAAAGGGTGAAAAACTGCAAGTCTTAAGAAATACATATCACAGGCCTGTGTGCATTTGCAAAACAACCTGGAAATGCAAAATAACTACTGAAACACATTTATAGCACTACAATCTCCACAGTCCTGTATAATAACGACCAAGATGACTTTTGGGCATCGTCTTCACTGGCTGTACGGTTATATATCATACAATTTAAGCTGCTCCTTCATGTCTCCTTCAGACATCTCTCCAAATGTGTCACTCTTTTCCTTCATGAGCCTGAAGATGGCAGCCAGCTGCTCTCTCTGAACCCTGTCAACAAGAAAAGGAGAAGTAGGAATAGCCAGTCCCCAGCAGGCGCTCTGAACAAGCTCACCAAATGAAACATGAAGCCAAACGTGGGTCATTTTACAAGCCCTGTTGACTGCAGGAAATCTGCCCATGCAAGATGAGAAAGGGATAGCCTCTGGTTCTGCATCCTTCACGCTCACAGCTATCTGATTATCTTGCATGCCTCTTTGCATTTCTCATGGAGATAAAACTGTCTGCTTTAGCACCAGCTTTGGAGGAGTACCTTAGGGCTTATCTATGCTCACAGTTTCATGTGTGGAAATCTGTAAGATCACCACGTCCCAGTTCAGCGGGCTCTATAGCAAAAATGGAGTAAGCTTCATCAGCACAGCATCCTTTCATTCTGTAGTGAGAGCATGCAGATGCAGAGTAATTCAGGAATAGCTGTTAAGTTTTAAATTCATATCTTACTGTAAAACTAGAGACTAGACTGCCTTCCACTGTGGACGTGACTTTAATCCGCCACTGGAAGACAAGATCACAGACTGGAATCTGCTTTGATTCAGGAGTTTGTCTGCCAGTGTCAAAAAGTGAGATGAACTCACTGTCCAGCAATGAGATGATTCCTCCGTGGGCAGAATCAGACCAGCAGAACATCTACCTCAGATTTCCAGCCCTAACGGTCCCACAGTTGATTGTTAATTTCCTGCTCCCCATAAAAGCTCATACCCTGATTTTTGCCTTACCTGAAGCAGTTAACCATTGTTATACGTCCTGCAGCGCAATGATTGGTATCTGCCACAATGCTTTGTTCGAGGAATCTTTATAGGAGAGCTTATATTGTTCACATATTTACTGCTCATTGCTTAGAGATAAAGAAGGGAGGGCTGCACGAGAATATCACGTATTCTCAAATGCCTCCCAGATGCCTAATGAACAAACTGATGCAACTGCCTACAGTTTTAGGTCAAAATGAATATTGCAGGTCTGTGGAGTCAGAATTCAGCAACTCAGAGCACAGATTTGCTGCAGTCCAATTTGCTGCTCTTCCGTGTCTTTAGCATCACTAGACTTCCCCTCAGCTGGAAATATTGATTCTTGCTTTTATTTCTACAGTCACCCTGTCGAGTGTCCTTTGTCCCCATCACAGCCCGCTCTCCGCACAGGGCTTTAATACGCTGTAATTAATCCACTTAAATGGAGGCCATTGGTTAACCTGGGGTAGTCTTCCTGCAAGTCCTGCGTGGACAAGCTATTAGCTGTTTCCATAATAGGAGCAGTAAAAATACCTATTGACAGGCAAAACCAGGACGCAACCCTTGCCTGAATGAAGAAAGCACAGCATCGACAGTTAGAAGTACGCACGCCAAGAATGAGTGGAAGGAGACAGTCAGGAATGAGCTGAGGAGCCCTCGCATCCCAGTTCCTATCAAGCTCTGTGTTTTCCCCTCTGGGCTCAGCCCCAGCAGGAGCAGAAGCAGCCAGCTGTCTTCCCAGCACCATCGCTGCAGGCAGGGCAGGAAGAAAGCACATCCTGGCAAAAGGAAGTTCATTTGCCAATTACTTCCTATTACAATTAAAACGCAATTATCTTGAGGCCAAATGTATCCTGATGTTGGAACCTTTTGGTTATGAAAGCTCTAGCCACAGCCTGTCCAGCACCTGGATTTGTCTATCCTTTATGCATGTTTCTCTGCTCACATGAAACACTTCCAGCTGCCCTTTCCAGACCAGAGGAGGTGCAGCACAGTCGTCACTGATCAATATTTTATTTTAGATCACCATTGGGTACCAGAGGGCACATTTCCAGACCGATGTGGAGAAATCCAATACACGCCTTTGCCTCACGTGTTGGAAATGCGGGCCAGCTGCAAACGCTCTGCTCAGGTCTGCATCCATCACTTATTATCTCACAGACATTAACAGTACTGAAACCTTCAGCTGCTTAAGGCTCCATTTCCTTGTATTCTTGTCTCCAAAACTGAGATCGCTGACAATCCCCACTTGTTTTTAAAACACAGCATCCATACATTCTGTCCATCCCCTCGACTTTAAATTTCACGACCGTACATTTGAAAGCAGAAATCAAAAAGAGGTGTTACTGCTCTGCACTTCATAATCTACAACAAAGGGAGAGCGAAACAAAGATAAGGAGAGAAAAGAGCCTGAGAAAGAAGAGAGACATCAAAAACATGAAACTGATTTCAAAAAGGAGCTTCTGCTATCAAAGGCGACCTTGTAAAACAACTTTGTAGTGCTCCAGGTTGTATTTTCTTGGTGATTTCAGATCAAAACTATCCCATTCACAAGTAGAATCGTTCTCTCTTCCCGTAACTGCTGTCCTCAAAGCTGCTTGGATTCAAGAAGTCAAAGAGGATTTTACTTATTGCTGACAAAATAGATTAATTAAGGATTTTTCAAAGCAGCCTAATTATTCTTGATAGGGAATTGAATTTGCATACTTCACTCCCTCAGGCTCCTTTAGGCACTTCAGTCTCAAACTTCCACAATTAACTGGAGTTTTGGAGCAGTTAGATGTAGGTATGTTAAAGCAGATCTAAGCTTCAGGAGCTGCTGGGCATCTGGGTTGGCAGCAGCTGAAATCCTGGGCAAAGCTCTGCATTGGGAAAGATTGCTAATTGCTCCACACACAAACAAGGTCAGGATGCTACTGCAGCACGGAGCTGCTCCAGCAGAAACAAGGGAGAACCCAGGCTTTCACCACTGGCCTGACTCCGTTCCTGTTGGAGTCACTTCTAGGGTAAAAGGCACAAGAAAACAGAATGTACCTCTAACCTAAAGTCCAGATTTTCAACACAGATCTCTTGAGGAAAAAGTTACAAGCTGCTGGAGAAAGGGAGAGCAAGCACAAACCAAATAAACTATTCAAAGGTTTATTGGACCAAACGAAGGCAATTTTTACAGATTCAAGCCACTAGAATGACAGTCCTTCATATAAGAGCCACCATCAGATACAAAACAAACAAACAAAACAGAAGTAAAAAATACCCAGACAGCCACTTGAGTTGAAGAAATAGTTTGACTCGCTGCCACTAGCAAAAATCTGGACTCAGCTATAGACTTTGCTGGATGTACGTATTGCCATGTAACAAACACAATGTATATAAGGCATTCTTTGCATAGTTGGGTGCTTGGGACACAGAGTCAGCTAGCCAGCACCAAAGGGAGACAGCAGCTGTACTAGTGGGTGTTGAAGCAGAGGGTGTGCCTAAATTCGTATGCAAACCACTGAAGACGCTTGCAGTTGTTGGCTGGGAAGGGGCAGCCCAGCCTCTTCTAAGCTGAAGCCTCCTGCTGTTCTTTAAACGAGCCCTTTTATTAAGAATTTGCCAACCCCAGGCGCTGGAAAGGACAACTGTGTACAAGGTTTCAAGTATCGTCTGCATAGGAATTAAAAAGGAAAGAAAAAAAATAAAAAAGAAAAAGCAGCCTGTTGGTTTTCTGATATGTTTGCAGCTTTAGCCAAGAGGCTGTTGTCCTGCAGTGAGAGAAGAATTGAAGGACGCGATCCCAGCCAGCCTGGTGCTTCTGCAACATCACTAGAGGACTTGGGCCCTCTTCTCACTCCAACAGACCAGCTGGCTTTCATTCGCAGCCTGCTGTGCCTGGAGCAGGCATGTGCACCTAGCCAAATTCATCCCCTGACGAGCTGAGGAGAGGTGCTGAGATGTGGCTCCTGTGGACAAGCCACTGGGCTAGCAAGAAAAAGAGGGCAATGGGATAGCAAGCGGGCAGAGAAATGGGGAGGGCGTCTCTCCCAGGACCCCCCTCATCTCATGCTGAGCTGTGGGAGCCCACAGTGCCATAGCTACCTCCTTGGGTCTCATCTCTTGGGCACAGAGCGGGGAAGCGTGAATCCAGATAACAACAGTCAAAGTGTGGTCTCCAAAGCCTTCACCACAAACTGAACAGCTAAGCTATCAACCTTCCTCACTCCTCCAGCCTTCCATCTACCTGCAAGATCAGCTCTTTGCTAAAATAACTACAGAAGTGAGATTTAAGTCAGCTAACATCTTCTCTCCCTTACTTTGATCCCACTTTGTACCTCCACCCTTTGGAATAAAGTAATGTCACACAGTGTTTGAAATCAGTCAGTTCCCACTCCCCAGCAGCACAGAAGGATTTGGCTCTAAGAAGAAACAACTTGGTAGTCTGGTACAAGATCCAGGCCAGTCTGGGAGAAGAGCTACAGTTCACCCACCCCTCTAAAGAAACAACACTGACTTCATGGCAGGGCTAATACATGGTGGTGAACAAAACTAATAGGCTCGCTGCAAATTTGGTATCCAGTTTGGGTTCTGTTTGAAGGAGAGGGAGAAAGGTTAACGTAGGATATCCCAGCCCCCCCAAACACAACTCAAGTCACTCATTGGGCCCAGCCCCAGTCCATGGAGACACACAAGGATCTCCTTAAACTTGATACCACAGGAGTTTTTGAAGAACTCAACTTCAGAGCAAGAGGGATGCCAAGTTTTGAGGGCTTATGGATTCTCTTATGGGTGTGTTTGGTTGGTTTTGGTATTTCTCTCAAGCCTTTAAAGATGCCAAGGGATTTCTTTAGGAGGAGGCTAGGGACAACTTCATATAGTCTTCAGTTCTGCAAAGAGAAACAAGGAGAGAAGAGAAATATTTCAGTCATTTCACCCCTCAGGATGGTTTCATTATTATTCACATAAATGAGCAAGGGGATAACTCAGTATGAGTGGAGGAGAAGGCAAGCCAGCTTTCCCCTTCTGGGAAGAGTAAGTCACTGTTTGCAAACCACGTGCCTCAAAGGAGGAGGCACGTTTCCTCATCAACTGCAGCAGGATAGCTGAAACCCGGCCAAAGACGTGTAAATCCTCTCATCTGGCATCAAACTTGAATTGCAATCTTTCTTTCTGACCTATGGTGAGAGCTGAAGAAGTCCAGCTAACTGGAAACCTTCATCAGCTCCAGGGATTACTGCCTCAGTGTCCCATGCAGAGCTGTCTTGGGCTGCTCACACACTTGTCCAGCCCACATTCCTCCTGCCACCTGCAACCAGATGAGCCAGGATCCGGTTTCCTGGATGAATGGGTCAACCTTTCTATTGATCTGTCTGACCAAAGAAAGGAGGCAAAACCAACAGACTCTATAGACCACAGTGCTTCCATCCTCTCCTAATACCTCAGGGAAGGAGGGTGAGATTATTAGATACACTTTATGGATGGAGACATCCAGGCACTCCCCAAGGTCTTGCAGCATGTTAGCATGAATGTGGTCCCTCATTCCCAGCTTGAACCCTTCAGATGCGCTGCCCTGACTGCCCCAGCTGCTCTCGTGGAATGCTGTGATACACATGGACCACAGCCTGATTCCCCTGAATTCAGTAGGATTCGCAGTGCCCATCACCTGAGTCTCATTCAGATGTCACCTGCTCCTGGCAGCTACAACATAAAGGCAAGTTGCAGCCTCATTTCTTCCTTATTGCTCTGCAAAAAGCTCAACTGTCTGCTGTTTTGTACAGACACTCAGCAACCCGGATCTCGGATGGGAGATGAAGGCTGAAGCCTCACAAGGGCCCAGAGTTCCTCAGGCAGTGCTGGGGAAGCTCAGCAGCCAACCCATGATGGCAAAGAAAGAAAATTCTCCAGAGTGGATAATCGCTCTGTGGGATTCGCAGCACTGACCATCAGATCATCCTGCTCAAGCCACACAAGCATAATCAGATTTTACACATGAGGGCATAAGCTCATTGCTGTGGGGGCCCAGAAGGAGAAGTTCCCTCCAGCGTGCCACAGTTGGAGTGGGGAGGGATGGAGGACATCAGGGAGAGTGGATGGGGCTCAGATGCATCCCCTCTGCAGGGATACTCACCTAAAGGACAGGGCTGGGCAGACAGGAGGGGTGAGATCTTAAACAAAACATGGACTTGATGGAGGATATCTGTCAAAACCACAAATTCCCTATCGGCAAAACAGGGATACCCCTTTCTGCTCCTGGAGCAAGCTGGGAGAGGGATTAAAGAGCATGAGGCAGACTGTCATGGGAACATCAGGGCCATATAATTCCCTAGAATGAGAAGCTCCATCATTGCTGCCACGAAGCGTGAGAGATTTAATTATCTTAGGGTGAGCCATGAGCCACCGCCTATCCTTGGGTCTTCCCTCCTTTCCATTTGACGTGGATGGTGCAATCAGCCTTACCAGCATTCCTTCCCCTGGCAGCATATGAATCAAGCCAGGTTATGGTCTTTTTTTAATGGATTATTTCTTCACCTATAGATTATCCAAATTGCTCTGGCCCCAGTAAGGGCCAAGTCAATAAATCATAGTGTCGATCAACTGGATGTGGTTATATGCAAGGAGCAACCAGAAAATAAGGAGCTTAGACAAGGGCAGGTCATTGGTTGAAAATGGCTCAGGAGCTGAAGCTGGGAACACTGGAGCATGAGGTTGAACAAAGCCTGAGGTAACTGGTCTCTGCTGCTGAGGAAAAGGGAAGGACATTTTTATCCCTTCCTTTTTGTCCTGCTTGCAGTTCCTCTGCAATCTGAGATCAGCATCTCCAGCACAGGTGGAAACCAATGGTCTCTGATGGCCTCAGAAGCATTGCCCTCACTCCAGCTCAGCAATGACATTGGCACTGGAGCGTGGACTTCTTGTCTTAGAGAGCAGGCAGCATCCCAGCGCTAATGTCCCTCTTGCAGTCAAAATCCACAGCAGGAGGTCAGAAATCTCACAGCTCATCCCAACTGTCCATAGCTTTCCAGAGGGGCTTCAACACTCTCCAAGGAGAAGATCCCCAGACACCTTGCTCTAACCACCTCTGGGAATTGCAACCATTTCAAGAAGAATTTTGTCTGGAAAGCTGATTTTCAGAAGCGTGGAGCATTCCCAGCTCCTTCCCCTAGCAGGTAAAGCAGGCGCTCAGCTTCTCAAGAACATCAGTCCTCTGGTCTGAAGTGCTGGCAAGCAGGGTGCATACCTTCTGGCGTCAGGCTCTTCTCGTTCCAAGGCTATGATTCACCTTTGAGGCTCCAGAGCAGTGAGGAAAGGCCACTGGCACTGGGCCTGGCATTGGGAAACCAGGCTCCCCCAGGCATCTCCCTCCCATCTTACTACAGAGACTACAGTCCCATCACCATCGCTTCCTATGTCTCTACCCTTGCGGTAGATATCATCTCACTGCTGGCAGTGAGCATCACGTCCAGGACCACAGTACTGCAGGAACAACACAAGGAAGGACTTACTAAATCCAAGCTTCCCCTTCAGTCCCAAAATTGTGGGCCAGCTTCAGTCAGTGGGTAAAACATGGAGAGAACTTAACAGCAGAATATGGAGAGAGAGTGCTTTGAAAGAGAAGAGTGAGAGAGTGAGAGGTACCAAAGGGAGATTTTATCTGCACAGATCTGAAATTCCTCCAGTGGGTGCATAGGACCTTGGGGATGCCTGTTGCTCCTCAGCACACCAAGGCGGCAGCTGAGGCAGCAGTTAGGAGCACAGTCCCAGCAGCTCAAGGACAAGGCTGGCAAGGCTGAGCTGCCCTTGCTCAGTGCTGTTTCAAGGCAGAAGCCTCCTACGCTTCCCAGCCGCAGCAGTGACAGCTGAAGAGGCCACAGCACAGCCAGGAAGGCAGCTTGAGCTCTGCCAGCTCAGCTCAGCTCACCTCCTCCGGCTCGATGCTCACCCCTTTGCGATGCTCCTGAACCCGAGTCCATGTTACAGAAGTGGAGAAAACAACAGATGGGCCAACCTATGCTTGTATGCCTGGCTTCCTGCAGCCCATGATGCCACAAGGGAGGCAGCCTGGGCTCCCAGAGAGTTAGCAGAGGGAACAGCAAGCTGCCCATGCAGCGTGAGGTTAAGCAGAAGCAAATAGAGCCAGTTGTGAGCGCTGGGTGAGGGAGATGCAAAGCAGCCACAAGCTGGGACAATTCAGGACCTCAGCCAAAAGGAAAAACCCAGGAGCTCAAAGCAGAGTCTGAAACTTCATCCCACGGCAGGGCTGGGGACTCACAGCCTGCAGAGGAGCGTCTGGAAGGCTCCCCCCAGGGATGGGAGAGGAGAGGAAGGGCTCTACTAGCCTCCCCTTTCCCTGCGTTTCCAAGGGAGGCATCCTGAGCTGCTCTGTGGGACTCATGACTCAAGCAGACGCTCTATAAATAGGGCCTGAGCTCAGCTCCACTGATTTCTCATAGACATTTTCCCTATGGAGAAGCATCACAGCCAGGGGAGTTTGGTGGGTCCCCCTGTACCCATGTGCCCCTTTCCTCCTAGGCTGTTCTGTGGCTGAAGGCAGCCTTCCCCACGGCCAGTGCCATCCCCATGGCTGGGGGCCGCAGTGAAGCAGTGGTCAGCCTGATCTAAACAGAACCCCACATTCACAGTGCTTGTAGCCCCCTGTTGCTACTTCTCCTCCCTCAGCCCAGGGCGACTATCGTGCTGCAGAAGATGAAGAGCAAACAAATAATAAAAATCCAAAGAAAGCCAAACTTACCAGCTTCCCTCATCCAAATGAAGTGCCATGCTGGACAGGAAAGGACAGCAAGCAAGCAAGCCAGGGCCATGTGATGGCAATGCAGGAGGTGGACAGGGACAGATGCAGAAAGAGAGCTCTTCTGAAATACAGCCTCCCCCAGCCCAGACCACCCACTTTTTCTACAGGGCCAGCAGTGGACATATTCAAAACTGGTCAAAGTCCAACATCTAAATCCTAGCAGCTGCTTCCTGCCCTTGTGTTCTCAAGTCATCACTGCAAGCATTGTCTGGTTCAAAATGGCACTTCGGCACAGCTCTCCCTAAAGCCACAGCTGCATCCCCATTTGATCTGGGATGTCTGGCAAAGCAAGATCAGCCCACTAACAGCCCTAGGACTGTACTTGTGCCCCGTCCAGCCTGGACAGGCTGCACCACTCCAGTCCCACATCCCCATGTCTTCTCTCTGCCTTTCCCTGCAGCTAAGGTCTGGCCACGCGCCCTGCCTTGCTGAAACTCCAGGGTCCAAGCCTGGGTTTATTAGGCGGCTCGTAATTAAGAAGCACTCTGGACCCAGCTGGGGGCCAGCCAGCTTTCCATTGCTAACTGATCACCAAGAGAAGGGCAGTGGGTAGGATTTACAGCCATCCCATTCCCTTTGCTTGAACTCCAATTTGCAAGCAGTACCTTCTCAACCCACCCATGGCTGGCCAGGAGAACCAGAGAATTAATCCCAGAAGGGCTGAGATGACTGTGGGAACCACGCTTACTAGCAAAGCAAACACAGCAGCCCTCCCTACCTTCTCCCCAGTCCTGTAGAGGTTGGACTGTGGTATCACCGAGCCATCCATCACACCTGCAAGCAGGAGGCTCTGAGCAGGCTGGGGCACTGAGTTTCACTCAGACACTGCTTTAAGGGACAGAGTGCTGTGAGGCTTTTCCAGCCCTGGAGGTGCCCTCATGTTTGCAGCTGGGCCCCTCAGGGTCAGAAACTTTGCTGTCCTGTTTCTCTTGCTTTCCTCTTCCCACTCCACTCCTGGCACTAATTTAGGTTATGCAAAACCACAAACATCTCATCCGAGTACACACGCAGAAAACACAGCCTCTGCCTATGCTGCAGCCCACACAGCAATGAGAAGCATCTTAGTGTCTCATTGCTGGCCAGGGAAGGTGACTGACTGGGAAGTGCAGCTGCAGCACCCAGAGCTTGGGGGACAGCTTCTGGTTTTCTACCTCTGCCTATCCAGAAACCTCAGAAACAAGAGAAGACAAAGAGGAAAGAGCTTCCTATGGACTATCGTGTGGGATCTGCTTTCCATTCAGCCTGCACACCTACAGAAGAGTGGGAGGGACTCAGCATCACCAAGGCCAACCAGGACTTGCTGGGACCTGCTCTATCTTGTAGAAAGAGAGAACTGAAAACAAAAACCTACGGGAATCTCTCTCCTGGCTGTTTTCTTTTTTTACTAAAAATGCAGCCTTGTTGCAGCTGTCAGTGCTCACTGCACAAACAAACCAACCCACTAACAGCCCTGGGGCTGTACTTGTGCCCCATACAGCCTGGACAGGCTGCACCACTCCAGTCCCACATCCCCCCGCTTTGCACCATGGCAGCTGCAGTTGGCAATCGATGACCAAAAGCCTCAGGTGCAGAAGAGATGGATTTGGGAAATATGCAATGCTGGCTTGACTCAAGGCTGCATCCTTCCCCTGCTCCCTTCCCCTTCCTGCTCAGACTGCTTTTCTCCCCCAGAGGAACAAACGCTACGTGCTTCTGTTCTCCATGTGCTGGTAACCCCCCAGGTGTGCAGTGCCACCAGCCAAGCAGATGTGTTTGCCACCAAGAGTGACCGGCCTTCCCTCCTGAGAAGTCCTGCTATTTTTTAAGACTGAAGTAATCAAAAAGCAGGAAGTTGCATCACTCCATGAAGGTCACATTCCTTCCCTTTTGAGTCCAGATTTAGCGCCAGTTTGAAGCTGCAAGATTCAAGTGAATAGCAGGCAAGGCAACCACAGCTTCAGGAGCGATGCAGAGTATGAGCAGAAGTGGGTTTTTGTTTAAACAACCCTTCCTACTGCATGTCTCTCCTCTCCTACTGTCTACGGGTCTTCCTGTAAAAGGAATTATCTCAGTAGCATTTCCAAAATCAGGTGTCCCCAAATGAAGGGCTCCTGATGACAGACCACAACAGGCAGTCCCAACTGGGAGCCTTGCATTCTGCATGTTGCTTCCACGCTGCTTCCCACAGGTGCCTGCTGGCCCATGGGGGTCAACTGAAGGGTCAGCAGCAGGCTGAGCCCCCACCTCCAGCTACGTGCCCTAGGGCTAACCACCAGCTCACTGCCCTCATTTTCCAGGTCAGGAAATAGAAGCATTCATGGGATGTCTGAGCTGAGGAACCCATATGGAAGAGCTGAGCAGCTGGACGTGAGAACCCTCCATTCCAGGTCCCTTTGGAGTGCTCGTGGAAGTGAGATGGAGCAGGGGGAGCAGACTCATTAATCTGTTATGGGGAGGGAAGGGAGGTGGGAGAGATGGCTCAGAAATAAACCCTCCTCCCCCCAGAATAAAACCCAAAAGAATAAAAAAAAAACAACAAAACACCACAGCAAAACCACCAGAACACATTAGCAGATGTTATCCATGGTAACACTACTTCTAAGAAACGGCGCATCCTTACCAAACAGATTTGCAAGAATGTTTGTGGCCGAGGACCTAAGGTACTTGCTACAGAGATGTGAGATCAGAGGTCAGCTCAATCCTGCAACATAAAGGTGGCAAACCTGGGTCACAGCAGGTTGGCAGCGGTCAGAGTGCAGAACGCATGGAACCAGGGAGAGGGACGGGGCTCGGGGGGACCAGGCTGAGCTGCTGCCCTCTGCTCACCTGGACCTCACCCAGCAGCACCCGCACCCACACACCACCCTGAAATGAGAAGCTGCTGATGGCACAGGGAAGAAAATAAGGCAGCGACACAGCAGGACAAAAGTAAAACATTAAAAGCAAAATTCATAAAGCTGCCGTAAGGAAATGAACAACACAAACAGAGAGAGACAGCAGAAGGGAGCAGTAGGAAAACGCGCTGCCAATGGCCCTCAGTGTGCGAGCTGCTGAGAGCTTCCAAGGCGTCCTCAGTGCCATCTGCCAGCCCTGGGGGCACAGCCCTGCCCTGGGATGTGAGCACTGATACCCATCCTTCAGTCCAGAGAACAAAACCTTGGCTGGGGATGCAGCGAGAGCGACGTCCCCTCACTGCACCCACAGGATGCCCAGTGGCTTTTGTTGCCACCAAGGAGCCAGCCCTGCAGGTCTCCCGTTCGAACCCTCACGCAGTGATTGCTCAGCTGGCTGCTGGAGCTGCAGAGGGTTTAAATGTACCTTTTGCAGTGGATTTTGTACCGGTGCTTAGCAGGATCCCCCAAAACAATTCCCATTGAGCCCTGTGGGTTGGGATTTCATTCACATTCACTCTGCTCATTCCACCATCCCCTCCCCACGTGAAAGCAGTGATGCCAACAGACCTGGCAAGTGTTGTACGGGCTGCATGCTCCAGGCATGATAAAGACATAATGGGAAGAAAGCAAACATTTTCCTGATGCCAGCAATGCAGGGTCAGCCCAGAAGCAGCCAGAGCTGGCTTGCATGGCTGAGACCAGAGCGTGCAGCCTAAGCAGAGCGCTGCTCCTAGCAGAGCTGCACAGCAGTGAACCCTGAGACCTGTGGGCAGAAAGGGAAGGCATCCCTTGGTGTGAAAGTAGGGCTAACATGAAGGGAAATGGTGCAGGATCAGCATGTTTAGGGCAGCCTGCATGGAGAGCTAGGGCCCACAGCCCTTCCTTGGGGATGACAAGGGAGGGACTGGCATCTGCTCAGCATGCTGTGGGCCACACTGGGATACGGAGCTCCAAAGCTCCACATTCACTGCCTTTGCTCCAGTATTTCAGAGCTGTACCCAAACCCTCAGGCAATTGACAGGGCAAAGGGAGGGGAAGGGGCAGTCAGAGCCTCAACGGATGGAAATCAACGTGGTGCCAATGGGTCCGTGGATATACACCAACTTGCACAGGTGAGACATCAGGTCTGAGCATCCAGAGGAGCTTGCCCAGCTGCAGTGAATCCCTGTGGCCCTGTATCTCCTCAATCCATGTGATTGTATTTGTGATGGTGTGAGATCTTGCTTCAAGAAACTGCCAACCAGATGGACTCAGGTGAGAAGGGAAAAAAGGAAACTCAGCATACCTTTGTTCTTCCTCAAGTTCTTCTTTGGTCATCATTGACTTGTACTGGTTTCCCCTCAGCTTTCCAGGACTGTACTTAAAAGAGAACGTCTCATCTGCAGCTGGGGAGGACAGGACAGAGGAGAGCAGGAGATGGTGTGAGACAGAAAGCACCTGAGAGGGACATTCAGCATCCACAGGCTCGAGCTGCACGCCCAGCCCTGCTCCCATGCATTCACCCATGAGGCTTCCACCATCGGTTCCAGAGCCTCAGGAAACCCTGAGGTATCTCTCCCCTCCTCCCCAGGGGCCCCTTTCCAGATCTCCCCATCTCAGCCTCGGGCTAATTAGTGCCAGAGCTCACAGATCTCGAAGCAAAGCTGATCCTTTTCCAATCGGATTTTATTAGAGCTCCGTTTGCTTTTAGAAACCTCTCCCCTTCCTTATCTTCCCAGAGACAACAGAGAACAGCAGCGGTGGGGGCGATCCAAAGGGTGGCCCTGAGGGCTCACGGAGCAGCGCTTATCTGCAGCTGCTGATCCACAGACCTTTATCTCCCAAGGACTGTGGGATGGAGCTGCCTCGTGTCAGCTGCTCAGCACAGCTGCACCCACAGAACCATCTGCTGTCCTCACAGAGCCCCGGGGCTCCTTCCGAGGAGTCCAACAAACAGAAGGTGCTGTGGCCCTGTATCTCTCCCCTCCAGGAGGAGCCTGACTGCCTGTGCATCTCCAGGACGCTGCATGTTACCCTCAAACCCACCATCCTGGGTGATACCTCCAGGCACCAACGAGACCCCATAAAAGTGGTCACGAAAGCGTATGGAAAGAAAATCAGCTGCTGCTGCTGCTTTGGGAGATACTGGGAGGGAAAGAACAGAAAGAGAGGGTGTAACATCCTGTTCCTTGCCCTGGTGCAGCCCAGGAGTTATTTTATTACCTTCGTACAGCTCGCCTGATTTCAAGGACAATTAAAATCATTTCCCCCACACGGTTCTCTGCCAAATTGAGATTTTGCCTGTTCAAAAAGGGCAGTTTAATCGCTGCTCCACCAGAAAGGAACAAGCAGCAGGGAGGAGAGGTGGCCACCTATCTCACTGCCCACGTGTTGTGGCTTTGGAAACCGCTGGATGTTTTCTGAGCTCAGGAACTTTCTTTGCAGACTGAAAACAAACTTCAGGAAGCACGGAGCAGGGAGGCAGGGCTTTCACGTGGCCGGCTGCAGGGCAAAGATGTGACCTACTTACCAGGAGCATATGAAAGAAAATATTTATTTTTCATCTCTTCTCTTGCATTGCATTGCAAGAGCTGGCAGTGTGTGAGCCGGGTGAGAGCCCTGCGAGCTCAGCAGCTGCCTCCTGCCTCCCATCTCCCAAAGTGGGGCTGAGCTGCTCTCGTGCACCGTGGGCTCGTGGGGATGCTGAGCAAGCCGTGAGCTGTGCGCGACTCCATGTGAGCTGCCCCCAAATAGCCATGAACCAAAAAGGGCAAACCTTGGCACAGCACCATCACCATCATCCTTTGGGCAGCAGACGCCCATCGTTCATCCAACCAGATCTACCAGCCCCAATAACACCCCCGATGCTGCACGGAAGCCCAGCAGGATGGAACACACACATGTCTTTGTGGAACCCTGTCCCCTACAGAGGGAAGGCGCTTCTCCCACCTCACGAGATTAAAATTTGATTCCCTGTGGCATTAGGGTAATCCTCCTGAGCCTGGGGATTGCCATGCTGTGCCTTACCCGGGTTGGGAGGAAAGTGGGGCAGAGCAGGAGGAGCACCAGCACAGAGGGATGTGGGCACAGCCCCACTGACACACTGCTGCTTGATGGGCCACCTGCTTTGTTTTCTCTGAGCACAGCCACTCCAGTGAGGCAATTCATCATTTTCCAATCAACTAATTGAGTAATTAGTTAAATGTGGCTCTGCCTACAGACTCCAGAGATGTGCCTCCAGGGGAGGAAGGAGCTTTTGGGGTGCTGCTCCAAGGGATTGAGCTGTTTGTCTGCTCCCAGATATTTAGTAACAGTGACAGCCCAAGGGCAGGGGCCCTTCTGCTGTGTGTGGATCCCCAGTAGCTGCTTCTCCCTCCATGTCCCTTCATTTTGGGATGTTGGGTCCTTCTCCCCTGCAGAGCTCAGAGATGGGGGACCATCCCCAGGCACTGGGGCTCAGCTTTTCAGACCATCCCCATGGGGCACTGCCTTTCTGGCACTCACCATCATCATCCTCCGTCTCTTTCACCATCAGCTTCTCACTGTCTGAGTCTGGATCTTCCTCCTGCAGAGGGAAAAGACAGAGCAGCCATGATCAGAAGGTGCTGTTCTACATCACCTATGAGAGCCCTCAAAATTGGGTACTGCTTCCCTGCCCCATTCTGAGAAGAGGGGAAAGGGATGCTTTGCTAACAAGCAACGTTCATTAGTCTGCTTCCTTCTCACTGCCTAGCAGTGTCATGAGAACTGCCCTCTCCCCATGCCCACGGGGCTGCCATTACAGTCATTTCCTCCCTTGGGCCCTCAAGCACCAAAAATAGCCCCAGGAGCAGGGAGGGAGGCTTGGAGCTGGGTCTGGGGCATGGAGGGGCCCAGCAAGAGGAGCATCCATCCCACACAGACACGGGCAAGCAAAGCTGCCCCCAGCAGGAGCCATCTCAGCTCAGGATGCACAGGGAGGAATCAAACAGCACAGAGTTTTAACACAAACCAAGTCTGGAAGTTTTGGGGTTGCCTCCCACGAGTCGCAGCAAGCTTTATCAAGGCCGGATTCCTTGCAGATGGAACGTGGGGAGGGAGAGAACAGCTCCAGCCCTGGAGATAAGGCTGGGACACAGGCAGTGCCCACACACGTGCCTTCCTCCCTGTGTGATGCAGACAGGAGGGGAACCAGCACAGACCCCGCACTGGGTTTGCAGCGGTGGCTTCATATCCACCACTAAGCGTGGTACTGCTCAGACCCAGCATGGTTTGTCATCGGTGAGGAATGCGCATTATTCACAGCCCCTTGGCTTCTCCTCACCACCCAGCTCCCCAGGAGGACACGTGGCTGACACCCCAGCAGCCATCGCTATTTTGGGCCACGCTTCCAAACATGGGCACTCACTGCTGATACCTGGGCAGCCCCGTGGCCAGCAGAGCAGCACCCAACAGAGAGGATGCTCAGCCCTGGCCCTGGGGGGTGCTGAAAGAGAACTGTTCCTGCTCCAACCCACTGGAAGCAACGTTTGATGGGAGCAGAGGGGGAGCAGGCTGGGCTGCCAGGCCAGCAGGCGATTGCTATGTGCTGTGGTAACACTGGGGAGCTCTGCTCGTGGCAACTGCTTGCTCACTACAGCACAGCATTTTTCTGCTCAGAGGCAGATGCCAGCAGCTCCCTTCCCCCCGCGCTGCAGCCCTGCCTTCCACAGCCCTGTCCTTCTGTCTGCCTGGTCGGGAGCAGCTCCCACAGGCAGCCCATGGGATGCGTACTGGAATGAGCCAGGCGCTGCTCCTGGCCATGGGTGCAAGTCCAAAGAGCACATTTGCACCCTGAACACACAGACAGAGTCTAGAAAAGCCCCGCCAAGACCCAGGACTGCACTGCTGGCAGCCTTTGCCCCACGGCCACTGCCAGATCAGTGGTACCACAGTCACACGAGGATGCGGTGATGCTGAACCACAGTGCTGCAGAGCAGGGGAAGGCACAGCAGCAGCCCTGGGGATGCTGATGCAGCAGTCGGGCTGCCAGGATGGAGAGCAGTTTCTGCAGAGCTGACACTGTGTGGCACAAGCAGCACATGGGTGGGACAGGCACCCCAAGCAGGAGCTGCCAGGAGCTCCCATAAGCAATGCCACCAAATCACAGCCCCCCCAAACCCAGCGCAGGGTTAAAATCCCCCAAGTCATTACCTTAAATAACAATGCGGCAATACAGCTGTCTTGGCTTTTGGCAGACCTTGGCTGTAGCACTCAAGCATTTGTTAGCTCATCAGAAATGTGCTTTGCCCTTTAGCTTCCATGGCCAGCAAGCAAACGCCCACATGTGAGCCTGACTTGGGCAGTGCAGGCTGCAGACAAAAGCAGCAGCGAGGATGAGACCCCCAGGGAGGTTTGGGGCACTGAGCAGTAACAGAGTGCTCCCCAAAAGCCCCACTCATGGCTTTCCCAGCCTATGAGCCCTCTTCCAGCCCTAAAGCATCTCCCAGGTGGGAAAGCCTCCTCTCTGTCATAGGGCAATATAGGCTGGGCTCCCCATCACCCTGTTTCCAGCTCATTTATGGCCAACCAGAGGCGGTTCCTCCCTCCCCACAGCAGGTTTCCCTCCTCTAAAGGGACGCAAGGAGGGGCTGCTGGGCCCCCACCCCTTCTGCTGTCCCGTGGGCATGATGGGGGCAAGCAGAGCCCCTCATCCATTCCAACTGCAGGGAAATGGGAAGGCCCTGGGCTGCAAAGAGGGGGAGAGAAAATTACCCTGGAAGCTCCCAGCCCCACGTTGCCATTTATGGCTGCGCCTTCTGATCCAAGCCTGATGCAAGAGTTTGCAAGAGGAAGGCAGCGGGGAGCCAGACAGAAAAAGAGAAGCCAGGAGGGAAAGGGGAAGGAAAAAGCCTTTAAAAAAGGGGGAAAAGGAAGCTGATGGGCCGAGTTTGGCAGAGCAGCAGCCCTTGGGTAGAAGAGCTAGTGGGAGATTTGGGGATTTCTGCTCCTTTCTGGCAGGACCCACGCTGAGCTGCCACAGCTCCCACCCAGCAGCTTCTCATTAGGGCAGCAGCATCCATCACGTAACGAGCTCCGACAGTGACAAACTAATTAATTTTTTTTGTTAGTGATGGAAGCCAGCAGACACAGGGGAACCACCACCAGAACCCAATGGGAATGAGGATCTCCTTCCCCTGATTCCCCCTCTTTCAGCCCTGCCCAGCACACGGAGAATCACCTTGCCCACCAGGGCAGGACAGGGACCTTGCAGGACAGAGGCAGGGACCAGAGCATAAAGGCAGCAGGAGGGAACACAGACAGCAGGGTGATGCACTGAGCACACCGACGCTGCTTCATCCATCAGCACTTGCTTCAGTGCTTAATGGCTGCAGAGAATCTGAAGCAGCACGTGCTGAGCAGACAGCAGGGAAAAGGAGAAAGGCCTCGGAGTGCAGAGCACAGCCCACTGCTGTCTGATGCACTGGGTCTGCCAAAAAGCTCCAAGCCTCCAGCAGCACGATGCTGGTCTGAGCCTCTGCTGAGTCACATCAAGGGACTGCAGCCCTCAGCCACGAGTAGGGCAGGGCTCATTTCCAGCCTGTGCAGCTCTCACTGCTTCGACCAAACTCCTTCCCATCCACACCTGTTAACAACTGCTTGGTGCCAGAGCAGCTCACCCTGCCCTGCTGCTGGGAATCACTTCCCAAGGAAGCAAAACCTTGTCCTGTATCGTGGAATCACTGAGGTTGGAAAAAAATCATTGAGTCCAACTGTCAGCCCATCACCATCTGTGCTTTGCTGTGTGAGGCACAACCTGCACTGAGCACAGTGTCCTCCAGGTCGTGGGCACCCTGGCCTGTGCTCACTGGGGCACCCAAAGGGGAAAGGAACATCTCATACAGACGGTCACCTTTGGGCAGACAGAACTGCAGTGCCACGTTCCTGAAGGAGGAGAAGGTTGCAGTGGTGTCTGCTCAGGAAAATGCGACTGAAGAGCAGCCAGGAGGGAGGAGAAACATTCCCAACTCGTGTTAATGAGACAACAGAGAAACTGCACGTCCTGGGTGCTGCTGAGCGATCCCAGCTGGGATACAGCCAGTGAACGGCAGTCCTGGGGCTCCCCAGCCCTGCAGAGCACTGATAAATCCCACAAGTCATCCCAGAGATGGACAGATGTCCCCAGCGCTTTTGGGAGGCTGTGACGATGGGGGTCTGCTTGAGAGCCATCCCCGTAGCCAAGGGATGGTGCTGGGACTCAGGGATAGAAATGGGAGATGAAAGAGGTGGGAGGAGGATGAGGTGCCAGCACGCAGGGCCGGGCACTGCTCTGATGATCACCACGGGACACAGAAGTGCCAACCCACTGCGCCTCGCCCGCTGCGCCCGGTGAGTCAGTAGCGATGCCTTCCAAGACAACGGCTGTCTGTCTGTCCGTCTGCACACTGCCCAGCAGCCTGGATGCAGTCACCAAGGATTAGCAATGCTGCTATTAATAGCCAGCAGGCAGCCAGGCCCCAGGCTGTGCTCCCCAGCTCAAACACGTCTGCATGCCCTGCATCCCTCCTGGGTTCCCAGGTCACCCTGTTGCCTGCATCCCTCGCTGGTACAAGGGGCCGCCCCGGGAGAAGCACCGTCAGTTTGAGCCCCTCGAGGGTCCCCAGGCCCACGGCACAGAGCATTAACGCAGAGCTCACGGAAGCCAGCAGGGCAAACTCCTTCCATGGCCGCTGGGTCACCCTTTTATTTTTAAACAAGATCCGGAGCTGGAGGAGGATTTACCAGGCAGCCCCCCACAGTTCAAGCACGGGTCAGAGCTCGGGGTGGGAGGCCAGTAGGGTGCTGGGGGGGGACACAAGGGGGAGACCTCCCTGGGGCTGCAAGGACAGCAGTTGGGGCATCCTCATGCTGCAGGGGGACGATTTGCTGCAACCCACAAAAAAAGGGGGGGACGGAAAGAGAGCACACCCCCAGCACCTGGAGCAGTTGCTGGGAAAAGGACGTGCAGCCCCCCACGCGAAATTCGCCTTCCCTCAAGCCTCCCTCCCCTTACCTTGCTCTCTTCCTCCTCCTCTTCCTCCTGCTGCTGCTGCTCCCGGTGTTCGGCGGCGGCCGGCGGGCGGGGGATGCTCTCGGGGCTCCGCTCGGCCGCGGATTTCTGCTCGGCCGCGGATTTCTGCTCGGCCGCGGATTTCTGCTCGGCC
>NW_024962289.1:1151219-1152574 GCF_019238085.1 Lagopus leucura
TCTGCTCGGCCGCGGATTTCTGCTCGGCCGCGGATTTCTGCTCGGCCACCGCCGCCTCCTTCTCCTTCTCTTCCTTCTCCTCCTCCTTCTTCTTCTCCTCGCCGCCCGCCCCGACCTCCTCCACCGGCACCCGGCTCCCTTCTACCCCCGGCCCCTCGGCCGCTCCCTGCGGCTCCGCTTCGCCCCCGGCGGCCGAGCTCGGCTCCTCTCTACCCGGCTCCGCTTTGCCCGGCTCCGCTTTGCCCGGCTCTGGCTGCCGCTCCGCCGCCCGCTGCCCCTCGCCTCCCCGCAGCTTCACAAAGACCGAGGCGAGGACGATGGCCAGGACGGTGAAGAGCAGCGGGACGGCCAGGTACAGATCCACGGTCACGTCCATGCTGCCGGAGCCCGAGTGCGCGGCCACCCGCTCGGCCTGCGGCGGGGCTGGGCAGGCTCTCAGCAGCCTTCACCCGGCGTCATCTCCCTCGGCCCTGCCCACAGCCCCGGCCCCATCCCCTCCCCGCCCAGCCCCGAGGATGGGGGGGAAACACGGCTCCGGGCAGGACGGGCTCTTCGAGGGCAGCGTGGAGGCCCAGATGGGCTCCGTGCGATGCTCAGCGAACGCTCAGCCCTTGGTGGGAGCTGGCACCGCACGGCAGGACGTCCCCAGCGAGGAACATCAACGTCAAACCCCAGGAGCTGGGGGTGGTACCCATGATGGCAGGGCGGTAGCCATGGGAACCAGGTGACACTCAGGAGCTGCAGGTGGTACCCGGATAGCCAGGTGCTAACGATGGCAACCAGGTGACACCCACATCAAACCCCGAGCATCACTCCTCTGCCTGCCCCAAGAGCTGCAGGAGAAACATAGCATAACCAAGCCATAACCCTGCTGACCAGGTGATGCCCACGGCACGGGGGTGACATCCCTGGTTTGGGTACACAGCGATGGATGACACAAACTGCTGTCACTGCCATCAGGGTGCTGAGAGTATCTGGGTTACAGGAGCCTCCCCACAGCACAGCGAGGTGCACCGAGGGACTGCAAATGGCAATGCCCAAAGACTGGGCAGCTCGGAGCCAGCACAAGCCCTGCCAGGGGCTGCGGCCCGGCTCTGCCACCGAGGACTTCCTGCCCCTCGGGGGGATGAACCACCGCTTTACAAAGCGCTCTGGAATCACAAGGTTTAAGCTGTGCACAGGTAAAGGCAGCGCTGAGCTCCCTGCGCTGCACAGCGGGAGCAGACATGGGAAGCCCACAGAGCTTCCTCCGGGGAAAAGGCTTCGGGGAATTCTGTGGGAGAGGAATATTTGTATTGAGCGGCTGAAAACAGAAGAAAAACGGATTAAATCCCCGGGGGGGGGGGGGGGGGGGG
>NW_024962289.1:1152674-1163983 GCF_019238085.1 Lagopus leucura
GGAAGCGGAGCCATCCCCGATCCTCACTGCCATTTATCGTTATCGCTAATCCTATCAAGCGGCTGCTTGCGTGCGGACCGTTGTATTCTTAGTAACGACCCGTCACGGTGCTGATCTTCCCCTCTGTGTTTTGTGGGCTCTGAGCATCCGAGCAGCCCCGCAGCTCAGCGCTGCGCAGCGGGCAGCCGCTCCTTCCCAAGCGCGTTCTTAAGCTCAAACTTCCACGCACGTTTGACTCGTCAGATGCAGGTGATGCAAAGGCGGCGGCAGCCCTGCCCCGTGCTGAGGAGCATCAACAGGAGCAGAGCAAAAAGCTCCGCGCAAAGGCGTTGCGGCAGGGCGGGTGCCAGTGCTGGAAGCACCACCGACCACGGCATCCACTTTCCTTTAGCAGCAGCGCGTTTCTACAGCCGTAGCCGTGCAGGAGCGCGGCGGCGGGGTTTTGCGATAAGGCAGAGCCGGGACCGCGCTGCCCTCTGCCGGTCGGAGCCCCGCACGGCTGTGCCGGCACAAAGGCCGCTTTGACGCAGCGCTCCGAGGGGGAGGAGAGGACAGAGGGGCAGCTGCAGAGCTCAGCCGACAAAGGAGGATTGAAGGAGCGGCGATCACGGCACGGGCAGCATCGCCCATCCGCCGCGACGGGCCGAGCACGAGGGGCAGCTCGGCAGGAGGGCCGGGGAAGCGTTTCGACCTACGACGCGCTTCTGTCTGCTGTGCTCGTTTACCTGCAGCCGTGCAGCCCCACGGCATCCCCCCGTACTGCAAGGAAGGCGTGGATCTTCGGAAGGTGACTAAAAGTAGTTCAAAAAGTGACTAAGAAACAAAAGAGTGCAAAATAATTGATTTTATTTCAAATAAAAAGCAAAACCACAATCATCCAAACGAGACAGTTAAGAGTATCCCAGCTCTGCTGGACGGGGCCGTAAAAGCAGCTGATGGCAGAGGCAGGGCTGGGGGCTCAGGCAGGCTGCTGAACGGATCAGTTTGCCCCTTCCTTCCCTCCTTTGCAAGAGGAATGCAAGAGGAATTCCTGTTGCAATGTTTATTTCCATTAGATTAGCACACACGGCCATCTCAGCTGATTCAGTCAGCAGCCTTGCTTTCCACCCCACAACGGCTGGGGATTGGAGGAGGAAAAGGCTCTGGGTTTCTTATGAAAGAAGCTGCTGTCTTCCTTCCAAGCATGTAACTGAGAAGACAACGCAGAGCCAGCCCACCCAAGCTGCAGAGGGGAGGAAGGTTTGTGTGCCAGCGCCTCCTCAGCATCACCTGTCCCCAAGCACTGTGCAGCAGCAGTGCTGAGCTGTGTGCTGCACTTCTGAAGGGGCATTAATTTACTCTTGAACCCCCAGAGCAAACAAGCCTGTGCTGGGGAGCAGAGCTCACGGCTCCCTTCCCTTTGGCAGGGCAGGCACAACACCAGGAAGCCCGGCCCAAACCAGCACGCAGCTGCCAGCAGCCCCAATGGAGCAGGCTGAGCACGGGGCTGAGCAGAGCAGTGCTGCTGTGGGGCTCAGGGCAACGAGGGGCTGGCTGGGTCTGCTACATCCATGGCTCTACAGTAGGCAGAAGCAGTGGGGTTAGGAAGAACATCAACGCTGCAAGGAGCACAAGTGTGGAGAAGCAAGAGCACAGCCGTGCTCCCCAGCCAGCCTCCCACACACATGGATCCAGGCACGAGGAGCAGCTTCAACGCTGTGCTCTGGCATGGAAGGGGCTGGGGAACATCCCCTTCTTGCTGTAAGGCCAACGCTCTGATCACAGTTAACTTACCCACTTCATTTCTTATTATTTTTAAATCCTCATCTAGCAAAATAGCAGAACCTCCTGCTTAGAGCAAGTGACAAAATGCCAAATGTCCAATTCTGGTCAGACAAAAAGCCTCATTCTGCCTCCATTTATGTACCATGCAGCAATTCTGGAAGGGCCACCGGAGCAAACCATGTGGCCAAAAGTGCTGCATGACATCCCAAATGTTTTCTGCTAGGAAGAGCTAACGCCTGGTTAGGAAGCCTCAGCTTGCTCAGTATTGCTGGAAAACTCATAGGAGAAGGAAGTCAGAGCATCTTACACAGTAATCACATTTCAGCCTCACAACACCCCTGTGAGGTAGGTATTGCCCCTTCTTAACAAAGACAGAAGCTCACCAACTCAGTTGAAGCAAGAGCCTGTAAAGGAAGAACCAGAGATCCCAGCAGTCCCAGTTCCCAGGCAGCACACACAGCTTTGCTTCCCATCCCGCAGAGCTGGCGGTGCTGGGGTTCATTCCAAACACTGCCTTTCTGTAAGGGACCTTCAACAAACGCAGCCTCTGAGCAGAAACTGCTTCATTTCACCCCATGAAGAGTTCGCAGGCATGAAGGAATAGAATGCTCTGCGCTTCGGATCTTCCCTGCTGTGCTTCTGGTGGAGCAGCGCTCGGCCTGTGCTGCAGGACTTCAAGATGGCAAAGCTGATCTCTGCATGCCAAACACAAAAGCGAGCTGCAGCACCTTCCATACACAGCAACTGCAGCACCAAGGAGGGCAGGCAGCCTCCTCAAACACAGCACACTCCTGTCTCTCCATTCCTCCAAAGGCAGCAGCTCTCTCTACCTGCTCTCTCTGAGGACTACATGGGTTGTGCAGACTCCTGGCTGTTCAACTGAGCAGGAAATAAAAGGCAACCCTGGGCAGAAATGCTACTGGTTTGGGAAGTTTGCTTCAAAGTGAAGTAATCTGGAATAATCTGCGGTGCCCTACAGGGCAGGCATGTCCACGTGCACTTATGTCTGTGACTAGAAGAAATGCAGGGGTCTGGACAGCTAACACCAACACCAACAGTACACCAACAAACCTTCTCTCCCTCCTCACCAACACACTGCTCCTACATGAACTGACTGGTGCTGGAATTTCAGAAGCTGAGCTCCTGCCAAATGGAGTTTGGGCTCCCTTGCACAACAGGACCCAGCCCGATCTCCAAGAAGGGAGAGAGTGTTTAAACAGGAAAGAGACAGGGTTAAAATAAATAAAATCCAACATTCCGACTGCCATCAAACCCTGCAGATACAACAATTAAGGCTGCCAATCTGCTTTTTAATTCAGCCACCAGTTCTGGGCATCAATGCAGGATCAGTACATGCACGTTACTTTTGCTTTCAACCTCCCTCTCTCAAAGAATGGCTGATGTGAGATGTAAATATACAATAACACCACCTCCTGGGCCTCAGGAGAGCACTCAAGGAAGCATCCCAACACAGCCAGCTCCTGGCTGCACTGTGCAGGTAGAAAGGATCTCTTCCTCTCAGCACGTCTCCAGCAAGACAGACCTCTTTGCTGACACTACCAGCAAAAGCCCCTGTGAAAGGAACAGCAGATCCAACAAATCCCTTGGGGATGAGAGCTCTACCTGCCGTGATACAAACGCACCTACACAGACTAAAAACATCACATTTCATTTGTATAAAGCATCACACAACAATACGCCCCCCTCCCAGTCCTTTAAAATTGGCACTGCACGTTTCTGAAGCCATAGCCTCAAAGAAAAGCCATTTACACACGTGAACCACACCGGCCCAAACAAGTCCACAGCTCCAGAACTGCTCAGTATTTAAAGCCCAACAACTGTTGTTGCTATGTAAGAGTCAGATTTTGTCAGTTGTTGCCCGGTGCTGAACATCACACCTACACCTAAAGGAGTGTCATTACTGGCAAATGCTGACTTTTCCCCCCATGTTTTTTGCTGTGCAAGAAACTCCAGGATTCTCCGGCTCCATCGAGATTCCTATGGCAAGGTGCTAGTGCATCTGTCACTGCACAAAGCAAAGGTAAATGGATCGTGGCTGGTTGAAAGGATGCACTTCAGATGTGTACGTGTGGATTAAGAGCACAAAAGATGCTTCAGGTGGGCAGTCAACTCCACTGAAGTGGCTTCAGTGCTTGGAGCATCCATCCCACCTCCGCCGCCATCCCGCTGGGCCGAAGGGCTGCTGTTCCCTTCCTCAAGTGTACAGGACAACATGTAAACATAAGACAGTATCAAAGCAAGGCAGGTTTCTAGGTTTACCTGCTGGTTTTAAAAAGTTCTTTAAAAACTGACCGTTGTCTTCCTCGCCAGTTACACAAGCCATTCAATACTTGGCATGTCCACACCCACGGATGGGCTTTTAGTGCACTCGCTCGGGGCGCAGAGGGGACAAAGCATTGCACGAGTCGGGGCATCCCCCCTTCAGTTAGTAAGGAGCCAACCTTGGACAGCACAGAATGAAGACTGATGTTTGGACTGAAGGGAAGAGACCAACAAGGATTGTGAGGAGCAGGAGCAGAAGGGGGCAGGACAGAGCTGGCTGGCTGCTAACGGAGCTCCGATGGGCAGCTGCCTCTCGGTGGGTGCTTTATCTCTCAGGGGTAACTGCGGCCTCCACAAGATTCCCTAATCCTGTCAAAAAGAAGAAGTACAACTGCCCGTCATCAGCTGCAGCATTTCCCCTCAACCTGGGGCACAAAGCACAGCCTGCAGGCTCACTGTGTGCTCGCACTTCCCACAGGTAGGATTTTATGTTTAAAAGCCTTTCTATCAACTAAACCATCACAGTGCTGGAGCCAAAATCCCACCCCGTGCTCACAGAGAGGAGCAGCCAGCCCACAGGAAGGAGAGCGGCGCGTCAGGCAGAGCTGGCTCTAGGTAGGGTGCTACTTTTTGCAAATTTGAAGTGCAAAGAACTGAAAAAAAGCACAGGACTTTCAGCTGTGCACACAGGGGCTGCGTTTTTCACACTTCTCCAGCAGGGTCTGCATTATGGTTTGTTGCATCCTGCTGCTCATTGCCTGCCTGACAACATAGCTGGCTGCCGAAAGGCTGTTCGACAGCACCTAAAGCAACTGCCAGCAGGAGAGCAGTGCATCACAGCAGCTGAATGGCAGCAAGCAGGTCTTCAGGCAACATCCTAACAAGCACAACGCTGGGTATAGAACAGATGTCTGGACTTCCTCAGGTAAATGACTGGCACACCTTCAGCAGGTCACACACTGTGTCACCGCACCCAACAGCTCAGCAAAGGAACTACGCAGCAATACAGCAGTGTTGGTTTACCAAACCACGAGGAATTGGCTTAAAAAATCTGGCAGGCCTCTTCTACGTGAGAAAAAAAATCTTCATTTAGCAAAAACCTGTTTGACTCATCAGCTCCCAGTGACTCTGCACATAACTGAGCAACTCCACAGAACTTATCCCAAACAACAGACGTTCTTGGTTCTGCAGAGTTAATGCTTTCTCCCTCTAGCCTGACCAATGAGAAGTTTGTATTATTGTTTTTTTAAATAAGTAAACACAGACATCTTACATTTTGGCAGAATGTTGGCTTTAACAGATAAAGCAGTGGGCCAGACTGAAGTAATCCAGACAATAATAAGAGAAAACATAGAACTGCTTGGAGGTTTTGTTTGGACAAGGCATCCAAATCTGAGCCTGGCCCGATTGCTCCTCATCTCAAACTGTTCACTTTTCCTGTGTGCTCTCTAAAGAGCACAATGTTCCATCTCTCCCATTAAAATATATATATAAAAATATATTCTCTATTAAAAATAGAACTAGGACAGTAATAAAAGCATTTGATAAGGTACTTAAAATATATCTATATTATGAATCTTAGTTTTCAGTTTGGAGTAATTCAAAGCACTGGCCGACCGCTTCACGTCCTGCATGGAGCAACCCCTCCATCCCTCTATCCTGAGGACCTGCCCTATCTCAGCTCTGCCTCCTGCTGTCCTCTCCTCCTCCTAACAACCAGCAGCTGCCATCAGGTCACCTGGAGGAGCTGCGCTCTTTGCTCACGCAGTCGTCCTGGGAAGTCGTATCGCCGTTCCCCATCATGCTGCACGTCCTCCTCTTCTTCCTGCGGTGCATCATCCCCTCTGTCTCGGAGCCGGAGTCGCACTGAAGCACGGAGAGATGAAAACAGAGCTTAGAGAAACCCAGGAAACTGTGCTCGTGAGTTCAGCACAAAAACCACCTCAGCAATTCTGGACAATCACAGTTCAAAGACCAGCTCAGGTTGAAGAAATCCGTTTTAAATTAAGTGATGAAAACCCACAAAGAGGCACGGTTAAGATTGGTCACAGGCTACAGTGTGTTTGTGGTGAGACAACTGATGCATTCATTTTGGCTCCTAAAAGGGTTTGGAGGGTTTTTTATAAGGGCAGGCAGCACTCTGTGAAGCACTCACCCCACACCAGGCACTTAGGGCAGTCCCATGCTGTGCCTGTCTCTACTCTGGACCTCGTTCCTCCTCCCCGTTTGAAAACCATCCGACTTGCCACCATTATAAACGACCACGGCTTGGTAAAATGAGTGACAGATTTGTATTTTAGATAAAAATAGACCCCAAAAATATGTTACCTCTGAATCAGAGTCGGAGGAGCTGGAGCTCGAGGAGCTGGAAGAATCACTCGAGCTATCAGAAGCAATACCAGTAGATTCCTGTAGGTCAACCGAATCAGCCAGTGCTGCCAGGTCAGGATGCTCCTGCTTTAGGATCCTAAACACAGTTCCAATTTCAGCATTAGTCTTTCAACAGCAACACTATACAGAGTCAGATGGTTTTGTTTCACTGATTTCTATAGGTAACACGAAAAGAAAGTTATTAAACCTCTCACCTGTACCACTTCCGTGATAATTTGGGTCTCCCTCTCACCGTTTTGTGCCACACCACGGGGAAGTTGGTACAGCTGGCAAAGTTCTGTGTGATGGCAATCGTTGTGTCCAGGTTGAGAACTACGTGCCACCAACCACCTGCAAACACAGCACCGTGAGCATTGTTGCACATCCAGCAGCTGCCACGCATCTCTGTCCTGCAGCAGAGGCAGAAACCAGACCCTGCCTCCCAAACCCAGGTGAGCCTCCCACCAGATCTTCTTTCCTCAGCCTTATTTCACAATTCATTCCGCTCCTCTGCAGGTTCTCATTACAGAAGGCTGCACAATGTTCTGGCCAAATTATCCACCTCACAGGCAGCGACTGAAGATCTGAGCTGACAGCAGCATGTTGCCTACTGACAGCCTATCTAACAGCATGAGCCTTTGTAGCCCAGGCTGCACAGAGACCCTCTGTCAAGCTGAGCACACTTTCCACACTGAATTAGCAAGGTTCTTGTGATTACAGGCCAGCCTTTCACTTAAAAGTAGATGCAAATTGTTTCCCTGCACAGACTAAGAATAGACAGCGATGTTCTTCTCACCCACTTAAAACCTCCAAAAAAGAACAAAGAAACAGTTTAATGGAAATTGACAGCTACAAAATCCTAACAGAGGGGAGAGGAGTCACTACTAAGTGCCAAGGCAGTCACAAGGCACTCCTTAGACATGAAATCAGCTGTGCAACACAGGCAACGTGGATGGCAGCTCCATGCTGTGATGCAAGATCCAGAGGTCAGACTGCAGGCACTGAGCTCACCCACACAATGCCACCCACTGCCACCTCAGCTCCCAGTTACAGCAGGCACACGTTGCACAACCATCTTCTGATAGAAGGATGCCATTGCCATCTTCCTTTAGCTTTTGTTTTTGAGATTAAGCATAACCACGGAAAAGTGGGTGGAATGCATCAGTGACTTTAAGTATTTCCTCCAGCCAAGACAAATCCACGTGCAGTCAGACTGCCTAAGCTACAAAATCCAGTGGTGATCATGCTGTGGTGTTTATAAACTCCAACATTTTTGGGTCTGAGAGTTACTAATACTCAAATACTCAGCTTTCTCTCTTTATTTTTACATCTCAGTGTTTTCCTATTAATAGGATCACAGTCCTATGAATGTGCAATGCAAGTCTGACTTGTTTTGCCACCCACACCACATGCAATCCTACACTGCAGGCCGTTGTATGTCAGGGCAGTCAGAAATAACCGAGCAGTGCAGAGAAAGCCTCACAACACACAGCCCTTCTGAAACAGCCCAGAGTAGTTTCCTTTGCAAGAAATGAGCTGCAAGAAATCTGAAACACTCTTTCTTTCTCAGACTAGTTAAAAACCCACTTCTCTCTGCCACATCTGCTTTCAGGAGCCATTTCTACGTACCTGGTACAAAAACAGTCTCTCCTGGCTTCTGCAAGATCTCCAGGGGTTTGAATTCAGGAGGCCAGGTGGGAAGCTGCGTCCTGGGGTAGATGACGTTGAACCACGTGATGGCCTCGTCCTGCTGGTTGCCTCCCTCCTCCCGTGTCACTTTGATCAGCTCTCTGGGAGTGCTGGTGGGGAAGAGGCACCATCGCTTGTGTCCCTGCACCAAGGCGTTCCAGGCGCTGGTTCCCAAGGGGTCGATGTGAATTCCTGTTCCAGAACGAGGCGGGCCCATCACAAACCATCTGCACGGCAGGAAAAAAGCCACAACCCTTCAGTCACAGAGCAAGCAGTAGCTGCTTTCTCTTCTCCTCACATACAGATTGATAGTTATAGCTGTTAATTCGGCATACGGTTAGAAACCAAGGGAGTCACCTTGATTCCCTTCTCCATTTATCCTCAAATGATGCGATGTGGGTTTAACCTAAAAACCAACATCATCTGTGACAGGAAGGACTGCGAGCCAGGACAGTGAAGACAGCTTTTAAACACAAAACACAGCTATGAAATAGAAACAGTTCTTTTCATATATGTACTGACTTCAAGGTAGATGCACTCCCATTTCTGCAGCAGTGTTTATGAATGCAATAATGGCACAATGCTCTGCACCAGGGCTCTCATCATGCAGGAGGATTCTCCTAATCTTCTCCATTTCTAAAACTTGCTACTCATAAATGGAACCCAGAGGCACAGAACAATGAGGAACTAACAAAAGGCAATACAAGTAAGGAACAGAGTGAAGTTATGCAACCCTGGCTTCCTTCTATGCCTTCTGTTCATTTACAACAGGCTTTTTATTCCAATATTGAAGTAGCTGGGGATTATTCTCTGGTCAAGATTTGGTGTGGATGTTCTCATTCCCAATTTGTAAAGCTCACTTCTGATGGAGAAGTTTAGCTGCCACAGATGTTTAAACACAGCAGCACAAGAGCACTATTACAACAGATAGAACAAACTGAATCAGGAGGCTTATTGCCACAAAGCAGAAGGAAAGGACAATATCTGTTTAGATGGAAGAAACTAAAGCAGCATGAACGTGAGCCTTCTTCCATCCAGACCCCCCTGTGGCTGTGGTACCAATGAGAGGAGCTCCAGGGGTCACAGCATCTCAAGACACAAAACTCTCCAGCTCCCCTTCCCAACTCAGGTGTGAATTAAGCTGGTTTCCAATCACTGCACGCTAGCAGCAATGACTGCATTTGTGAATGGCTTCCTACTTCGTTAAGCAGCCACAAATAAGAAGACATGCACATCTTCCTCTTATGATGAGGAAGTACAGCACCTGGTTGAATTTTCACTAAGCCATTAAACTGCTGAATGCTCTCCATCCATGTTTGTTTAGAGATACAAACTCCAGGTGAGGGCTGTAGCTGTGCCCTTTCACACCACTCAGAAAAAGGAGAACAGCCTCAAACCAACCCACTTTTTCCAGAACAAAGTGCAAGAATGCTTCCATCACAAGCAAGGAGTTCAGCTCATGCCTGTGGGTGTGGAGGGTGCAGGGGAGAGAAGTATCAGTGTGAGTCACAGCTGGGGTGTCTCCATCACTTGGAACTTTGATGGAGTTCTGTCACTGTACCTCAGTTACTGCTGGAGACTTACAGGGACCACATGCACTGTGCTTTCACATTTGAGCACAGCACTGTATGCCCTTAGAAGTCAATGAGAAAAAGTTCCTGCTGCAACTTTGTGAAAAAAAAGCCTGAAAAACACAACTGAGCTATTATTTGTTAGTACCTCGTTCATATTTACCCTATTTCATTAAAAAACCAACCCACACCAGGACCTCACGTCACTCAGAGGGCAAGTCATTCTGTAGCAATTATCATGTGGCTGTAAAGACTTTAATTACATCTTATTCTCATAGCACTAGAAAGCATTGTATTAATGCAAATGGAAATTACTTTGTACCTAGGAGCCAATATGTAAGGTTGGTGCATTTCATTTCAGTAATCAAATGCAATTTCCTTTGCCTTCTAATCAGATAGGAAAAAAAAAGTTTGAAGACTAAATACATGCAAAAACATTATGCAGTATCATCATTATCTGAAGGGGAGCTAAGAAGTAACCTCCACCCTTCAAAGTAGTCTGTTTAAGATCTTCACCTTACAAGGACTGACCCATAATTAAATGAAACCCTGCACTGTACATAAGCCAGAAGAAACCAAGAGCAAATCTCGAGGCATTCTGAATCTGAAGGCCAGAAGGCACTTCACACAGCAAGAAATTCATCTTCGTAACTTTCAAGCACTTGGCATTTATTCGTGGAAGAAAAATTAAGAAACCAACTGGTAAATAGATTGGTGACAGAACAAGAAATCCTGATTCACAAATCTGTTCTTCCCTTCTTGTGCATTGAAGGCTTATAAGCACTTCAGAACAGCAAACACAAAGCTATTGTTTCGCTTTACACAAAGCGATTTTACTTCAGAATAACCAGAGGCACAGGAAGGAACCTCAGCTGCCACTCTGCCGTACCTGTAAGGCGGCCTTCGTTTCTCCCCCGCATACTGAAACAGATCATCAGTGAAGAACTTGGGTACTTTGTAGTCCTCCAGGAGTTTCCTGCGCTTGGGATGCTCTCCATAACTGCTGTCAAATATGTACAGCGGGCTGTCATCACGTGTGGTCTCCATGTACTCGATGTAGTATTTCATCTTCATCTTCACTGAATAACCGTCGTTGTCCTCCCCGCATTTGAACTTCTGGTTCCTGTACTTGCGTTTCAGCCGCTCCAGAGTCCACTTCTCCTGTGCAGACCAGCCCACCTGGGCATTCAGCAGGACCACGGGTTTGTATGGCTTCTCGTAACGCTCCACAAACTCCTCCACGGTGAGCTGCAGTGCATCCGCCCGCTCCACGTTATCCTGCGAAACCAAGAGAGGAGCACAGAGTAGCTGTTAGGACAAACGTCCCAGGTGCTCTAAAGCAGCACAGAGGCTCTCCACGCTCGGGCTCTGCTCCGCACACCGTGAGGCTGTCAGACCGCCTGCGCCTTATTTTAAGCTCCCTGAGGGTGCAGCCCTAATTCTGGCGCCCAGCTCTCAGCGGTCACCCCGCCCGGCTCGGGCCGCGTTTGGCACCATCCCCAGCACGGCGAGGACACCCCTGTCCGCCCGGCTGCCGCCCAGCCTCGGCTCCGCACAGACCCTCCCCACACCCCTCCATCCATCCCTCAGCCTCACCCCGCTCCCCTCAGCTCTCCCGTTCTCCTCAGACCC
>NW_024962289.1:1164083-1319853 GCF_019238085.1 Lagopus leucura
CCCTAACCTCCCACCCCCCGATTCCCCTCAGAGCCCCCCCGCCCCCCACAGCTCCCGTTTCCCCTCACACCCCGCTCGGTGCCGCACCTTGCACGCAGCAGGGCTGAGCGGGAAGGTCTCGCAGTAGTTGTGACGGGTCCAATCCAACGAGTCCTTCAGCTCAGGCCGGGCGCTGCGCTTCGCCTCGCGGATCCGTTTCTTGCTCTTGTGATTCATGGCGGCGTTGAGGACCCGCCGCTCCCGACCCACGTCCCACTCCCCGGCCCCGCCGCACCTTCGAGAAATTTCACCCCCTTGCCGCCGCCGCCGCCGCAGCCCCGCCCCCGCCGCGCTCCCATTGGCGCTCCGCCCGGCCGCCTTCCGCCGCGCCGTGCCCGCCTCCCGGCGCCGATTGGACGAAGCGGGGAAGCGGCGCGGCCGCCATGTTGGGAAGGGCGGCGCGGCGGCTTGCGGAGACCCGGCGCGGACACGGCGTGAGGCACCGAGAGGTTCCCGGAGGGCCCCGCGGCGCTCCGCGTGACGTCACGACGGCAGAAAGCTCTGATTGGCCGTCGGGACCTGGCGCCACACGCTGCCGCCTGCGATTGGCCGCCTGCGAGGCGCGGGCATGGGGGAGCCGCGGCGCGCCGTGCGGCGGTACCGCTTCGTGGGGGACGCGGCGGGAGGAGAGGAGCGCGCGGTGCTGGCGCTGCGCGTCCCCGAGGTACGGCCCGGGGGTGGGGGGGTAGAGAGCACCTGGACACGGAGTCACAGCAGCACAGCCGTGTGTTTCAGGTGCTGGACCCGCAGTATGGCATGTACGCGTGGCCCTGCGCCGTGGTGCTGGCTCAGTACGTGTGGTTTCACAGGAGAACCCTGCCCGGCCGCAGAGTGCTGGAGGTAACGCGCTCGCTAATCGCTATCCCAGCCAGCTCGTCGGTTCCCTATCACATCCCAGCCCTTCTTGCTCCAGCGCAGCTTGGGCAGAGGTAGCAGGGAACTGCAGGCTCACACAAACACACATAAAAACACGTTCTGCACTTCACACACCGCTTCTGCTTCAGGGTCCCCCTCATAGAAACAGCCCTGCTTCACTAAGCTCAGACATCTGCACATCTCATCCACCCTTCCCTGCAGAACTCCTTCTTCCAGCTCTTGGATGCACCTCCCCAACCCCCGGCTCTCAGGCTGCAGCACCCTCACATCCCCACCCTCTGCATCCACAGCTCCCTTCTGTCCTTTCAGATCGGTGCAGGTGTCAGCCTACCCGGAATAGTGGCTGCCAAGTGCGGCGCTCAGGTGACGCTGTCAGATAGCGAGCAGCTGCCTCAGTGCCTGGAAATCTCCCAGCAGAGCTGCCTGATGAACCGCCTACCCCACGTACCGGTTATAGGCATCACCTGGGGCCGTGTATCTCCAGAGCTGCTCTCTCTCGCTCCTGTAGACATCATTTTAGGATCCGATGTCTTTTTTGACCCAAAAGGTACGTTAAACCTTTCAGGTACCTCTGACTGGAGACAGACTCAATTTACTAAGCTTTCTTGTAGCGATAGTTCCTGAGCTTGTTATTCCTGCAGTAATTCCAGTATCAAGCTATCATACAAATACTACTGTAGGGTAAGGGAATAGAAGTGGAGCCGCTAGCTGGCTGCTTAAGGCCATGCTGTGGAGTCTCTCCCACAGCTGCAGCAATTCTCATGTTAATTTTCAACTACCATTTGATAGCAGCAGGCATATTTAAATGTATTTAGAACCTAGAAACTACGGCTGCCCAAATCTCCTCTCCTCTATGCAGATTTTGAAGATATTTTAACTACAGTTTACTTCTTACTGGAAAAGAATCCACATGCTCAGTTCTGGACCACTTACCAAGTCCGAAGGTAAGTTTTTTTTCCCCCCACACATGTAAGACTCAGGTATTAAATTCTGCTTATATTTAAGAATGTTAACTTCTCAGACACAAACATACTGATTCCTAAGCTACTCTCAAGATTGTGAATCAGGCTGATAGTAGCCAATTCTAGGAATATCAGGCCAGAACAGCTAACCACAGATTTACTGTGGACCAGAGAGCCATTACAAGCTCAAACCTTTTGCAGAATGTCATCTATAAGTTCACTGAGTCTCTGCTGAATCACTGCATGAGTTACAAACCTGGATTGCATTTTCACACACTGATATTTCTTCCCCTCAGTGCTGACTGGTCTATCGAAGCTCTGCTCTACAAATGGAAACTGAAGAGCATCCACATTCCATTACATTCGTTCAGTGCAGACAAAGAACACTTGGCCAGCTCTCCTCTACCCAGCAGACATACCATTGAAATGATCATCATCTCACTAGCAACATCAGTTGGTACTTAAGTTTATTCCACTTGTTGGTTCCATTACAAGATTATATTCAACTTTAGCATGGATCTGCAGGAAACAGTCTGATCTACAGCAAACCTCAAATGTATGCTTTGGAAAGCAGATCCTCATCAGCAGTACTTCCTCAAACATGCATTGTAAAAATAAATCTGTTTATTTGTGTAGCTGGCTTTTGAGAAATTTGTTCTCCTTTCCAAAGACCAAGTTATGTTTCAGAGACCCGTTTCCATTATATAGCCACTCCACAACATACCTTAACAACCTGACCACCCACAAGATCCAACTTAAACTCACAACTTCAGCTATGAAGAAAAGTTACCAAACTCTTTTAAAGATAAATGTATCCCTTAACATTGGTTTCCTAGGACTGAAGCCCTTCCCCTTAAGATTCTTATACAAAATCCAGCCCCTGTAATTGAATCTATGCAGACTGCTGCTAGGCACGCAGTCCTAGAACACAGAAACTTCTCAGTTTGTAGAAAAGCACTTTTAATCCCTGGTCAAGCCAGACTGCAAGTATTCAGATGTTTCCATTTCCATTTAACATACATGCATAACATTAACAAGGCATTACAATAACCCTTGACATGTGATGATTGACATTACAATCCATTTGGTATAAAAAAAACAAATCAAGAAAAGAATGATCACTAAGATGAGCTACCATCAAGCAGCAGCCTGTTGAATCAAGACAAGCACACAGCAAATGCAATTAGTACTGCTCAGTGTGTATCCTCCATAACGTCCAACAGACCCCATTTGGTGTTTGGGGCCTGCTGTGCAATACCATCATACAGCATTTGGGTTAGTCACAATACCAGCAATTCTGCCCAGCAATTTCAAAGCAACCCCAGTGGATAAAATTAAGAAGCAGTAGAATGCATTCTGTTACTATATAGAAGTTAAACATTGACAGTATAATTGCAGAAATCTTTTCAAGCTAAAAATAAGCTGACTCAGACATTAAGTTGAGAAAAGTTAACACAGAAAAAATGTTTAATATTAACTACAGAGACAGTGGGTATAGTACAAGATGTCTTAAGCAAAAGATACACCAATCAGTACTTACAGAGGAATGAACCATTTCTTTCTTAACATTACATTTCTCAAATATAAGTTCATATATGCATGTTGGCAAGATTTACCATTCTGGAAAAAATAAGGTGTGTATACCATCAGCTAGATGTGCTCACTGTATGCTCCGTTATTTTTATGCAAGGCCCGGGTGATTGGAAGTGCAGTTGTCAGGCATTTTAATTAACTGGACAGCCATTTGTTTCTGCACGACAAGGCATCGTTACACAGGAGCAATCAGGAGAAAACAGGAAACAGCCAAGCACTCTGCACTGCAACACGCCACCTTAACAGCTAACCAGCATTACTCAACTGCTACACAACTGCGCCTAGTGCACAAAAATACATAAGAGAAGAGATTAGAATTGAGTCTGATAAAAACAATCCTTTCAAATATCAACTGTCACCTGAAAAGATTTCTACCAATTTGAAGATACTATTTCAATTCAAAGTAAAAGAACAAAAAAAGCATTTACAGTAAATTTCAAATTGAAATATTTTTTTTCCTTCAGAAATTTAAGGAATAATGAAATTGAGAGTACTTTTTGACAGCTATTCAGCATAAAGAGCTGCACACTTCCTCAGTATGAAACTGGAGGCAGCGCGTTACCATCCGTTCAATTTCAAATGAAAGTCAGCACTATATAAACAGAAATGAAGTTTTACCTCAAATATCCAAGCCAATAATGAAATCGGTAGTCGTTCACTTCACTAAATTACAAGAAATTTGAATAACAGCAACAAAATGGCACATAAAATGTAAAATCTGCCACTTGAGGCGCAACTTAAACAAGTAAAAAGTTAGACAAAATGTTACAAAATAACCTTTTCGACAGCTGGTTGCTCATGCCAGGGGTCTCTCCAAGGACTGTCGACTCAAGCGATCCTTTCCCCCCACAGGCGTCCTTTATGTGGATTCTCATTTATCTGATGCATCTAGATTTGAAGAGAGAGAAATTCAGCTAGCTTTCTCCTTCGTCTCTTCTCCGCTGTGTGGATGACTTCAGGTATACTGCTAGTTGTGTTTCAACTGGCTTTGCCTAATTTCTTAACAGCTCTGGGCATTACCATGGTGTTCCACCTCCCCCCCCGTGAGTTATTTTAATTCAGAGGCCAAATGTAAGCTTCTGTGAAAGGATTTTGTTACAAAAAATAGACATCAGGCTGTCCATCAAACCACTTTAACTTGAATCCAGCCTGTTTTGCAATCAATTACCAAAAGTTAAATATAAGTTGTAAAACTAGACTTCATGTGAAAGACTTAACTAAACTAATTAACGTTCAAACCAAAGTTGCTAGTTTCGCTACAATTATCTAACTGCAGAGCTAGCTTAGGCCCTTTCCTTTTAAAAAAGAGGACCAAACAGTTTGAATGGGTTAAAGACACACTATCCTTTCCCCACCCAGTGTTATCCTTAGGAGCCTCTTCAAGTTGATGACTTGAGGAAAAACTAGTTTCCGTCGTTTTTTCATTGCAAGGAATTTGCCACTTTGCTACAACAGTTACCTCCAGTCAGTACAGGCCACTGAACCGATCTTCCATTCCATTATAAAAGGATAGTGTATCTTTAACATTTAAAGACAAACCTGCTCCAATACACGCCCACAGAAACTGGTCCCTGGAGGATCAGCCAAATCAGTTAAAATCTGCAATACTGGCCAATATTCTTTTAGCAAACAGGAGACCGCAGCTTTAAAGGGGAAAATGCAGATGTTGGATAAATACAGTAAGAAATAGTCATTTTCATCATAGGTTGCGTCTCATACAATATTTTATCAAAACCAAGCCATTAATCTCTCAACAAAACATGAAAATTTTCTGTGCAGAAAGCACTTTGGTATTAATTTCCCTAAACCAATAACCAAAAAAGCACTGCTCAAGAAAAAGAAAAACAACAAACAGCTAACAACGTGCCCCACTAGGATCCACTCGGTTCGAACTATTAATACTACCAACTACCCAACACCCCACTTAAGTGCTACAATAAAGTAACATGCAAAGTGTGCTGATCCCGAGGTACGTTACCATTCTCCTAGGAGGACACAGCTCCTTCCTCTTCCGGAGACTTGGGAGGGCTCTTAGACCTGGATCTGGAGTTGGATTCCCTCTTTGAAGCTGGTGGAGGGCTCCTAGATCTGGACCGGGATCTTGACCTGGACCGAGATCTGGAGACAGACGAGGACTTTGACTTGGATCTCCTGGCTGATCTGGACTTGGAGGTGGAGCGGGAGCGGGAACGTGTGCGAGAGCGAGATTTGGAGCGGCTGTAACGAGATCGGCTGCGGGACCGAGAGCGGCTCCTGCTTCTCGATCGGCTGCGGCGGCGCCTCCTAGGGCTACAACGAGAGGAGCCGGAGGAAAAAAAAAAACAACGTTAGAATGGAACGCAGGCTGCGCAACGGTCCGCGCTACTGGTCAGCGCTGCTACTACTCGGGGACGGGGCGGGAGGAACGGCCCCACGGGGGCGAGAAAATGAGCGTTCAGAGGGCGCCATTGTTCAGAGCGAGTGGCCGGGGACTAAAGCCGCTGCGGGGCACCCCACGTGCTTCCGCGGCTCCCTCCCCATCCAGAAACTCCTTTGGAAAGCGAAGAAGTACCGAGCGGCTGCGCCGTGCGAGCGGAGCCCGGCCCTTTTCTCCCCTCCGGCCACTCACCTGCGGCTGCGGCGGCCGTAACCGCTGCTCCCGTAGCGGCGGGGCGGAGGGCCGCGGCGGCTGTGGTGCGAGTCCGGGGGGCGGCCGTAACGGGCCATTTGCACGCGGAGCTCGCGGCCATCCAGCACGGCCCCGTCCATCGCGTCCATCGCGTCCTCGGCGTCGCGTTTGTCGTGGAAACGGACGAAAGCGAAGCCACGGCTCTCCTTGGTGTAGCGGTCCCGGGGGATGTAGACGTCGCCCACACGGCCGTATTTCTCGAAAACCCTCCGGAGAGTGTCCGGGGACGTCCGGTAGGTCAGGTTGTCCACCTTGAGGGACGTCATGCCCTCCACATCTGGCGGAGGGCGCCCGTAGCTCATGGCGGGCTGTAGCCCCCCGAGGGGCGGCGGCGGCTGAGGAGAAGAAACCCGAGGGAAGGGAGGAGAATTTGGAGGCGGCGCGGCCCGGAGCGGGAAGCGCCTCACACGGGAGGAGGAGCGCCGGAGCGGCGGCCGCGCAGAGTCCAGAAAGGAGGAAAGCTACAGGGCATAGGGAAAAGCCGCAGGGTCCTCGGCGGGGAGGGAAGGAGCAAGCACCCACCTTCGGGCTCTGAGAAAAGGACGAGGCCTAAGGCCGCAACGGAGACGCAGCGCAAGGACAACCACCCCGCCCGCGGCCGCGAGAAAATGAGCGGGGCGCCGCCCGCGCGCGCCTACTTAACGCCACAAAATGGCCGCCGCTACCCCGGAAGTGAAAGCGCCGCTGGCGCGCGTGGTGGAACGCAAACCGGAAGCGACCGAGCAGCTTTTAGCACTTTTTTTTTTTTTTTTTTTTTTAAAACTCCTGACCTCGGTTCCCTGAGGCAGCCCGGCAAGTAGCGGGGAAAGTAGGTGTCTAAATTAACGGCGTGTACGCGTTTAAAAGTGACAATTGAGGCGGATCTGCGGTGACCCGGAAGCAATCGGCAAAGGCAAATTTTGAACATGTGTTATAAAGGGGAAAAAAAAAAAGAAAAAGAAAAAAGAAACAAGTCGAGTTGTGGTGAATGTTGTGGTGGAGGGGAAGGATGAGCTGGAAACCCTACGGGGTGAAGAAAAAAATAAGAAAATCGTTGTGAAGGAAAAGCCCCTGCGCGGGAGGAGGCGGCCTAAAATGGCGGATACGGGGGGGGGGGGGGCGGGGCTGCTGCGGCGCTGCGCGGGAGCTTCTCTGCCTTGGGCGCAGCCGCAGTGCTTAATTCTTACCTCTGAGCTGTGGTAAATGTTTCTATCCTGTCTGTTCTGTAAGCTGTTTTTAAAGGATAGGAATGAAGAAAGCTGTTTTAGTATGAAGGGGGGAGAAAAAGGCTGAGAAAGCAAGTTCAATAAGTGATGATTTGGATACAGACCCAGAGGCAACAAGTTGTTTCCTATAGAAAAGATTTAGGAAATCAAATAACCTGGGATTGGCTTTCATGTCTGTATTGATTGGCGTTTTATTGTTGTTTTTTTTTTTTTCCTGTTCAGAGAGTTTGGCTTCATTGCTTTCTGATTCCTCTGCCGAAATGCTTTCACTGATGAGGAATTTAAAGTCCGTATCTTTACAGTGATTTCTTTAAAATGACTGAGGTGGTTCCCTGTGTCCCTCAGTTGCCTGAAGGGCAATCCCTTTGGTGTAAGCTGCTGTCAGCAGAACGATCCCCACACAGCAGTGAGTGGGACTCAACGGCTGTGGGCAGGGAAACATAAGGTCTGTTTGTTTAGCGATGCCTTAAAGTAAAAATTAGATTTAAAAATTCAATCTAATTTTAAATACTTAATATAGGAAGGGAGCTTCACTGACATTAAAAGCAACACCTTGATATTGCTGTTTGGTCTTTGTAAAATAGCCTCTGTATGGTCAAGCTGACTTTCTTCCACAAGTAAAGAATAAAACTTTATGACTTGCCGTTTTCTTAAGTTCTGAATTTTCATGCATTCCTCTTTGTCTGGCAGTTCATGGCACTGGATTAGCAGAATGCTCCACTCCTGACTCAGGAGATGCAGAATATAGACAAGGTACTGACAGTGGCAAGCAGCCATTCCGTCCATATCAGGTGTGTGTTACCCTGTGTTAGTTTTGTCGACAGTTTGACAGAGGGTTTCAAATCAAAAATATGAATTGATCTTGAATGTATTACTGAAAACCACTGTAAAGCAGGATATTAGGAGCGAAACTTTACTAAAAGTGAATGTTTCTTGAGAGGAAGTAGTGGAATATTATACAGACCATTCCTTCTCCAGAGTCACTAAGATAAGGCAAAAGCACCGAGCAGAACTTCAGTGTTGGTGATACTGAGAAGTTTCTCTTTTGAGGAATTATTTGCCCTCCAGAGTGACCTTTGCTATGTAGGAATCCAACGAACTAGACATTTTTCTTAGATTAATGTTTCCAATTCTAAGGAGATGTCTGCACTTTCAAGTATAAAGAAGAAAGGGTACAGTGATAAAACTGCATTTCCCATAGTGCACGAGGGCTTTCTAAGCAGGATCAGCTGATCTGTATTGTGAAATGTTCCTTATTTCCTGTCCAGCATGCATGGAAATGACTTGTGTATGTTAATATCTCATCTTTCCTTTGTCAGGTGATTTACTGGCTTTTGACCAGAATTCTAGTCCATGGCAAGAAACTCAGCTGATTAACCATCTCGATGCTTGGAAAACTGCTTCTCTGGGTGGAATGAGATGTCATGGAGAAGTAACATACTGCTGTCTGCTCTCTTAACTTAATGGGAAAAGGTAGAAAGAATTTTGATCTTTACTTTTTGTATCTATCCACTTATTTTTCCAATGTACTGACTTTGCTGTGTTATTTAAACAAATCCTAGCAGCTAACAAGTAGCTCTCAGGAATCGTCATTTTTTAAGGGTTTTTTGTTGGTGGTGGTTTATTCTTTTTTTTTTTTTTCTTCTTATTTCTTTAAACAGGAGTTAAGTGGAAACTTTTAAAGGGAAATAGATTTTTTTCCAGACTGAAGCTGAGAACTTGGCAAAATAACCCACAAAATGTCTCCTGACTCAAAAAAACTTTTCAACGTACTTATTTTGGGAATCTCATTCATGTTTATATTCACTGCTTTCCAAACATGTGGAAATATTGCGGTAGGTGTGCATATCAAAACATTCCACAGCTATGTGACAGTTCTGTGCTTTGTCTAATGTGTGAGTTTGTAGTGAGATTTTTAATGTGCTTTGCAGCTTTTGACATTTTGTCTCCTTTCTTTTGGTTTAGCGTTAACTAGATTAAGTTGGTTAACAGGATGCTTAATCAGTTTATTTCCTTAAGGTATCATAGTTACGTATGTGACTGTCTGATTGCTTAGACAATGGAAAATTAAGTAATCCTATTAAATGTTAGAACTTCAATGCCTGTTTTGTTTCATTCCATATACAACAATTGATTTTTATTGTATCTTTCACATTCCTGTTTTTTTTTTGTATATAAGCCCTTTCAAAATGTCTGCCTAATATGTTATTATTAACCCCTAGTTAACCTAGGGGTTAACTAGAAACCTAGTTTCTGCTGGAGTTTCTTTCCTAATGCTATCTATCTTTCTGTTTTAACAAACTGAACATTGAAGGGGAGTGTGAGGTTGACACCTGACGAGCAGTCAGGCTCACACAGCTGCTAGAACTGCCAAGTCACCTTCTCTAACTTAGTTGCTGATATTACTTTTGATATCAGTGTTATGTCAACCTACATCTTGCTTCTCTGTTCTTGCACATTAAGAAGAATTCTTTCTGAGTTTGAACATCTAAATGTCCTTCTCTACACTGTAGAAGTAATTGCTTACAACAGTTATTGTTGTTAAATTATTATACAGCACAGTGATTAAATTCTGCTACGCAATGAATGTGCAGCACCTCACTGAATTGGGCCTAGTGATCGTGCAGTGATGTAATGTATTGTCATTAAAGTCATTAAAAGTGACTTTCAATCAGATCTGCCAGACAATCCAGCTAATTACATGGTCTCATGATCACTAAAGCTGATTCAAGGGGGAAAAAAAAGGAACAAGCTGTTAACGGAAAGACTGAAAGGATGGAAACTCTTAGCTGAAATTCAAGTACAGCTGAAGCCCAAGTTTGGATAAATTAAGAATACAGTGAATCTTCAGCTTGCTCTCCCTCACTGTTTAGATGAAGATAGTAATGTGTAGGTACCTTAGAGAAATGTTTTGTGAAACAGAAGTTTTGTGAAATACTGTAAGATCTGTGGTGAAATCAGGATATAATTCCCAAATCTTTATTACTGCTTCAGACAGATGTTTCCCTGCCTGCTATCTCCTTCATCTTCATTGTGGAGATATTGTCAGTTGTAATTAATGCTTTATGTAGAATCTATTAGTGATAATTTTTGATGTTTGGCACCAACTTCAATCTGTTACAAATGACTTCAAGATGTTCTAACAATATTGCACATGATTTCTCCTCACAGCAAACAGTTATTACAAATTTAAACAGCACAGATTTTCATGGCAGTGGCTACACAAGGTAACTCACACACATTTTCTTACTACTTTGCTCCTTGCAGGGTGAAGTTAGTTATAATTACCTCTGGTAGAGATATACTCTCAAGAGATTCTAGTGCTCTGCTGGCTTCACGATTTAATGGCATACTTAAAGCAGTTTAAATCATGGCTCTCACATTCATTCCTAATCTGAATTACTTGTTTCTAATTGAGCTACGTGATCGTTTTGTGTATGTTCTTTGTAAAACTAAAACTACCATTCAGGCATCACATTCTCAGCTTTTTATCTTAGTAAATTTAAAAAATGTGGAAATTTGTAAAAAAGACAGTAAACTGCTAAGGCCTTGGTTGTTTGCCCCATCTGCTTCTGTACCTTGGTGTAGTATATGGGTTGTTTGGATCAACTTGTAGGAAATACTGCAACATAGTTGGGAAAGAAGCAACCAGAAAGACAAGAAGAGAAGCAAGGTTTTCAGCTGTAAAATACCACTCTGAATGTTTATTGCACTGACTTGGCCAGACTCACCAAGTATGATCAGGGAGCTTTTGTAAACCAAATTGATCTGTCATATAAGAAAACCCAGATGCTGTTTTGAAAGGTTTACTGTCTTAATATAAACTAAAATTACAGCTACTACAAAATATATCTATACAATTTTTATGGTGCATTTGACAGAAGATGAAAAGCTCACTAATAGATGAAAGTGGTTTTGGTACATTGTGCTTTAGAAGTACTGGGCAGAAAATAGAGCAACTTGTTAAGGCAGTTTGACAAAACCCTGTCATAAATTAGAAGATATGCTGGCCTGCAATGGCTTGGGACTCAATTCAGCAGTGCAAGATACACTTGAGTGTTTCTGTATGGAGTAAAATGGTTGAAGGTAATTAACAACAGAAAGGAAGGAAATGTTTGAATATAAAAATGAGGCAGTTGCTTATGTATATTTTGATACTTTGGAATCAGCTGAGTCTTCTTAAACAATCTGATTTGTAACCTGCATTTAGTACTTCACTATCTTTGTTGTTTATTTATGTAGTATGTCCGTTATTTATGGAGTTTTCTCAGCATCAAACCTTATTTCACCTTCAGTGGTTGCACTAGTAGGACCTCAACTCTCCATGTTTATTAGTGGCATATTTTATAGGTAAGTATTATTTTTAATTTCTTTGAAGTATCTTTTTTTTTTTCCCACATGGAAGTGCAGTATCAAACACAAAATTGTACTGGCTAAGGAAAACACCATGCTGAGCTGCTACATGTAGCAGTAGATAACTTCAGGGCACTTCAAGCCTACTGGAAACTGTGTTTTTTTTCTCATGGTTTCCAGTTTGCTGACTGGAGTTCATGTTGTGGTCTCAAGTTGTTGACTGCATAAACAAAGTTCTACATTCTTGGTGGAGTAAAAAGCTTACCTTTTTTTTTTTTTGCATAACCTGAACTGTATTGCATGGTACCTTGGGTGACAGTGGATGACGTAGGAGAAGCTAAGTAAGATAGCTGTTTCTTAAAAAGGACATTCCACTTTGTTTTATGTTCAATAAACGGATCTATTTCTTCTATTCTAGTTTATACATTGCAGTTTTTATCCAGCCTTCTACGTGGAGTTTCTATACTGCTTCTGTTTTTATTGGCATTGCAGCTGCAGGTAAGCATTGCTCTTATTCTGCTCACTGTTCTTTGCTCTATTTGAATATACTTCCAAAGCACTTTTATTTCCTGACCAATATCTTTTGCACATTTCAGTGCTATGGACGGCACAGGGAAATTGCTTGACTGTAAATTCTGATGAAAACACCATTGGAAGGAACAGCGGAGTATTTTGGGCACTCTTGCAGTCCAGGTAAGCTTTAAGTAATAGCTTTTTAGTTGTAGTAGTGGAAATGCAGCTTGAAGCAGTGATGGAGCACCTGGTGAGGAGGCAGGGCCAACCCAGGGGAGCTCAGGTGTATGCAACACCTGAGTGAGCAGAGGGGGTGGAGCCTGGATCCACCCTTTCCCAGACCTCATTTCAGGGTTGGCAGTGGAGGTGAGGGTATTTTGTTAGAGATCTCTGCTTACCTGAGGTCTTTTGAGAGTAAGCAGATTTTGTTGTTGTTTCTGTATTTCTGGTATTTTGCAGTCAATGAAGTGGAGAGTTTGGAGCAAAGCTTCTAAAGCTGTTGTGCATTATAAGACAGTGAATGAAAGCTTCCTATTGCAAGTCCCTGCTCTTGACATGCTAAAAAGATACATGTTAGTTCAGGGAGCATTTAGCAAATATCTTGGTCTTGGAGGGCTGTTTTGCATTGGGATCATGAGCTTATTAATGAGATCTCGTGACCCTGAATGGCCTCACCATGTCTGTGTCTCACCTCTGCCTGAGAGCCCCATTTAACCTCAGTGCTGGGGCTCCACTTGCTCTGGATCTTTGCTGGAGGAAAAGATGACGGAAACGTGCATGAAAACAGAGCTGTTGATTTGAAGAGAGAATAAAAAGACTGGGAAAGTTTGGAGAGAAGTAAAATGAGGAGTATTTTACTCATGGGTTAATAGAACAGGAAGGTGGCAGCTGAGCAGAATGTGGAGCCGTTAGTAAGAACTGCTGTACTAGAGCTCAGGTAATGTGTTGAAACTAAGAAAAGATTAATTTGGAACGGGTGAATTGCTTTTTTTATGTGATGTGTAAAAACTTTTAGAATTCCCTCCTGCTGGAGGATTTGGAGTTGGATAATGTCAGCAGAACTGAAAAGAGATTAAACTCCCTGATAGTAGGGCCACAGATGTATCCTGAAGGCAGATAGCTCTTATGCTGCTAATACAGTGCTTCTGGGTATTGAGAAATAGTGCAGGGGATGAGTCACGGTGGTAGGCTGATGAGCTTGCTCTAAATGGCATTGCTGGTGCTGTGTGGAGACAGAGTGCTGCATTAATGGAACAGCAGTGTGAAACAGTGCTGTGCTGCTCGTGTTTCATGTTTTGGAATTAATTAATGTCTTGGTGTAGCAAAGTCCTGATTTCCACAAACTCAAGTAATTGTGTGTTTTATAGCGAGTAGAATGTTTGAGTTCAGATGAGGAAATTTCACTCTAAGGCTGTTTTGAGTCACCATTCATTCTGAGCTGATGTATTTCAGGGAACTGCATGTAGAAACACAGAATTTCCCCAACCTGTTAACAGCCAGTTTAGTATTGCTGAACTAATATTTCAGACGAGACACACGACTCGTGTAGGGGAGTACTGCAAATTCATCTCTATAGATACGTCATCTTTCTAAGCTACACCCTTCCAAAAACAGTGAGAGAGAGAGAAGAAATGGCCATCTAAGTTCATTTGTTATTATCTTATTCTGCATTGATTCCTAAGAAGAACATCAGGGTGAAAAATACTCTCCTGTGTTTTCAGCTCTCTACAGAATAAACAGTTTGCAAGGGAAATGACTGCTTTCTTATCCTTTCACAATTGTGCAGTACTGGTTTTGCACAGAGCTGTGTCACTGTGATGCTGTGATCTTAATCCTACCACAAAAAGTTCACCTGTGTTGTTCTTGTTTACAGCTTGTTTTTTGGAAACCTGTATATATACTTTGCTTGGCAAGGAAAAACTTACATATCAGGTGGGTGTTACTTGTCTATGGTAACAGAATTATACAGATGCCAGATTGTACAGATTATTATAATATATTATTATAATTATATAATTATAATATACAATTATACAGATTTCTAACAGAGTCACTCAGGAATAAGGCACTGACATCTAAATGCTAATCATCAGGCTTCAGGAGTGCTGCCTCTGCTCCACTTCGTACCTCTGCTAAATGCACTGTCTCAGTTCTCCATAGGCCTTGGCTTGGTAGCACAGCACAGGTTAATTTTTGAAAGTCAGCTCCCACGTTCTCTCATGGGGGCCTTGAAGTTCTGTGCCTTCTAAGTTTCACTGCCATTGCTAACCACAGAATGCAGCCATTAAATATGAGGGAGTTCTGCTGTTGTGACTTCTTACATTTTCAAATGGAAAACGCTGTTGAAATGTCTGGAGACACTTTTTTGAAAGCTAGATGTTAGTATTAGAAGCTCAGACAGCACTTGAAAATCAGTTCCTCCTTTTTACTGCCTATATTATAGACATCTCAAGATGAAGCACGTTTTCTTGATCTATAATCATGCACAGGTTATTTTTAATTGGGACAGAACAATTTACTGTTTGCCTTTAAGCAAACATCCATTAAACACAAGCACAGGCAATGTCTCTGTGTTTGTTCACTGGTTCAATCACAACTGTTAGCAGTTTCAGCATTTTTTTTCCCCTGCCTAATTTGCAAATAGGGATAACTTTGGTATTGCAGACTTTCCTTTGCCAGACAAGTTGGGTGGTGCACCAGAGCTGGTGCAGAGGGAAGCAGTTCCTTCCTCCAGTAGCACACTGTATGCTGCCTCAGTTACTGAGGTATCAGTGCTGTTAAGGCCTTTGTAGTATACAACTCTAATAATCTGATGTTACAGTGCTAATATCTGGTAAAGAACAAATTCTTGGGTATCTGCAGGCTTTTGGGGTAGCTTCCTATGTCCATTCTGAATTATACATCTCTTGAAACATAGATTTTTTTCCTGCTAATAGTTCATGCATTTCATTGCTAGCTGGCTCCTCCTTGGTCATAGTCTTTTGTGGCAGGAAATGCAAGTAACACTCTTTAATATGCCAATGTTTTATTGGCATTGTGAAAATGAGGTAGGAATTTACCAGTAACTGTGTTCATTTGTTCCACATGCAAGGTAACGTAGAAAATCAGTAAGCATTTTAAACACTGCTCTGAATTATGCTTGTGTTAGTTCTTTGAAGGTAGCTGACTCTGTCTGAATTGCTTTTACATGCCTTGTTATGACTTTAATTTGTTTTTCCAGAGAGCGATCGCAGAACTGTCTTCATTGCCCTGACTGTTATCAGTCTTGTGGGCACAGTTCTGTTCTTTCTGATTAGGAAACAAGAGGACACAAAAGCTCCAGGGGAGGAAGATTCTGCTAATGAAATCCATGGGGGCAGCTCGTAAGCGCTTGCAACAATGATTTATTGTCACATGTACTTACTTATGTGTCCCTGCTTCTTAATGGGGTGTCAGTTTCACTTTCCCCTCTGAACTGGAAGCCTGAATGTTGTGAACAACCTGTAGAATGCACACATTTGATAGAAAAGTGTCTGTATGTGAACAAGTGAGAATCAATTAATGTTCTGCATATGACATTTTCAAGGATGGAGTGAGGTAATGCACATCAAGTTTTTCCATTAATGAGTGAGTGCCTTTGGAGAGATACCACTTACCTCTTTTTCTCCACCGATGGTTAAATGTGCATCTGGCTTTTGTAGTCTTTCTTTGTCTAATCAGTCCAGGTTAAGGGCTGGAATGAGCAGAAATTATTCCCATCCTTTTTCTAAGTTATATTTTCATACTAATATATTTATCGTATATACTCAAAATATTCAGGTGCAACTTCTGAGTACGCTGGAAGGCAGGCAGACACAGTGCAGTTTTGCTTGAGGCATCATTTTAGATATTTTTGTTTTATTAAAATAACGTTAGAAAAATGTCACCAAGTGTGTGCTGGTGAAAAAGCTCTGCCAGCCATTTCTAAACCTGCTCAGAAGGAAATCTCTTGGGTTAAATTTTGAATGGTGTTCCCTTGCTCAGAAAGCCAGATGCATTTTGTGGTCAGTAGTTTAGAGTCTCAAATAACAATGCATTAGCATATTTCAGTACATAATACAGGCCTAAAAAATGTACAGACATCTTGAAGAATGAACTCATCTGCCTTCAGTGCAATGATATGAGGTGGTTATTCGTTTTCTTTTTTGACTAAGTCATTTATGCACCCAGGTCTGCACGAAACAAGCTGATGAGAGCAGTGGATGCCTTCAGTAAGTACTGCTGAACATACAAGCTGCTTCAAAAAATCCTGACAGATCCTTTCCAGCTCTCCGTGGTTCTGCTGATACGTGAAAATGTACAAATCACTCAGAACAAAAAGTTGTGGATAAATAAGGTTAAGAATGCATTTCAGTTATTGCACTTGAAAAACAGAAATTTAGATCTGGCCTTTGGGAAAAGAAACTGCCAAATGGCAATGACTTTCAGACTAGAGATGACAGTTCATGTGTGGATATGGGGCTGATGAGGTTTGAACCTGATAGGAGCTGAGTTTTCTGTGTGAATATTTGTGACTTTGAGTCAAGTGTAAACAGGGTTTGCAAATGGAACAGCTTGGAAATGATGAAGTTGTGGGCAGATTGCTGTTGGTGTGCAGCTGGTGTGAGGTGGCTGGCTGAACTCTAGAGTGCTTCTCCCATGATGGTGTCATACAACCAAAGTCTGTCTGCAAGCAAAGAAAGTGTAACAGACATCACCTCTGTGCTAGTATAGTGCAGGAGGAATTTGAGTTTGAGATGCAAGCTGCTTTGCAATGCATTCCTTATGCAGACAAGCTCAAAAACAACAGGTCACCCCTGGGGAAAGCTTGTGAATGAAAGTTAAATTGTCTTCTGCAGTAAAAAGAAAAAAAGAAGGAAAAAAACCCAACAAAACAGTATAAAGGAGAAGCTGCATATTACTTTTTGTCACCAGATGGTAACACTTTAAATCAATGTTTTTGAACTGAACTGATCAGTTCCCACTGAGTTTGATACGGTCTGTCAGTGTCTGCTTGTTTTAAGATCATGGAGATCTTCATGGACAAAATGTGCTTATAGGAGTTAATTGCCATGAACAGTGAGTACAAAAATACAATGAGGAATAAACTGTCTGCTGGTAGAAAACTGCACATCTCCCTCTTTAATATTTTCCTCCTTGCATTTCTTACAAAAAGATTTGAGATCAAATCGTTGTTGTTGAGTGCAAATGAAGGTCGGTATGCTTAGCACTCTAATTTTCTCATTGCAAGAAAGTCACAGTTGAAATAACTTATTTTTGGCTTAAGCAGAGAGCAAAGAAAGGGCAGGTGCTCTTAGTAGTGTTAGTGAAGTCACATTAATCTCCTTTGTGTCTTTCCAGAGAGATCTATAAAGCTGAGCTTCACGAAAGAGATTCTGCTCCTCAGTGTTACAACAGCCTACACAGGTATGAGGCAAGCACAGTGTGATTGTGCAGCACTGCTGGGCATCGTTTGGAGTTTTAAACAGAGACCACAGAGCAGAGTGGTGACCTGTGTGTCTCTGCAAACAGTACTTGAATATTTCAGGTGCCGTTGGTATTACTGTGGCAGGAACTCTCTTCACCAACTTCAGTTTGAACTTGATCTGCCACTGTTAGAGCAAAGTATGAGCTGTAGAATAGAAGTGCATTTATTTGTACCATATATTAAAGCAGTTATTCCACAAAAAGACTGTTAAAAGGTTCAAAATCTTGAAGGATTTTTGTTTTTTTTTTCCTACCTATTTGGCTTTGGTTTTTATAGTTAAGCCAAGTGAACTAACTTGAATTCCTTGTAGATGTTCAGTGCAACAGGAGTGTGAAACAAGATAACCAGGCAAGGGCACGGGGTGTTGTGTGATGAAATCGGAGATTGGTACGGAAGGTTTTGTAGAAAAGAATCAGTCCAGCTTGAAAGCGCTGCGTGCTGCCATCTGGTGGCTACTGGTCGGTATTGCCACTTCGTGGGGAAACGGGAAGTCCGTAGGACTGGCGCAGGCTTTTACTTCCAAAGGTGCGGTTTGATTAATCGGGCTGTTGAGAGCTCGTTCCTTTTTGAGGCTCTGCAGGTCGCATGCAGCATTACACAGCCTGCTGCTGGTACACCAACGTATGGTGTGCTGTATTTTTGCCATAGCAAAAGACAGCGGAGGGGAATGAGAGTTGTATTTTCTGTTTTTCTTTAAGTATAACTCTTATGTAAACATAATTGCTGTGAAGACACTGTGATTTTGAGACTAATGCTTCCTTATTTTGGACTTAAATGTGTCACCTTTCAGTATCAGCAGTAGAAAGAAAGATTTCTGACAAGTAGTTGTTCTTGCTCTGCTTTCATTTTGCAGCTGTGGGAAAGGAGCAGTTGAGCTTAAACTCCCCTTGTTTGGGATTTGGGGGTGCAGGGGTCTTTCTCAGAAATACTATAATCTGGAAAAAAAAAAGACTTAAAGTGAAATAGTTTCATTTCCTCAGTTACTAAGTGCAGTTTCACACAGTGGTTCTTGTTTGAATGAAATTCCAAAGTTCTTGGAGAGGCAGAAATACAAACTGTTTATAGGGGTTGTGTCAACAGCAGCAGTACTGAGCCTTAGTGCATCTGATGCTAATTATGTGACTTTTTTTTATATTGCTCCCATGAGCTAGCATAGAAAAGTTTGATTGCATAGCTTAAACCTCCTCTCATTTGTTTCTGTTACATTTACCTCTTTAAAATATGTATTTGAAAGTTACTGTAGGGAAAAACATTAGATAAAAACTATTGCAAAGCCTATGAAGAAAGCCCTCATTTGTCAATCTTGTGTGCTTTCCTTCAAAGGTTTGGAGTTAACGTTCTTTTCTGGAGTGTATGGAACATGCATCGGTGCTGTGAATAGGTTTGGCAGAGAAGAGAAAAGCCTCATTGGTCTCTCTGGGATTTTTATTGGTGTTGGGGAAATTTTAGGTGAGTCAAAAGGAAATATTTGCTGATGAGCAACTTGGATTCGTAGAGAGGCACACGTTTTTGCAATCAACAAAGCTAGGCAGGACATCATCCCTCCTCACTCCATAGTGTTGTGAGGAGGAAACAGAAGTCCTGGCACGATACCTTGTGAAAAGATGAAGTGCCTTCATCAGCATCTACCTGAGAAATGTGCCTGCAGGTCTTGGACACCTCTGGCAACCCAGAGCTTCTGTCACCAGGAGAGCTGGTGTGGCAGAGCTGGCAGACACTTCGGGGCTGCTTTTGTGTCTGTCAGTGCTTCAGATGTTAAACACAGGGGTATTACAACCTATATTTTCAGTCTATTTTTAATTTTCATTACTTGGAATTCAATCCCGTTCTTTCTATCTTTGTTTCTGATGTAAGTCTCCCATCTTTTCCGTGCCTACAGGTGGAGGAATCTTTGGTTTACTGAGCAAGAAGAATCGCTTTGGCAGGAACCCCATTGTGATGCTAGGCATCATTGTCCACTTCATTGCCTTTTATTTAATTTTTGTCAACATGCCAAGCAATGCCCCTGTTGCTCCTATGGAAGGAACAGATGATATTGCTTATATGATTCCAAGGTGTGTAAGCTCTTCACTCTGGCTGTTATAACTCAAGGTGCATATAAAACAGCTTGTACTTCTCATAGAAGACTCATTGAAACAGCTTTTTTGTGCATACTCAATTTAGAGGCTTAAATGGTGAAAGAATAAGAAGCACGAGGGTATTTGGTAGCAATTGTACTGTTTGAGAACATAACTCTTACAGTTGTGACCAACAACTCTTGTGCTGGCTGTCAGGAAGTTGGGCTCATTCTTACTGTAGCATAGAACACCAGCTTTTCACTCTATGTGTTTGAATGCTCCTTGTCAAAGCCCAAAGTCTGTTAGTTAGGGGAAGAATATAGGGAGCATTCTTATCAGTGCAAGCTGTTTTTGGGGTGTATTTGTGCTAATTTGTGTGAAAGTAATGTGGTCAGTTTGTGCGGGCACAGCTGCTCAGCTGCAGTGATTAGCATTTGTGCCTGTATGTGGGCCTGTATGTTTTTGATAGGAGTGTTTTTCTGAGTGAATTGGTCTTTTGCTCGTGTTCCTGCAGTTTTGTTGAATTCACTGTATGTCTGTCTTGGCTTTTGATCACTGCTGTGTGGGCTTTATGACTCCAGGCATCGAAATGAGATTTTAGCAGTTCTAATTCAGTGTAGAATTGACTGTTGGTAATACTGACAGAAGCCTTAGCATTCAAGGAATTAAAATCTGATGAAACTATTCTTTTTGCCAGCCAAGTGTTCCCACTTCTTTTCCAATGAAATTTAAAGTTTGGTAACTTTCTTCCATTCTCCATTTCCAAGGCTGTCAAAAGTAGTTCATAGGTTCATGCATTAGTCAGTAGCTGTGTGAGCTGCTTGAATGAGTGATTCTTACATTTGATTGCATTTTTCCTTCAGCAAAGAGGTGGCCATATTCTGCAGCTTTCTGTTGGGCCTGGGAGACAGCTGCTTCAATACCCAGCTGCTCAGCATTTTAGGATTCCTGTATTCTGAAGACAGTGCTCCTGCCTTTGCCATCTTTAAGTTTGTTCAGGTATTACATCCCGTAACCTTCTGAATGTACAAGTGTGGGAATGCTCTTTGTGCAGCTTTAATGAAACTTTTACCCTTAAAAAGGATACGCTGCAAGTGAGCAGGAGTGGTTGTCCGAGTTTCTAGCTGTATTTTGGTAGAAAATAGTTTGTGATGCTGTAAAACTGAAAATAGGTTTTCTGGATTTTGTCCTAAAGCCTTGGCTGCGTTGTTTCCAGACACAATGCTTTGGAATAGAGGAGAACCGTGCTTGCCATGCTTCAAACGCTTTTCAAATGTGTTCATTTTCTGCTGTGAACTCTATTTAAATAAGTACAAACTAAATCTGTTGTATATCATCTAGGGACATATGCTGTGGTATAATTTGATTGCTGTCTCTTCGAAAGAAGCATGCTTAAAGATGCATGTTGAACTGTGTGTATTGCCAGCTCTGTAACCTTGTGCAGCAGTGCTGGAGTGGATATCTCCACTTAAAATCTTTCCCTTTTTTTTTCCCCATCAGTCCATCTGTGCAGCCGTTGCATTTTTCTACAGCAACTACTTCCTTCTGCAGTGGCAGCTCCTGATCATGGTGGTTGTTGGTTTCTTTGGGACAATCACCTTCTTTGCAGTGGAGTGGAAGGCAGCAGCATTGCTTGCCCGTGGCTCTGACTACAGCAGCATTTGATCTCAGTTTCCCACACCTATAAGGAAAAGCACAGGCACGTTTATTGACAAGTGATGCAAGAAGGTGGAAGGATCAAGCTGAAGAGATTCCGACGGAGGAAGCTACTAATAAATCACCAGTCCTCAAACTGAACTTGAAATACAGGAAGAGAAAATGCTGAGACTGAAAGGCTTTTTCCTTGCTTTAATCAGCTGAGTGTGGTGTGCATCTTAAAAATCCTGTGTTAGAAATGGAAGGAAATAGAGATTAATGTATTGAACAGTTTTGTTCTGAGCCACATCTGAATGTGTAATGGCCTAATTTCACTGTCATCCACTGCAGAATTAGTTTTTTCTTTCTCTCCCCAAATTATTTACCTGTATCCTAGTTCTGCAGACACTCAAATTCTCCCACTGAATGACCAATGCTTTTGTGATGTATTGCAGAACGCATCTGTAAAGCTGAGCAATCAATTCACAAGCATTGATATTTTTTTTAACAATTAGATATGCAGGAACATTTCTGCAGGAAATGTCACCTTATTCTTTTACCTGGAAGTTCTCAAATCCTTGTGTAGAACAGTTTGCTTTACTCAGTCACCTCCAGGACACAAAACCAGCCTTTCATCCAGCGTCTCCCAGAGTAGAGCTGTAGTGGGGCAGCTGCTGTCACCTTCTCAGGGTAACGCTACATGAGGGGCTGCAGGCTTCCCTCCCACACGTCCCAGCAGATCTTTTCAGTTCACAGATGGTGATGAAAGTTTCAGTGATGGGAATATTACCAAAGATACGTTCTAAAAGTGCATTTGGAGTCAGAATGTGATCTCTAAGAATCATCTTGTGGTGTTTATTCTGCTGCATGGTCTAAAAATACCTGAGATGATTGATGTCAGCTGTTTCCTTCAGTATATTTAGGGAAGACTGTACTGTAATGTGGAAACAAGCTGAATGGCATGGCAACTAAATTTTAATCCGGAACGGTTGTAGATGGTGATCTCCTGCACTCAGCAAGTGCACCCCACCTTGCTTTTAGCTGTCTGCATGACATTGTATTGCTGTTTTGTTTCCATCTAGCAGGTAAACACGATGCAGCTGAAAGCAGATAAACAACACTGAGCAAGTGGGAGTTTTTTAGACACTCCATGTAACTATTCTTAGAAAAGTACCATTTCCCAAGCTTTTCATGCACAGTCAGAATGCAAATGTCTTGTTATATGTTCAAAGGCACGTAAAAATATTGGCTTGGAGTATGCATTAGTAGCTCCTGCGTGTCGTACAGACATAGGTGTGCCCAAGGTTAAACTTGGTGAGGGAGTATGGTGTCTCCTGTGACATTTGCTGTCACTTCTGTTCTTGCAGAGCATATGAAACACTGCTCCCATGAAGCACAGCTGTCCTCGTGCATAATGAGACAGCAGAGAAGGATTATTTTAGAGGTATAGGAGAAGATGTAAAATTCGCTCTAGGTTTTCTTGCTATGAGTTTAGTAAGGTGTTAGTGGGAGGATTAGGAGGCACCTGAACAACTGGCAAGCAAAGAAATCTGAGGACAGCCAGGAAAGCCTCTGTATATTTCCAGGAGATGTAATGGATGATGTGGAAGGATGGGATGAGGGCGCACACTGAGTGAGGGGTTACTGAAGCCATTCCAATTTGTCAGGCAAACTGAGAAAGTGTTTGGTATTCAATCACAAAAAGTGAGTAGCAGCACTCAAACCTCTTATCCACCCCTGTTATCCTGCAATGTAAGCGTGCTGTTTGTACACAGAGCTCCATAAGATGTATAGGTGATAGGATGCTGGCAGTGGTTACAGTCCTCCTGTTGCTATGTACCTGTATTTTTCTCTCAGATATAAAAGGGATAAAGAATCTTCTTAAAAATGCAGGCAGTTACTTTCCTCTCTGATTTGTGAGACTTGTTCTCCCCATACAGATGAACGAGAGAAGGCAAAGCTCGCAGGAAACAACTTTGTCTTGCAGTGCATGGGAGGGAAAATCATTTCTGGGTCTTGTAGTAATGAGTAACTGAAAGTGACCCTGCTTCATTGTACTAGATAACAGCTCTCGTGAGGTTACTCCTGAAATCGGTCTGTTCTAATGAATTTGCATTGTTCATCTGTGGCATAAGAATTATATCAACTATTTTATTAGAAATTCAGGAAAGCCAGCAATCCGGTGTGGTTTCAGCAAACATTTTGAGGCTGGCAATGGGGGCTACTGATGAACTGGGTTTTGTGCACACGTGGTGCTTCTGTACATCAGATTTCTCTTTGTTTCCCTTTCCCTGTTCTCTTTGCTCTGACTCCATGACAGAGAATGCCATAAGGCTGTTGGGGGCACTGAAGTATTATTGCTCTGTGACAAGTTTTACAAGACATTGAGAGAGATAAATATCTCAGTATATATTTGCTGTTAACTGTACGACTTTTAAACTTTGGATCTTAAGGGAAGGTTTGCAGTTGATTGAGCCATGACACACGATTGTTTCTTCACTTATTTCTGTGATTTATTGAGTGATTAAAAAAAAATCCACACAGCTGTACGCAATGGTTGGATGGGTCAGAATGTTTGGCGTAGCAGTCTGAAGAATGGCAGTGCTGGCAGCTGTCATCATTCCATCTCTTAATCTTCCTATCAGTGTTTACCAGCCCTGAGGATGGACCCCATTCATTTTACCTCCTTGGCTTTTGAACAGTTCCACATTAATGTGAGTTGGGAGCTTGGGTTTATTTCATTGGGATTTGAGGGGAGGGAGAAAGGGCTTCAGATGTGATTATGGTATCATGGTTTTGTTTTAATGTTAGGGATTTTATCTTTATAAGTGAAATTACATATTAATTTGCTTGAGTTTATTTGAAAAATCTTTTTTCTTTTCCTGCTCTTATCCTTTTATGTTATTATTGAGGTTTAATATCCGGACATATTGCATCCAAGTTCTCCAGACAAATGCTAAGAGGAAATGAAAACTGATATTCCTGACATTGAGTGCCAGAGATGCTGCTAGGGATTAGTCTTTCATGCATATCGTGTAAGCTGATCCACATTTCTGTCTTGTCAGTTGGTTTTCCTTCTGATACAATAGGAATGTATGCAAAGAGAATTTCTGCAGCTTTAGCCCTTGTTTGTAACTAAGCAATGCGCTTTTATTTCTGTTGTGTTCATTTCATTTGGTACAATCTACATAAGAACGTTGAGATAAGGAAGAGAAGCATTTATAGAAGGTTCTTTCTGAATGTGGTCTTCATGATCGAATTTCTGCTGATACAGCTAAATTAGGAGGGGGTATTTGAGGGGAGGGAAATCATAACTTCTGCTGAGATCCTTATGGCAGTAAAGGCCCTCCTATGGTGTCCTCATCCCTGCAGACAGCCAAGGGCAGGGATGGGCTGTGAGCACTGATGGAGCTGTGGGTGTCCCTGCTCAGGGCAGGGGTGGCACCAGATGGCCTTTAGGGTCCCTTCCAGCTCCAACCATTCCATGATTCTATGATTGTATGCCTGTTTAAATCGAGAAGCCTTCAGCTGGTGGTGTTCTGTGTTGTGGCCAATTCTGGAAAGAACTCTGTGGTGGAGTTTGCTATGAAACTTTGTTAAGTTTCATGGAAAATTAGTGCAGAAAACTATAAATTTGGGGCCTTGTGTCTGTTGACCCAATTGGGAAAATCTCACTTGCCTTAACTCCTGTAGTTAACTTCAGGAGCCTGGTTCCTTTGGCCAATGCTGCTGAGGTTTCCTGGGAGCTGGGCTGGGTGTAAGAAGCGTGCCACACACAGAGAGAGCTGCTGAGGATTTCTAGAGCAGTGTTTAGTTGTTTGCTGATGGCCAGTAGCACAGAAAACAAGGCGGAATAGAATGCTGGGCATGGAGTCACGAGGCGATGTCCTCCTCCAAGTGATCCTAATGACACGATGACATTGTGCAGAAGTCTAATGGTTGCAATTTCTCTTTAATTAGAGATGTCTTTGGGTTAGACTTGGTGGTACGTGAGTTGAGAATGAGCTCAGACACAATTATCTTAATGATAACACTGATTTTGAGTGTACTGAATGCAAGCAGACTATTCTATTTCTCCATTGCAGGTTCTTCAGACTCCTCTGTGGCTCCATGGCATGATGGCTGGGCAGCCTCCATGTGCTGCTGTCAGACAGAGAATCTGTATTCGGTTGCTGACTGAAATATCCTTTATGTGTGCAATTAGAAAAGCACCACTTAGGCCGGCTGTCAGCGCACACAGCCTTTGAGTCTTTGGATGAAAGGACATTCAGGAGTTTGTGCTTCAAAGTTGAGTCATGAAGGGGGGGGAAAGTAGAAGGTTTGTGCCTTAAACGAAGCATCAATCATCCTGTCATCTTGAAGGGAAATAGCTATTCGTTAAGGTCACTTAGTGAAATTAGCTTCAATTAAGTAACTTTACTAAATGCAATGGTGGCTGGTCATTGCTGGAACCACTCATCTTGCAGGAAAGCCTGACCTGCACAGTTTGTTATCATTATTAGTCTTTACTTAAAAAAAACCAACCAACAGAGTAATTGCACAGATAACAGCTTGTTTTAGAGAACCTCCCAACCATACATCATTCTTTGTTTCATGCTTGCAGAGGTGTAACAGTGGTACAGGACATTTGGTTCAGTGCTCCGGTGCTGAGTGATTGTAGGAGGCAAAGAAAATGATTCTTCTGTAGCAGTGCAGGCAGTCCTCCAACTGAACCCGTGAATAGGCACGACTGTATGTTTTCCAATCAGAGTAAGTGTCTAATTGCTGGTTATTATTACTTTAAATGAAGAAGATACATTTTTACAAGCGGATGCTGGTTGGCCCTGTGGTCCGGAGATGAGGTGGTGTGCAATGATGTGACCCCAGCCTGCAGGTAGTGACAGTGTCAGCTGAGTGCTGAGCAGTCACGGTGACTTGCTGCTTGTTTCACACCTTCCCAGCAGCTGTGTGTGCCCACTGCTCCGTGTCACGCTCACTTGGGGCTGAGCACGGTGCTACAAGGGAGCAGGAGGTGAATGGCATCACAAGCTGCCAGGGCACCTCTGCTCTGCTTGAGCGGCGTGATGGATGGAGCACGGTGCAGGTGGAGGACAGCTGTGAAGGCTCAGCATTTTCCCTTGCTGCTAATTTCTCTGTAACTCTGATCTAAAATCTGCAGGCTACGTTTATAAATTAACTTCATTCCCACTATGCATATTCCTGTAAAATACTTGTGCAGAATATAAATGACCGCTGTTCTGATGCATTTCTGCACTCGGTTGCCGCAGGGTGGGAACAAGCCGTGCATCAGATGCTGTGAGGTGCTTTCTCCCTGTGCACTGGTGGCCCAGCATGTGCTTGTGCTGTAGTTGGGCTTCCTGGAGAAAACACAACACGAGTGAGACTTCAAACGTTGCAGTGCTCACATTCACATGCCGCCCTTACCTCAATGCGGAGCGAAATCGAGCTGCAATCACAGGCAGAGCTCAGTGACATTTATGTGTAATTATAATGATTATACTTTATAAGAGCCTAATTCTGCAAATTCTCAGATGTGTTGGCGAGGCACTGCCCTGTGCCAGTCGGTGGCAGAGGACAGGGCTGGGTGCCCTGCGGGTGCTCAGCAGTCGGTGTGTGGCTGCGCTGCTGTGATTTGATACATGCACAAAAAATGACTGCAGGGGAAGGAGAGGGCATTATGCACACTGAGCTTCATTTCATGCAGAAAGCGATTGGACTCAAAAGTTTGCTTGGCAATAAAAATAGTACTTATGTAGTATTTGCTACTGCAGTAAACAAACAGAGGGATGGGGACCTGAAGCCTGCAGCCCTGGGAGCATCATGCTCAAAGCATTTGTGGGTAACAAAATGAGGTGAGGGAGAGTCATGTCGTGCTGTCATTGATGGAGGGGTTTGCTGGGCTTTAGGGGCCAGCAACTGAAGAGAGCACTGTGATGCTTGTGAGCACCTACTTACCTTGCAGGCTTAGGCTGCATTGGAGCACCCTATGTTCCAAGCAGCTGGAGGTGCAGTTTGATGGTCAATATTCTAATGAGAGGATGTGTTCAGTAAGAATGATGGTGTTCTTGGATCATCAATGAACTCTGAAACAAAGTTGTTTTGTCTCTGGTGGAATTAAAGACTTAAAATGTCAATAGTACTTAGATGTAGAGAGTGTTCAGTGCTTTCTACCACAAAGCATTGCTGTGAAATACTTGATTTTCTGCTGTCAATAAACCCCTTCCTAGTAAACTTCAACAAAGTAAAGTTATGTACCTGTGGTAATGGCATCCTATGTGGAGCTGCTGCTGGAGTCATTGCTCCCAGCCTGTCTGGTGTGCACATCTCCAGTGCTGCCATCTCAGAGCTCATACCCAAACAATGTATTCCTCTCTGGGATGTCCAGTGCTTCCCTGCGTGCCCTGGGAGGTGCCTTTTTGTGCTCCTCACTGCCAGCAACTGCCTTTCAATTCCATGCAGCTCAGCTCTTTGTCCAGCAGCCTGCCTTGCAAGTTGAGGTTACCTGCCAGCAGGTTCTTGAGATGTGTTTAAACAAAAAAGAAGTTTGGACTGGGAGCTGACAATGTTTCATTATTACTGATTGCTTTTTTTTGTCCTTCTCTGTAGCAACTTCTGTAGAGCTGAGGACTGGGCTGCAAGGCTCTGAGCAGTGAGGTGGGGGGTGTGTGTGCCACTGCCCTGCTGTGCCCCCCCAGGGCCACTTGGTAGCCATGTTTTCTGCCAGGATATTGCACTGCCAGGCCTGTATGGCTACTGACCGGTGTTTGCCTCCCCCCTTATCTAGCAGCAAGACAATTCCAGCCTCTGTAATTAATGAGTCTCTCCTGCTGGGGCCGTGGGTGAAACATCAGCACAGGAAATTGGCCGGGCTAAGCGGTGGCTGTGTTGCATCCCAGCTCTGAGGCAGCACACAGCCAGCTGAGATGAATTGCTGCTCGGATGCTGAGCCATTGATCATCCTCAGGTCTGCAGGCAGGCACAGGAGCTGCCCCCAGTGCTGTCCTCCCTCGACGTGGGGCCTTGTTTTTGCAAATGCCCCACATGCTGGTGGATGGAGGAGAATAGGTTGTGGGTCCGCACCTCAGAGGGCAGCTCATGTGACAGCCCTGAGAGCAGAAAGGGCCTGGCACAGTGATGCTGTGTGCTGCTGTTGATTAAGAGGAAAGCCAATTTATGCGGCCTGTAGTGAAGCATGAGATTAAATATGCAGCAGGCTCTTGATTGTTTCAGATGTGGTGCTTTGAGCTGTTGAGAAAAGCTTTTCCTTGGGAGGATCCTGACGGTGTGGGCCTGAAAGATGGGCTCAGGCTGTCACCCTGCAGCATCACTCACTCCTGCAGCATTACCTTGTGCCATGCACAGGGGCAGAGGAGATGCAGTGCATGGAGCTCAGCTCTGTGCCTTTGTGCCTCTATCCCAGCTCCTGAGGAGAGATGCTGGCCTTTCAGACAGCTTCCTAAAAATTCATGGGCACTAGAATAATCCCTGGCCTTACTGGGCTCCTTTTGGAGGTGCAGCATGTCCTGTGCTTTGGGACTCCCTCCTAGCTGCAGCTCCTTCTGCCCTGGGTGCCTCGCTTTCGCTTACATTTGCCCCTGTTGGCACATTAATGCATTTCAGACACCGTTGGATGGCTGCACCAATGAAATTCCATCAGTCCAAAGAGATGAAGTGGGCAAATCTGCTCGAGCTTCCTGTGGGGGAAAGGTGCTGAGTGCATTCAGGCAGGGGGTGGATTTATATCTATACATGCATTTTGCAGAAGCAGCTTTTCCCAGTGTTGCAGTTCATCTTGTTAATAAATCTCTCGTAACACCTCCCCGCAGCAGCCCTCCAGAAATCAGCTAACGAGGAGAAAGTCAAGATCAAAGATGAGCATCCTAATCCATTATCAACACATGCCATCAGACTCTCCATCTGCCAGCAGAGGGCCCTGTGAGCTGACAACGAGGAGCCTGCAGATGCTCAGCCACCGCCGTGCCTTCACCACCGTTTGGTTTGGGTTGGTGTCAGCTTGGATAAGTGGCATTGTGCTCTAGAAAAAGCCACGCAGAGCCATGTTGTGCACTGGCACATGCTGCCCAGGGAGGTGGTGCTGGAGTCACCATCCCAGAGGTGTCCAGGTGCTGTGATGAGTTCAAAGGCTGTAGGCAGTGCTGGTGGTAGGAGAACGGTTGGTCTGGATGATCTTGGAGCTCTTTTCCAACCTTAACGATTCTATGAAAAGAAGAAAAGTAACAGCAGGTAAAGGATGGTTTAATTTAGCAGCTCATTTTGGCCAAGTAATTATTTCTTTAAAAGCCCTGGATTGGTTAAAAGTATCACAATTATGTTTTTTTTTTTAATTATGTCTACAGAATGAAGCGCTCGTTTAATTAGTAAACATTTGGCATGCCTTTAAATAGGCTTTTAATTACATTAAAGGGACACTGTCAAGGTGTCTTTCATCATTTTTAATAGACCTGCAGTTTTATCCCCCCTCCTTGCGTTTGGGTGCCACACATTGGGCTCCAGACAAAAAAAAAAAACAAGAAGTAATTTTAAAGAAGGCACTGTGTCCTTAAAAGACATTGAAAAAGACTCATTTTTTTTCTGCTTGGAGGAGCCCTGTTCCTGTGGAGCAGCCCTACGTGTAGCTGTGGGGCTGGGACAGGAGGCTGCTCAGGTTTCCCAGTGTGTGGGCAGCATCCTTGCAGCCCTTAATCAAAGGCGCTTTCTGAACATCCTGCTGTAGCATTCAGGTGTTGCTCTGTGTCCTGCAGAAGCCCAGGGATTGCCTGCCAGCCCTTGGGGCTCGGTGGCTGCGTGCAGAGGTGACAGTCCCAGCACTGGGCATCACGTCCTGGCTGAGAAAGGTGCTCCGCTCCTAAGCGCTGCTCATCACCCTTCATGCTCGGTGGCAGCTCTCAGCCGGGGGAACTCATGCCCAGAAGGGTCGTGCCCTGTGCTGAAGTAACAGCTTTCCCCCCATAAATCACCTCAACTCCTCCCTGCTGGAGCAGATGCTGCTCCTACAGCCTTACGGCTCGCAGCTGTCGCAGTCAGCAGCTCTCCTAATAAATCACCAGTGCAGTGCTAACTGATAGTGATGCAAGCTCCCAGAGGAAGCCTGGTGCTGAGTTCCCAAGCTGATGCTTGCCTTTTCATCCCCAACCTGCGTGATGCTGCCCTATCCTTTAGGGCTAAGCCTGATGAATGCCAGCCCACGAGGGGTATTGCTCGTTCCCTGCCCGGAGCTGGTGGGCTCACTGTGCCTGTGTAGTTGGTGACTGATAAAAGAGGCACTGAGCAGCACAACAAAGCATGGCTCAGCCTGTGTGTCTCCATTGCCCCGCTGCGCATCACTGGAGCTCGAGTTTCTGGCCTCTGTTCTTGGCAAGGCTCTGTAATTAAAACATATGCAATAACCAGAGGCACAGATAGCCTGGCCTGGGTGAGCCTTTCCTGGCATGCCTCCAAAGGTAAAGAAATAAAAACTCAGACCGGAGTGTGGCAGCGGGGAGGCAGTGCTGGTGGCCCTCTTGGGGTGTGGGGTGACCCCATGGGTTGCAAGGTCCAGTGTCCTTGCCTGTACACCTGCTCTGCTGGCCAGCAGCACATATCCTCCTTCTGCACAGCCTGAGCACCTTCCCAACTATTCCTTTCATTCCTCTTTATCCCCAACAGCCCCAGTGATCTCCCGGGAGGAGCGCTACGCATGGAGTGATGGAGGAGCCATCTCCATCCTTGGATCAGGAAGCCATACTGCTCCTCTTCCCCCTTCTTGCAAAGGGAGCCATGCTACCTCCTTCCAGCTCCAGTTTCCAGGGATACAGGGATGGAGACTGCAGCAGGTGAGGGTGCTGCCTCTGCTGCCCCAAAATCAGAATGTGGTGCTGGGAAGTTGCATGGTGCAGAGGGACTCTTGTCCTCTTGCTCTGCTTGGCATCACTGTGCTGGGCAGAGGGGATGGTGCTGCAGGACCCATGCCATATGTAGCTCCCTGCATGTGGCCGTGCAGCCTGGTTTTGTAGGGTCAGACACCCCAGGAGCCTTGCCATTCCACTGCTGCTCCATGCTGCATGGAGGCGAGGTCCCTGAAGTGCAACCTGCACCCTTTGTGCCCCCACTCTTACAGCTCAAGATCTTTCTGGAAAGGAGTTGTGAACAAGCAGGATCACAGCTTTGCAAGGCTTCCATAAAGTATGAATGCATAATAACATTTGCATAAATAATTCAAGATAGTCAGCACGGGGGATCTTTCCTCGGCAGTTTCACGTGGGCTCCTGCAGCTCGGTTGTCTCCATGCTGGGCGTGAGTATCTCCCTGCATTTAGAACAGGCAAATCCTTGGTGTGCTGCATCTCCTGCTCCTCCTCAGCCTGCAAATCGTTCTCCCTCCCGCCTTGCTGCTCCTTCCCCAAGCTCCCAGCGCTATTAGCACCTCTAATTAGAGCTGCTTATTGATGTACTGCTGTTTGCCTAAGCGTGGCTGATGAAGGCAAAAAAGCCCAGAGCTGAAGTGAATCTGGGGATTGCTAGGAGAGGGGATTGGTGGCACCGTTTTCTAAAACAGGGTTGGGGGTCACCTGTCTTCCTTCTACAACACCTGGGAGCCTGATTGGAGTCCTGATAGTCCTGCAGAAACCGAGACCTGAGCATGCTGGTTCTCCCAGGGCTTCTCTGCAGTGCCCAGTATGGGACCAGGGGCATTTTCCCCAGGCCAGTTGCTCATTTCTTGGGCGTCTCTGGGAATATTCATTGGATTGTCCTCTCTGATCCAGCGCAGCAGCAACAGGGTGTCTGGGAAGAAGTCCTGATGCCATACTTCTTCCTCCAGGTGCCACCAACAGTTGCTTTTGTGTAGGTCCCTGCATATTTGTGTCCAGAGAGTGCTGATGGTTGGATTAGATGACCTTGAGGTCTTTTCTGCCCATTAATGATTCTATGCACCTCCGTTCAGGAGCAGGAGTTGAGCACTGAGTTGTGGGCATGGGGCTGATCCTATTGTGTCACTCGTGGGTTATGACCTTGGGGTGCCATTACCTCTGCAAAGCCACCAGAGCAGTGCTGACAGTTCCTTGGTGTGCTGAAGGGTAGGGATGGATGTTGTGCCACGAGGACGCGTGCTGCATCCCACTGACACGTAGGGATGTCCCTCCTGATTTCTCCTTACCTAGGCTCTTGAGGCTTTCCCCAGCCCATGCATGGTGATGGCAGCCGTGGCAAGATGGCACCGCTGGGCTTGGAGGGAATGGAGACCCCAGAAGGTGCTGTTGAGAGCATGATGGAGCCCCATGGAGCACAGCATCCCCAGCATTGCCTTCTCCCTGGGACAAGGCAGAGGGTGACGTGCTTCAGGAGAAGCATTCCCTCCCCCTCACCGTCAGGTTTTATTAATTCCCCACGCGGTGAAGTCTCTATTAATAATGGTTGCAGGATCTGGCTGGTAAGCTGGGTAATGAGATTCTCTACCTGCTGTTCCTGCGCTGCTGTGATTATGTTCGGAGGGCCAAATTCTATGTGGATTAATTAAAATGAAAACAAAAGTGAAAAAGAGGAGTTTGCCTGAATTATTTACCAGTATCAAGGAGACAAAGCAGTAATTGCGAGAGTCTCATTGCAGGTGTTGGGGCCGAATCGAGGGCTGGCTGCTGCTCCTGTTGGGTGTTCATCAATCCTCGTGGATGCTGCGGGAGCTGCTGCCTCAGCTCCTTCCTGCCCAGCCTTCAGGAGCCCCCTGTTGGCTTCAAAGGGGTTGGGACTGCTTTTCACTGGGACACTGCGTTGCCTGTAGGCTCTGTGACGCCATACCTGCTGACCCCAGTGCTGACACCTGCAGCAGCTCAATGCCATCGGCTTGTCTGTAGGAAATGAGCAACGGAAAGAAAGCAAAATGAAAGGAAATGGTCCAAAAAATTCCACTTAATCATATACGCTGTGATCAATATTGATTTATCTCCATATTAACGTCCTGCCGAAGAGAAAGAAGCAGAGCTGCCTGTTGGAGTTAATCTTTAAAGCCTATAAAGATTTAGGGCAGCGTAATCGCTCCCAGATTTGATACTTTATGGCCGTTCACGTTTCCAGTTTTTAACCCTACATCCTGTGCAACAGGAGGAAGACTCAACGTGAGGAGCAAAGCAGCACAAAGCCCTTCTGCATGGCATGGCCAAGCGCAGAGAGCAGAGCAATGGGGCAGATCGTTGTGAGCTTTGGTGGTCAGCAGCAAGGCAAAGCTGCTTGGAGCTCCCAGTTTCACGTTGTCTGGTGCATTTCTTTCTCTGAGTTTTCTATTCATCTGAATTGTATTTTATTTTTTTCCCTTGGGTCTCTACTAATAGGAATTGCTTTGTTGTTAAACTCAATTTCACTCTTGACTGGATTGAAATATGCTTATTTCCCTTCTAAAATCGTCATCATAAAAATCTAGAATGATCTCCGCTCGTTTTACGTGAGAAGGGAACATTCTTCTTCATGCAGGTTTTGGTGTCTGAGGGTTTATATGTTTGTTTTCATCACTGTGTGATGCCAGCCCGTAACTTGGGGTTCCTCACTGCTGCTTCATGATCCAGACTGGTCAGCGGATGATTTGCTGGGTGATTCTGGATGCCCTTTGGTGGGGATGGAGCTCCCCATTGCTCTGAATGGCCATTTCTCTGCACAGCCCCTGGGGTGCAGGAGGGCTCAGGGCTGTGGGGGTTTGCAGGGGGAAATGCAGCAGGAGTGCAGGGTGTGCTGCAGTGAGGGCACCCAGCGGCCCCAGCACAAATTGGGCTCTTCTGCCTCTTGCTTCTAAAACGGGAGAGCAGAGAGCCCTGCTTGGAGCCTGGCCCTGCTGGGGCTTCATTAGGAGAGAGAAATCAGGGTGTGGGATGGTTTGTGAGATGGGGAATGGAGATATGTGGCTCTGACTTGTGGGCTAAGCCTCAAGCAAGCTCACCCAAAGGAGGATGCCTTCATCCCCTGGGGATGGGGCTCAGTGTTTTCCCCCCCTTCATGCACCTCTTGCTAGAGTCTGCCCAGAGCTACCATTGCTGTGAGGTGTCCCTGCTGGCTGTCTCAGGGGGGAACGTGGCTCCAGCAGTGCTCTGCAGAGATGTGGGAGCACATTGAAGCTCCACTGCACACCTCCCTCTCTAATTTGCAATTGCTGCTTTTGTTTCCTCTGGGCAATCTTCCTTTGCAGCAGAGCAGTCAGGAAGTGGCTGCTGGTGGGGACCTTCCTTTCACCTTTTGTTTTTATTTTTTCCCTTGGTTAAGCCAAAGTCAGCGCTGTTTGTCAGTAACACCATAAGAAAAATACACTGATTCCCTTCTCCAAGAGGAATAAGAGAAATTCAGCTTCTCTTCCGCTCTCAAAGCACATAATCCTATGGGGATCTAAGGAGCGATCCTCTGCTCTGTTTTCCTGAGCTTTGAGTGCATTAGCAGCTAATGGAAAGGAAGGACTGTGCTGATGGGCTGGCAAGGGTGGGAGCATTCCAAATTCCCAATGCTGAGGTTACCTCGAGCTGATGGGAGCTGTGGGATGCTGTGCTTTGTGCTGACCAGGCTGTGTGTCCCCACTTGGGTGCTGGGTGGATGTTCTGTTGGCAGAATCCCTTCCTGACTCTCATTCTTTTAGCAGCTTTGGGACCTGGGCGTGCAGTGGGGCCTCAGGCTTCCCAGGAGCTGTGTTTTCCCCATCCTCAGCCTTCCCTCAGGACAGAGGCACAGTGCAGTAATTGAGGCTGAGCCAGAGAGGGAGTGGAGTTGTTAGAGACCAATGAGGAGGGCCTTTATCCCCAGCCACAGCTTGAGGGGGATGGAGGAGTTACGGTTGTAAGTGATCTTATCAGCCAGAGCGTTTGGGCACAGCAGCTCCTGCAATCAAATTATATTCCCTATCTCAAGGGCAAAATTGTGCATGGGGAGAACTTGAGACAAGTGGCTTGTCACCATCTATTACTGCTTGGTGGCTCGCTGTGATCCTCTTCCAATGCAATCATTCTTTTTTCACGAAGACCCAATGGCCTGGCGAGAAGAAATGTGGGCAGGGCCGAGCCCTGGGGCTTGGTGGTACTGAATCATAGAATCATGGAATGGCTGGAGCTGGAAGGGACCCTAAAGGCCATCTGGTGCCACCCCTGCCCTGAGGAGGGACACCCACAGCTCCATCAGTGCTCACATCCCTGCCCTTGGCTGTCTGCAGGGATGGGGCACCACCGCCTCTCTGGGCAACCTTTTGGAGGGTGCAGGGCTGGAGCAGAAAGTCCATGGCTGCTGAATTGGTCCTCTCTTTTCCCTGCTGCTGCCCAATCCATATGATTCACAATAATAACAAACATACACGTGTATGTGTACATAGAACTTCAGCATATTGATTTTTGGGGGCCATTGTTTCTCAGCTTCCATAGATGATTCACTGCATTATTACCCTTCTTGGGTTTTAGATTTATCACTCCAAGCAGACAGCAGGCTGTAGTTAATTAAGCTTTTGTTTCAGGCAGCAGCAGGGGGAAGGGACAGGCTGCTGCTGTGCTGCTCCTCAGGAATGAAGGTGCCACATTCCCACCATGGAGACACATCCTGCACCAGCAGGGGTGGCTCTGGCTGGGCTGTGGCACATCCAAAGGGCTCTTGGAGGAGCGCGGTTTGTTCGTCTGAAGCCAAACAGGTTTTCAACTGCAAGATTTGCATGCTCCCTTGAGCTGAATGGGCTTTGTGTTCCCTGGACACTGTTGTAAATGCAGTTTCCCCCTTGCGCCCTGCTGTGCTGTGTGTGGGCAATGCCTTTCCTCCTGCCTGAGCGGTTCTCCAGGCCTTGCTCAATGCCCTGCAGGGTGAGGCACGTCTGCACAAGCAGAGCAGCAGGCTCTGTGCCCTCCCACTGCACCTGCAGGTCGGGGTTCCCCGCTAATCACTGCACTGATGGGGTTTTGCACGTTGTTAATGGGGTTGATACAACATCACCAACACCTCCATGCTCCTGCGCAGGGTAATGGGCAGCTGCCACTTCATGTGCTGGCTGGAGCCAGAATAAAAGCTCGGTACTCAGGGATTGCAGGACCAGACTCCTGCATTTCATTCTGCTTCACCTGCAGTCCCCTGCTCTGCACCTTTGGGGTGGGATGCTGCTTTCCTCGCAGCCGCTCCTGGCACACAGGAGGCACTGATTTGGCTGCTCCACTGACTACTTCATGTTGTGCTTTTATGGGCATTAGGAAGGCTTCCAGTGCCGACATGCTGAGCTGGGCTCTGAGCTGAGGGCCCTGCTGGAGCAGCACTCTCGTGCTGATTGGGAATGATGTGGGTTTGCCAAGTGTTTTCACAGCTCGGATTAGAAGCAAAAGCCTCCTGCTGGAGGATGGTGGGGGTGGAAAAGGAGATGGGGCAGCAGGACCCCCTGGTGTCCTTATTGCTCCACTCCTTCCCTCCTTTCCCTAAGGCCAGGTTAGGAAAACCAGATGCTTCGCCAGTTTAAGAGAAGACAAGGTGCACCCAACTCAATTACAAATATTTGTGCACCCAACCAGAGCTGCAGCATCTGTTCCCACGGGATGCCCACGGGAATGGCTTTGGGGTGTCATTGTTTGGGTGTTGCAGAGCTGCCCAGGGCTGACTTTCCCTTGGCAGAGCTGTCTGCTGCCCCGATCCTCTCTTTCTGCAAATATGCATCACATCCCTCTGTCCACCTGCCTCAGCCCAGCATCACCCTGCTCAGCACAAGCGTGGCTCTTTCCCTATCCACAAAAAAAGCGTGGATGAGCACAAAAAATCCTTTTGTATTTACAACACTCTGCCAAGCAAGCTTGGGTGGCTGTTGGTTTGGGTTTTTTTTCTCTCTCTCTCTCCTCACTTCTCCTCAGCAGAAAAGTGCTGTTTCATGGAGAATTTCCAGCTGTCTTCTGTCTGTGAGCTCTCTGTGCCTGGTGCTGTTGCAGCATTTGCTACCTGGAGCACTGCTGACTTAAATCAGCCCCAATGTGGGTCATCAGGTAGGATGAAATCGTCACCCCTGGTGCAGGAATCAGTGCCCTGGGTCCGTGCTGCTGGGTGCTGGAGAGAGGCACCCACAGGCTCTGTGTGCATCCCTTAATCCCCAAGTGCTTTTTGTGCTTGTCACCTTTGTCCCCTCCCCGCTGCATGAGCTGGGAGGACCTTTGCTGAGCTCAGCAGTCGTTTCTCCCACCTCAGCTCCCACGGCCTTTCTTTGTCTGTGCAGGAAGCTGCCCTGCCTCGGCCCGGGGCTGCACGGGGAGGCTGGGAGCTGCATTGTGGGATATCACTGTGAGCCCCCAGGATGAAAACATCTCGATGGGGCAGCACAGCCCCAGGATGATGCTATGATGCACGACCGCAGGCAGCCCTCTTCCTCAGGAATGGGGCTCACCTGGCTCCTTGTAACCCCGAAATCAGCCAGCACCCAGCTCCACCCTGGCTGCGGGGTGATGCTGCTGCCTGCACCGCTGTGCTCCCCAACCCTGGGGCTGCTGTCTGGCACCTGGAGGGACGCGGATCCTTCCACAAGGAAGCATCCGCACTCCACGACCACCCCGTCCACCGCCTGCCACAAACCACAGTGCCACCTAAATTCGGGCTGAGACGTTGAAGAACAAATAATGTATAAATAAATACATAAATAAATATCCTCCCCCCTCCCTTTTCCCCCGAAACCCATCCGAACAGCCGCTAGATGGCACGCCGTGCCCGCGCACCTTGCGCGGCTCTGGGCGGAGCGGCACCGGGGCGGAGCGCGGAGCTGCCCGCGGGGCTGCGCGGAACGGAGCGGCCCCGGGATGGGCAGCGGGTAGGGCGGGAGCCTGGGGGGGGGGGGGGGGGTGGGGGGACGGTGGTGGCGGATGCTCCGCGCCCCGCACCGCGCCATGCGGCCCCGCTGAGCCCCGCTCGCTGCCGCGGCGCCGGGTGGGGGGGGGGGGGGGGTTGCGGGGGCCGCCCCCATCCCCGCTGGCCCCGCAACTTTGAACGATGATCACAGTCAACGCGGATGGCAAGATAATGGTCAGGAGATGTCTCGTCACCTTGAGACCCTTTAGGTAAAGTTGGGGTTTTATTCTCTTCTTTGTTTCTTCCACACCTTGCTTATCCTTCCGGGATAGAAAGCGGGTTTTTGTTTGTTTTTGTTTTTTTTAAATTATTATTATTATTTAAAAATTAATTATTATTATTTTGATTCTTATTTTTATTTTGTCTTGCATACGGGTTGGCTCCAGATGGAGATATCGGGAGCCCAAACAAGTTTGCCGGCAGGTCAGCGCTGGCTGCCCGTCACCGCGATACCTTCCAGAGGTTCCTTACAGGGCTGCGTGCGGCTCTGCTCACCTTCCTCACCGATGTGGATACTCGCGAGGGAGTCGCTTCCTCCGGATTAAATCCACGGGTGTCGCTGGGGATGTGGAATCCCACACCTGAGCCGGAGGCAGCGCTGGGGCTGCAAGCCATGCCAGCACGGCTCGGTTCTCTTATTGCTTTTATTTTAGATTTATTATATTATTATTATTTTCCATTTGATGCCTCCGTGCCTTGGCTCTCCCCCTCCACCCCTTGCTCTCCATCTCTATCGCACCGGAGATGCGCTTTGTTGCTCCTAGACCTGAGCCGCATGGGAGGCACCGGTAATTGCTCGGGCTTTTTCTAAGGGAAAAGGATCGAAAAGACCGTGGGAGGGGAAGCTGTGTGTGTGTGGTGGGGGGGAGGGGGATAGAGTGGGGGGGTGCACAGTGTGCTGCAGGGCGAGCCCGGGATCGTCAGAGCCATCTGACCGCTGCCTTTTTTGTTCGGCAGCAGGTTGTGGGGACGGGGCTGCGTTTGTGCCGTTTGCTTGCGCTCGTGTTTGGAGATGTATGGCTCTGCACAGCCTGCCCAGAGCCCTTCTCGGGGCCGGATCCCGCGGCAGCACCCTGGGGAGCCGTTGGGACACGGCCAAGGTCGTGGCAGGGGGTTGAGGGGGGGTCCCCGTACCTCTGAGCTCAGGGTCAGAGCGGGGAAAGGGGTAGAGCTTCGGGGCTGTGAGCATGCAACCATAAGAGGTGGGAAGGACGCGTGCAGCCCTTTAGCAGCGGCTGTATTCATTCCCAGGTGAGTTTGAAGTCCCCAGGTGGAAGGGATCGGCTGAGCACCCCTGCACCCCCATACCCAGCGCTGTCGGCATGGCTCCTGGGGCAGGAACCCTGGTGTGCAGAGCACAGCACCTGCACGGTCCCATCTGTGTGCCCTGGGCTGTTTTGTGCTCTCCAACCAGTGCAGCCCAGTAAGATGTGCTGCCATGGCAGTAGCTGGGACAGGTCCTGTAATTCGGCCGCTTGTTTCTGGCTGCTCAGCAGAGATCCATACTGAGATCCCTGCTCGGTTTGGGCTCCTGGCAGTGGTGCCATCAGCAAACAGCGAGCGGGAAACCTGACCCTTTGCACCAAAACATGTTAATCACACTCCAGACATGCTTAGCAAAGCGATGCAAAAAGCCCCGAGCTGTGAAAGTGCCTGCAGCAAGTGGAAAAGGGGAGAGAACAAGCGAGGCTGTGAGCAGGCTGTGGGGCTGCATAGGGATGGCTCTCACTTTGGTCTTGGAAGCACCAGCTGTTTGCTTTGGGACAGTGCTGGTTTTGGGCATGGATTTCACATAGGTTTGGGAGGGGTGGGTGTGCAGAGGGACCTGGCAGTAGAACCCACACATTTGAGCACCGTGGTGATGAACTGGAGGTGATGTTGGTGGCAGGTAAAGGCGGGATGGATGCTATTTGGCCATTGGAGCACTGTGACATTCAGCAAATGAGACCTAATTTGGGGAAGTCCCAGCCTACCCGATGGCAATGTGGGAGATCTGAGCCTCTATTGTACCTTCTTCATGGCATTCATTTTCTGGACAAAGGAATTTCTACCTGCTAAGGTAGAAGAGCTGGGCTGCGTCCGCTTATGTCCTAGGATCATTAATTCAGTTAGGATCTGATCCTTCTTCTTGCATCTTTCCTACTCTCTCTCTGTAACCCAATCAAAATCAAGCAGATTTTGTCTCCTAACGAGACACCAGAGCATGGATCTCCCAGCCTTTCCCTTCCTCTCTTCCCACAGTTTAACCACCACTCATTGCCAGGTTATAATCATGAAAATTAAAATGCACAAACGAGGTCTTGGGTAATGATGAAGATAGTGTCAACAGGGTGAGAATAGAGAGTGGGATCAGCTGGGAGGATTTAAGCAGCCACCTCCTGGATGATGAACGCTTCAGTGAGTGCCCTGGGAAGGGGCAGTGGGTGGGCTGTGCCCAGGGAGAACCCTCCTCACTCATGGCTGGGCTTTGCTCTCCTCCTTTGGCTCTTGCAAGACCCAATGGGGCTGGGTGTTGGACAAGGTAATGGGGACGGGGACAGGGTCCCCAAATCTCCTCCACCCTAAGTAGACTGTGGGACTCCCATTGCTTTCGGGGTTGCTCAGCCACTTCCACAAACACCTCCATGCCTGAGCTGAGCCAGAAGCTCCCTGGAAACCTATCTGCAAGGTCTGATTGAGCGGGATTGAGGTCCATGGTGATCCCCACGAGTTCACCAGCATCTGCCATGGATGGGCCGTTGGGATGCAGGTCTGGATGAGCCAAGCGCTTGGTTAAACTGCTTCCCATTCCCTGGGGGAAGCTCATTTGGAAACAAGAAGTTCCTGGAGCGTTTACATGGCGATTTTAGGTAGTTCTACCTCTCTTGCAGGGATCAGCTCTCCCTATGTCTGGCCGCAGGTCTCCAAAGGGGACTGGGAGCACTGCTGGGGGTATTCAACATCAGAGGCTGCATTACCACGGCCTCTGCTCCCCATGGCCATGGAGCAGGGACCAGCAATGCCACACGCTGCACGGGGCAGCAGCTGCTTTGCCAGGGCCAGCAGGTGAATGCTGTAAGGCAGGGAGCTATGTTATCTCCAAAGACAGATGTGGTGCTGGATGGCAGTGCTGGGTTTTGTGCCACTCCTTCACACTGCAGATGATGTTGTTACCTTGAAACAGGAGATGCTGGATCCTGTTCTTGGTGGGCTGTTTCCCTTTGGGCCAGAGGTACCGAGAAGCAGAAGTGCCAGTGAGCACCTGGATTGGGCCATCAGTCCCCCATGGCCATGAGATGTGGTTGGTTGAAGGCAAACCCCTTCAACAAAAGCTAATTTTATCCCTTCAAGAGGCTGCCACGTCTGTTCAGAGGGCTCTCTGAGGGGCAGGATTTTCCACAGTCCTTCAGGGAGCAGCCTGCCATGGTATGGGACCACCTGGCCTGGGCTCTGGGTTCTCCTTGCTGGCCCTGACTGCAGCATTTGTTCTCCTTGAGCCAAGCTTCTCCTTGTCCAAAGGGACGAGTTCATGCAGGTCCCCAAAGCCGCGCACAATGGAAATATCAGCAGCCTGGTTATGGGGTGAACAAAAAGATGTTGTTTTCTTTTTTATCATTATTGTTGGCTTTATTTTATCTTTTTTTTTTAGCTCCTGTGGGAGAAAGGGGAGGTACAAGGTCTCTCTTTTCCCTGGGCTCTCTGAGAAGGAAAACGAGTATTGTTTGCTGAGTGTTTCCTGCAGCCTGCTCTGGCTGAGCTTTCCCACCCAGACCCTGCAAGCAGGTCACAGCGACTTCAGAAGGTGTTTTGGGGTGAAACACGCCGTTTTGCTGCCAGGGATTGGGCAGGAGCATCTCGGGGCTCCTCCCGCTCAATAAGGCTGCGGTTGGGGGCAAGAAGCCGTTCCGCACCTCTCCTTACGGCTTTGCTTTCCTCCCCGCAGGATATTTGTGCTGGGCATTGGATTTTTCACTCTGTGCTTCTTAATGACGTCTCTGGGAGGGCAGTTCTCAGCCAAGCGCCTGGGGGATTCGCCCTTCACCATCCGAACTGAAGGTAAGCGCCTCTCCATGGCCTTGCAGCCCAGCCGTGGTCCAGCCAAGCTGGGGATGCAGAATGTCCCACCCCAGGGGATACATTGCTGCACAGCTGAGCACAGACAGACCGTGCTGTCAGCAGGAGGCAAGGTTCCCAGAAACCTGCCCAAGTCCCTGGGTCCACCCCAAAGAACTCTATGAAGTTGGGGTAAAATGACAGCAAAAGGCCAATGTCCCCTTTCTGGATGCCTGGTGGGACAATTTTTCCCATCCTTATTCTAGTCACCTATTTAACCCAAATCTGAGTCTATTGCCTCCTGCCCTTGGTGTCTTTGCATTCACCAGCACAGTCCTGGGGCTGGATCTCATTTGTTTTCCTAATATCTTGAATCCCTATGGTTTGTAGTACTGGCTAAGGCAGGTACTGCTGTGTTAGTAAGCTCAGAAACTCAGAGTAAATCCATTTTTTAGTCCATTGGGTGGATTTTCAGATGACTTATTGCTTCCAGATGAACTGCTGCAGATTTGGCTGCTGCTGCATCTCTTGTTTGGGAAAATTTGGTCTGCTTGCTGTCTTAACACCTGGGACAGGAGGGCTCATCCTATGTGGGGAGCGAGAAACCCCAAAAGGAAAGCAGGACCCAGACCTCAGGGTGTGTACAGGGCTGACTTTGGGTGGAGCTGTGTGATGTCCCAGCCAGGCGTTGTCTGAGAGGTGGTGGCTCCTGGGAATGGGGATGAGAACAGATCACCCATCTCCAGAAATTGGGAGGGATGGTTCACGTTGGCCAGCCTCACCAATGCCACTGGGGAAAATGGGGATTGAAGCCCGGCGAGGTGGAAAATCTCCATGTAAAGCACATGCTGGTGCCTGGGTTAGAATTCCAGCTGTGCTCTGCTTGGGGCAGACCTCGATTCCCCTCAGGTCCCATGGAGGAACACTGAGCTGTGCCAGGGGAGCACTGAGCACCTGTAAGATGGGGCGAGGGGAACACGGATGGGTTCGCTGCTTCTTAGCGCTGGGACATCTCAGTAGATCAATTTGAATAACAAACGGGCATTTAATTAACATGTGTTATGGATCCCAAGGAAACCCAAGAAATATCACTGGTTGCTATCGTTGCTGTTAAGTGCATGGTGCTGGTCTGAAGACAAGCTCAAAGGAGCAGGTTAATTTGGCCGGGCTGATTAGCTGCTAATGTCAGTAATTGTGGGAAGAGGGCCAGCTGTTATGTGGAGCTGGATGGGCTCAGGACTGCTGGGTGCAGAGGCATGGTTGGGTGTGTGCTCAGATGTGCGTGTTGTGGGACAGGCTCTGAGCGTGTGAGGTCCTCTGTGTGCTGTCTGAGCAAGGGGCTCGTTGATGCATTGGGTTTAATGGCTCCCTTTGAGCATCGTTCATTATTAACTAATTAATTTTTCAGTGCAAGCTGGCAGCATCCTTTCCCATCTGCTCTGGGTGTGAGCTGCTTCACTAATGCAGCAGGTGCAGCTTGGGGCCAGCAGGGCTCTGCTCGTGGGATTCTCCCTGCAGACCTCCTTGCCTTGCAGCTCTGCTGTCCTCACGTCCGTGCATCCCACCAGGTGCACGTGGGGCTGCCAGCACCTCCAAGTAATTCACATGGGAGAACTGTTAGCTGTGGATAAGAGGTGACCATTCATTGTAGTGCTGGTTTCAAAGCCACACTGGGGCTATTCTTGCTTTTCCTGACCCTCGGGTGCTGCAATCCCAACTCTGCTCTTGGCTTGATGTGCATTTACACAAACTGTGCTCTGAGGACAGCTTATGGAAATGCCACAGCCTTGCCCAGAGCTTTTTCAGCATCTGAGCCGCGCGGGCAGCCAATCAAAACCAAAATGAAGATGGATGGAAGGCAGGAGCATGAAAAGGAGAAATGGATAAAGTCACAGCCTGGAAGTTAATCCCGTTTTTAATTTTATTTTTATATGTGAATCTCCTCCTAGGAGACTCTCTCCAGCCCAATCTCTGTGTGTGCCAGAAATTGTTGCTCAGATGGGTTCTCTGCTCGGTGATTTGATGCAGCGGATGCTTTGTGTCCTAAAGATAAATAAAAACCTCGAGGAATGCATGGTATTTTATCCTAATCCTGCTGCCAAATAAACACAGACAGAGGTTCCTTTGTTTTGATGTGGTCACCGGGAGAATTTGTTCCACAAGCAAAGATCTGGATTGGCAAAAGGCATCTCCTGTGTGGGAGATGCGCTGGGAGCAGACTTATACTTGAGAGATTCAGCTGTCTGTGCCCTCACCACACCTCCTCTCTTGCATTTAAAACATTTTTATTCCTCCCAAACACGATTTGTTTTAGTGCTGGTTTGGGGCTGGTTTGGGGCAGGGCAATGATCTTGGAAAAGCACCGAGATCTTTAATGGGGAGCAGGAAACAAAGAGCATCCCTGTAAGGATGCTGCCCCATGCCGGGTTGGAGAGAGATGTTTGGGGGTCTGGTCTCCTTGGGGCTGCAGTGTAGGGACACAGATGGGATGCTGAGCAGCCCATGGGCAGGGTCAGTGGGGTTGTGATGCACACAGGTGCATGGCAGTGCTACTGTCATGGGCTGCCAGATGGCTCTGATTTGTTGCATTGGGGTAAAGGGCTCAGGAGAAGTCCTGCAGCCGACACAAATTGTGCTGGAAGTGGCACTGACCATCACCTGGCAGAAATCCTGCCCTGCTCTCCCCAGAGCAATTCTTGCTGTGTTGTGCTGTGCCTTTCTGATTCCTGGAGTCTCACCTGCTTAAAGCAATTTCTTCCATCGATGAGCACAGGAGTGGAGAAAGGGATTGTCTGGGGCTGCAAAGCACTGCTGAGTCCTTTGCTGTTTGTGATTTCTCTCTCCTGGGAGGAGGGATTCTCATGGAGGGGGCGGAGGAGGGAGAGCTGAGCTGCAAAAGGTAATGCTGAAGGTTGTTCAGGGTTTTGTAGGGCATCTTTGCTGTTCCAGAGTCACAGCACCATGAAACGCTGGGATCTCATGTTAGTTCAGTGCCTTCAATGGCTCCCTGAGGAGCAGAGCAAAGAGGCCAGACAGAAATGTGAGAGCTGACATGATCCCCTCAGAGGGGCCCTTTGCTCTCGCTCCCGTTTCTGCTGGCCTTCCGTCTGCTGTGGTTCATCCCAGCTGGGTTTGTGTGGCCAGATAGCATCATTTGTTCTCATGGCAGATGCAGAAAGGTCAAGCTCAGCATCTAATGATCAGAGAGAGCTGGAGTACCTGCGCTGTGCTGCCCTGCAGTTGGCTGTGCTCGCACGGAGGAGGAGGAAGAGGAGGAGGAGGGGAAGGTCTGTGTGTGGCCCTGACCCTCTGCACATGGTAAAGGTGGGGGAAGACAGCCAGGAGGAGACAGCTTGGCTCTGCTGAGAGGTAGAAAAACACAGATGTGCCTGTCCTGGCATCCTGCAGTCTGTTGTGTTATACCTCTGTCTTAGGAAGGGTAACTTCTGCTTTCACCCTTTCAGGCAGAAATGCAGTTCATTTGGCAGGAGATTGGCTTGGCATCAGCAAAATACCCTGAAGTGGCTTTGCCAGACCATTGTATGCAACCTGTCCAGGTCTCTGGCTGGGGAGCGCCCTGGGAGTAATTGCCTGGGCTGCTCCTCTGGGGATGTGACACATGGCTGTGTGGTTCAGGGGGCTCATGGCTCCCTTTGCCCTCAAGAAGCCATGTAAGTTATGCATCTGTCTCATTGCCTTAATGCATGCTGAAAACAGCAGGAGAACCAGTTGCAAAGCCTCATGTAACCCCATAGCAATGACAGGGCACACCGCAGAGCACAGGACGGAGCTGGGCAGGTTCAGCTGTGCAAAGCTGCCTGTAATTACCGCCAGCTCCATTCCGAGCGAGCCGCGATTCTCTGCAGGGCTGCTTCTGTTGTGTTGGATGTTGTTGATGCTGTTTGCTGAGCAGTGCCGTGGCTGTAAGCACCTTGTCAGGATGCGCTGCTGGAGCGCCGGCGTCTTGCCCAGGCAGCGCCGGGTGACAGGGACAACACCGCTGTCACAGCACCGTGACCTGCATTCAGATGTTCCTTATGCAGAGCTCCCTCGAAAGGCAGCAGGAGACTTTCCCTTCTGACATCCCGCAGAGCAGCGTGGCTGTGGCTGCCCAGCTCCCCATGGTGGGTGCTGTTGGCAGCAAGGCTGCTATGTGGCATGTGTCCCCAGTGGGTCCTGCGTGTCCCTTCAGCTTAGCTTTTCTGCCTGGGCTTTGTGTCCCCCCAGCTCCGCTCCCTGCTGCTCCCAACAGATGCTCAGATGCTCTGGGGGTTCTTTAAAGCAGCTGCACGAGGCAGCAGGAATCACTTACGCTGCTCTTGCTGCTGAGTACGGGGAGGCTTCATTAGTTATTGGTTAAAGTGGTGCTGGCGGGTGTGGGTGCTGCTGGCTGTGCTGCTGCAAGCAGCAGGAGAAGTGGTGTTGGGTTAAAAGCATGTCCTCCGCATGCAGTGTCCCCATGGGCATTGCCCTGTGGCAGCAAAGGGACTCGGTGCTGTTCTCCCATGCCCAAAACCCCCTGGGTGCTTTGGCCTTGGAGCAGTCCCCATCCATTTCATGAATGCATGCACTGCGCAGGTCCCCACGTTGCTTCTGCAAAGGGATTTTAAAGTGGAGCTGTAAAACTTTACAGCTCTGACTAAATTGCTCTTCCAAGCAGAGAAATTTGTGCTGTGGAAATAGGGAAATGAGGACATCCAGCTGCTTGGGATGGGGTGGGAGCAATGGTTTGAGTGGAGCACCACAGCCCCTCCTGCCCCATCCCAGCAGTGTCAGGGTGCAGCGTCCTGCTTGGCCCCCAGCACTCCGTTATCTCCATCAGCAGTGGCTCCTAGGGAATGATTAAATCAATTAATTGATTTTCCAACGCTTGCAAGAAACTCAAACGGCATTTCCATCAAACTCTGATGAGCAAACAGCCCTCCATGGCTTGGAGGAATGTTAATGGCTCTCTGGGCTTTTATTACCCCTTTCACACTTAAATCAAAATTCGTCCTGCACCTGGGAGCAGTGGGTACTTGAGGAAATAAAGCACAGTGGGAAGCAAAGCAACCTCTGAAAGTGATTTTTCCCCACTGGGGTCCCAGCTGCAAAGCCAGGGTCCAGCTTTGCTCTCCACATCCTCATTTTCCCTGTGGTGTGTTACGTGGGACAGCACTTCTGGACTGTCCCTGTTGCCCCCAGATCTCTGTCCCTTTTGATGTGTGTGGGGAAAAGGTAAAAAAAAGTGGGAGGTGTTGGGGCAGCTCTGAGCTCTCTTGCAGCAATGTCTCCTGTCTATGAATGTTCGTGCTGCTCAGCTTCCTGTCTTTTCTTCTTTGTACTGAAATATGGAGCATAGAGGTGCACGTAGCACTGAGCTGCAGCGATACATTTCTGTGCAGAGGTGTTGGAGGACAGAGGTGAGCAGGTGGCAGTGCCTGGTCCTGCCAGAGTGTGGCACCCCCAGTGCCGTGCAGTTAGTGCTGATTGCACCACAGCAGGCAAAGGGATGGATCAATCCAAGGGGGTGAATTGTGTGCTGCCCAGCTAATATCATCTCCTTCATCAGCCCTCCCCTGCTGACTTAAGACTGCTTAATTCGCTGATTATGGGGCAGCCAGTTCCCTGCTGACTGTTGGCAGGAGCAAGACTGCTGAACTCTCTGTTGTTGGCATGAATGCTGTGTGGCTCCTTGTGATTTTCACAGTGGCTGAAGTGGTCTGTGTTTTCCTCTGCATAGTTTAGATGATGTCAGTGGGTTTTCAGATGGCAGCGATTGCTTGGTGTGCCCATGCTGGTGACTCAAGGGCTCTGGCCAGAGTGGGTGATGAAGGGATCACAGTATGGTTGGGTTGAAAGCGTCCTTATATCCCACCTAGTTCAGACCCCTGCTGTGGGCAGGGCCACCTCCCATAGACCAGGCTGTCAAAAGTGCATCCAACCTGGCCTCAAGCACCTCCAGGGATGGGGCACCAACAGCATCTCTGGGCAGCAGCACCTCGCTGTGATACCTGCCTCATGTGTAATCTGAGTCTCCCCACCTTTAGTTTAAAGCTATTACCCCTCTTCCTATTTCTACATTCTCTGATAAAGAGTCTCTTTCTCTAAACTGTAGCCTGGATGATCTTTAATTCCTTTTCACAGAATTACAGGATCACAGAATTGTAGGGGTTGGAAGGGACCTCCAGAGATCATCGAGTCCAACCCCCCTGCCAAAGCAGGTTCCCTACAGCAGGTCACACAGATCGGCATCCAGGCAGGTCTTGAACATCTCCAGAGAAGGAGACTCCACCACCTCCCTGGGCAGCCTGTTCCAGTGCTCCGTCACCTCACTGTAAAGAAGTTCTTGCACATATTTGTGTGGAACTTCCTATGCTGCAGTTTCCAGCCGTTTCCCCTTGTCCTGTCTCCACTCACCACTGAAAAAAGTCTGTCCTCGCCATTCTGCCCCCCACACCTTAGATACTTATAGACCTGGATCAGGTCCCCTCTCAGTCTTCTTTCCTCAGGGCTGAACAGACCCAGTTCACTCAGCCTTTCTTCATAAGAGAGAGGCTCCAGGCCTTTCACCATCTTTGTGGCCCTCCTTTGGACAAGCCTAAGCCTTACTATGACACTGTCCCTTCCTAGGGCTGCAGACCAGGGGTGGCTCAGGTCTGCCCTGGGGCTCAACTGGTGCCAACTAGCCCAGCATTTCCGTGCTGTGGCTGCGATGGATTACGTTCCAGGGCTAGCAGGAGCCCTTGGCAAGTTGCTTTGCTCTTTTAATCCGCTTGAACCAAAATCAATAGCGTGGGTTAATAGAGGCGTGCGGCGGGTTCGTGCTTTCGGATCAGCACCACGGCCAGCGCCCGCCCCGCGCATCTCCGTCCCTGCGGCCCCGGGGCGGCGCGAAGCTGAAGGCTGGGCGCTGCTGAGCAGCCGGGAGCAGCTGCTCCTCCCTTGCAATCCACCTTGTCCTTTCGAGGAGTTTAAGTAGCCTCCGGTTGTCCTTTAGAGGAGGAAAACAAAGCTGAGCAAATGATGCTTTAGATTGAAATTAATTCAGCTGGTATTTTCAGTGGATGTAAGTAATACCTCAGCATCGCTGAGCAAATTCCCTGCTTGTAGCGGAGCGTTCAGCTGTAGTGCGACAGCCAGGCAGGGATGTGACTTATGTCTGAGAAGGAGGGGAAAAAAATCCACAACTAATCAGCCATGTTACAAACAGCGAGGATATATTGTCAAATTGCATTCTCAACACCAGGGGATGCTTTCAGAGCAGGGAGGTGGGCTCAGATGTGCCTCAGTTTCCTCAGCACGGCTGGGGAGGACCCACCCGCACCTCGACACGTTGGCTGTTCCATCAGTTCTGCAGAGAAACACTTGTTTTTCTTCCATCCACATCCCGACACGTCGGCTGCTGACTGTTCCACTGCTTCTGCAGAGAAACTCTTTCTTCTTCCAATAGCCATCGCCCTGAGGGGATGCTTTCTTTTCCTCCCCTGATTTCATCCAATTACTTAGCTGTATGCTCTTCTGAGGCACCATAAATAATTCTCCTCCCTTCGCTGTGTTTACCAGCATGTCTCACGAAATCCAGTAAGATATGATTGATTGCAATCATTATTTCATAGTGCCGCTATGAAAACCTCTGTCAGGTTTGGTGATTGCCTTTAAAGAGTGCCTGCTGCTCAGAGAGCTGTCAGGAGCTGTCATACTTTAGCAAACTCCAATTAATCCATTGAGTAGTTTTCCTTGTGTTTTCTTTCCCATCAGAGCTGATTATCAGGGGTAATTAGAATATTTCTCCTTTTGTATTTTGCTTTTGTTTTGCTGAGAAAAGTCGCTTGCCAGGCTTGTTTTGCAGGGGTTTGTGCTGCTGAGAGGGGTTTTGGGTTCTCCTGCCTCCTGCCATACTCTTCATCATGGCTTCAAGGCTGCAGATCCCCTTCTGGGGCTGCGTGGCTCCCCCCAGACACAGCGCTCCGCCACAGGTTAACGAATCCATCCCAGCTCCTGCGTGTTTAAAAGAGTCGCTTCAGCACTTTTCCTCCTTTCTTTTGGGTTTTAATGAGGCACACTTTCCAGGAGATGTAATAATCGTTGCCAAAAGTGTCAGATTGTTCTTGTTATCCTCCTTAAGCTCCTGGAACAACAACAACAAAAAGGCCAACAGCAGAAAAAGAGAGGGGTTGGTGGGGAAGAGCTTCAGCTTCATCCCCGGGAGCCAGGGGGGGGCATGGGTGGGGGGAACACGTGCTGGGACTGCTGCTTTTGGGCAGGGGATGTGCTGCCCACAGGGAGAACTCCACTCCCCAGCAGCAGCTTTGGGATGCCAGGAAAGGAGAGTTGGGATGTGGAAGAAGGAGCGCTGGGATGCGGAGGAAGGATGTGGGAATTCTCCCTGGGGAGCCCCTGGGGATGTGAGTGCCCCTCAGGAAGGGCTTTTCCAGGTTCTGTGCTTTAATAAGGGGCAGAGCTGCTTCCGTGCCAGGGCTGTATGAGCAGCCGTTTGAATTTCAAACGAGGAGCACCACTAAACAAGCATCCTTAATTAAACGGATGCAGTCTGGCTGCAAACTGGGGCAGCAGCCCGGCTCGGTGGCTGTTAATCATCTTCACTCCCTTTCCAGGCTCTGTCCTCGCTCCTTCCCAGCAGCACAGCATGGCTGTGGACTCCTGATGCATTTTCTGACTTAAGCCCCTCTTCCAGCTGTTATGTTTGTGTTGGCTCTGTGTTTGGGCTGTGTTTGGAGATGCACTTGGCCAGTGCAAATTGAACTCCAGCATCTGAGTTTCCACCTCTGTCCCCCACAAAATCTTTAAATTGCACCTTTGTTAGCAATTTTGCTTCTTAATGGGGAAAGCTGGGGCTCATGTCCTGCCCAGAGGGCTGCACCCTAGCTTGGGCACCGGGATAGACAAACAGGGCTACTGTGTCCCCCAGTCTGGCCAGTACCTCAGGCATCCAAAGATTCAAGCAGAAGTCCCTGACTTCTTGCCACGAATACAGCTTGTGCTGCCCCAGAGGTGCCCCATTCCCAATGCCATGAGGTGTCCATGCGTCCCCGTGCTGCCTGCTCGTCCCCTGCTGCTTTGTAACTGCAATGTGTACTGCCCTTCGCAGAGCTTATCTGAGTGGAATGGCAGAGATAAGCAAAATGAGAAAAGTTTGGGGGATTATGTGCTGATTAAGTTATTACTAACATGAAATAAATGGCGCTGAGATGAAACAGGAGCTTTATTTTCCGTTGCTTGGCTCTGAGCTGACTGGCATTACACTGAAGATCAAACCAGGAGCCTGCCTGCTGCAGGTATGGGGCTCAGGAAACAGCTGCAGGCATGACAGCAACCTGAGCTGTGCCAGCAGAGTGTGAAATGGGGCTGGGACCCAGGGCTGCCATGCTGGGAGTTGGCTGAGCTGCGATGCACAAACAGGGATCTGTTGCCTGAGCCAAACTCAGGTGCAGCAGGGCTCTGTCTGAGCTGCACCTAACAGCAGGTATGGGGCTGCAAAGCTGTAAGGGGACAGCAGGGCAGCGTGTGCTCCCTGAAGCACTGTGCCCAGGGCTGGGGAGTTCAGTGAGGGCAGCTTTGGGGCTGAGCTTTGCAGAGACTCTGCTTCAGCACCCAGCTCATTCCCCTTGGCAGCACCTGGCTGTGACTGTGTCCCTTTTGCTCTCTGTGCCTCACAGTGATGGGCGCTCTGGAGTCCCGAGGGGTGCTGCGGCGGATGAGCGACATGCTGGAGCTGCTGATGAAGAGGATGGACATCCTGGCCAGGCTGGAGAACAGCACTGACTTCCACAAAGGGAACGAGGCACTCTTCCCTCTGGACAGGTCAGTTGGAGGCACCGATGCCCCCATGCGCCGCTGCTGTCCCCAAAATCATGAGCTTGGGGGCTTCGTAGGGCGGTTGCCGTGCCCAGCACCTTGGAATGGGGCAGGAAAATCCCAACCTTGCTGGCCCTCATCTTCTACCTGGCGCTGTTGATTTTGCTCTGATGGAGTTGTGGGTGACTCATTGGCTGTGCAAAGGTCCCCACTGCCTTGTCACCACTGAGGGTTTCTGCGCTTCCCCATCCCCACCAATCACTTCCATTCCTCTCCCCACTGCTTTTCTTATGAGCCTCTTCTGCGCCTATAATAGAAAATATAGTAAGAGAGCCTGTAATTAAAGGCTGTGCTGCGCTGAACTGAGTGCACACACGAATTAAAGCTGTGCAGGAAGCCTGGGAGTGCATGGCTTTGCCTTTTAAGTAATGTAATTTTAACCACTGAAAAATATAATTTGCCTCTGTAATGGCAGGTGCTGGGGATTTTATTGTTGCGAGGCTGCGTGTTGGCCATGTGCACCAGCAGCAATCCTGGAGAGGAAGGGATGTGGCTGCTAGACTGGAAGGAACTTGCTCTCATTTGGTGATGTTTTGGGTGAATTTCTCATTAAATGAACCATTAATTCCAGGTTGTAATAATTTCTGTGCATCAGAGATGAACTTAAAGGCGTTTATATGAGCTGGCAGCAGTCGCTGCTCACATTGGGTGGCAGCAGCCCCAAGGAATTGCTCATCCCCAGGGGGGTCTTGGGCTTCTCGAAGGGAATCGTGGCCCTTGGTGCCACATGGTGGCCTGTCTGTGCTGAGGGTGTCTGATCCTGCTGAGCCTGAGAGGGATTGTAGAGCATGGAGTGTGTGGAAGCATCCTCTGTATTTTGTAGCTGTGCTGAGATGGCATTGGGTGGCTGAAATTACAGATCCCTTAATTTTCAGGAGCAGAGTATTCCTTGGCAGGATCAACTTCTTCCAGCTCATCACCTTTTCCTCCTTAAACATTTCCCCTCTGAGAGCATCCCAAATGATAAAAGCAGTGAGATGAACCCGAGCAAACGAGCGAGGCTCTGTGCATGCTACAAACACCGCTTGGAAGCAGTCCCATGCTCCGAGCCCCATGAGCATCTCCATCGAGCTGAGCTGCTGCATGGACCATTGGTACCATACAGTCATTTTCCTGCACTGTCATCCAGCCCATGTTATGGCTGAATTTGCGTCCTGCGTCTGCAGATGAAGGCATTGTGGTGGGGCTGATGGTCCCAGCAGCATTTACAAACACCCTCCTTTGATCTCCAGTGACCGACTTGAAGCTGTCAGCGAATGATAATACAATTAAAGGGTGATAATTTCAAAGGGATTTAATTCTTTAAAGCCCCTCTGGTTAGCACGGCTGCCACAATTGTGTCCTCCTCTGCTCAGCAGAGGCACCCGCGACTCCCCCTGAGCAGCACTGGGATCTGCCCTGCTTCTACCAGGGGCTCTCCTGCTGTGTTGGATCTCCACAAAAACAGTGGAGGTGGGGGCACCTCCTGGGTAGGAATGAGCCAAAGCTCCTCTGCGCTTTATGGAGTCATAGAATCACTGATGTTGGAAAAGACCCTCAAGTCTATAGAATCATAGGGTCACTAAGGTTGGAGAAGATCCTCAAGGTCGTCCAAGGGATCATAGAACCATTGGAGGTGGAAAAGACCTCAAGATCATCGACCAGCAGCACAGCCCCCAGCATGTCCCTTGCTCCCAGTGCCCTCATGTCAGACCTGCAGGGATGGCTTTCTACTCAGAAAGTGCATAGAGGAATTCAAATAAGCGAGATATAATTAATTAGCAGCCTTGGAAATCTGCTCAGCTGTCAGGAGCAACGCAGCTGGAAGTGACTGCAGGGTTTTTCACGGCTAAAGTCACCTGAGGCTTTGCTTGTTGCCCCATAGGTGCTGTCTATAGGCACTCACATGTGTCAAATCCATCTCCTGCAATGCTTCAGGGACAGCTTTGGATAGACACAGGTGTCCAACATCCTCTTTAGATAAGGTGACCAGGATTTTTTTGTGAAGGCCCCTAGTTTGTCAATCTGGGATGGAAGGCATGAGCTGAGAATCTACTGGATTTTGCTGAATGCCTTTTCCAGCCTTTCCTGCTTCCTGCCCATGCAGAAAGGTAAGCGATGAATTTCCCAACAAGCACGAGCAGGCTGCCAGTCAGCTGCGGGAAAATCAATACCACTGTTAATTGAATGCAACCCTCATAAATCATCAGAGGGCAGGAAATGAGAAGTACTTATGGAAGCCTCCTGGAGAGCTGTTTGCTGGGCAGGGGAAGTATTAGCACACGGTGAGAGCAGTGGTGCCTGGCTGGAAAGAACCTAGGGAGGGATGGAGGGGCTGTGCAGGGGCTGATGTCAGCTGGACTCGGGAGCTGGGGGCTCACAGGAGCCCAGGTCTGGGTGCTGGGGCTGTCCTCAGGTGGCAGGTGACAGCGGGGTCCTGGGTGGGGGTTTGCCCTGCTGCCCTTCTCATCCACTGGCCCTGTGTGGTGGATAACGTGTAGGCTGTTGTTTACTAATGGCTGATTAATCTTCAGGCTTAATTACTGCCGAGGCTCAGTTAATTTCCACGCACTTCAAGTATTTGTTCTTATAATTGTTACACAACTCCATATTCCCCTGGGAATTAGAAGTCTCACAGTATGACTCCAAGTGGGTGATGCTCCTGCATCCTGCCAACCCGGCTCCCCAAATTGCTGCCATTAAAGAGCTGCCTTCAGTGACACTTCTGCTAAAGGTGGGCACCCCCAGCAGCACCCAGGTTCTCTCTCTTATCGATTCTGTGCTTGCACCTATTCAGCACCTCCAGGTTTGCTGCAGCCACTTCCCCAGCAGCCTTTGCTTTCTGCTGTTTTTGGGCCTTTGCACCCTGAAGCAGCGATGCTCTTGGGGCTGCCTTATGTCTTTGCAGAAGGGGTGGTTTGATGCCTCGACACACAAAGGGCAAGTGGCTTTGAGCTGTGTTTGGGTGGCTGGCTAGTCCTCAGCACCATGGAATTTGAGTGCATCCTCCATTGGTGCCCACAACACGGATCTTGGAGAATGGTGTGTGGGCACAACTGGGTGTTTTGGGGCTGACTTGAAGGCAGCTTCCATGGAGGAATGGTGAAGCTTCCTGGGCTCACCAAAGGCTCTTCCCAGCAGCCTGCAGGCATCAGACTGTCTGGGCATGGAGGCACATGTAGCTGATTTATGCCCCTATCAAGTAAAGATGAACGGACATTGAAGTGACTGAGCCATAACCCTTCATGTTCCCAGGAACATAAGTTGCTGCTGCCTGTGCTTAGGGCTCTGTTCTGCTCACGGTACCCCATCCCTGGAGGTGCCCAAGGCCAGGTTGGATGGGGCTCTGGGAAACCTGATGTGGTACCTGATGTAGAGGTTGGCAGCCCTGCCTGCAGCAGGAAGGTTGGGACTGGATGGTCATTGAGGTCTCTTCCGACCCAAACCATTCTGGGATTCTATGATTCTAAGAAAACAAGGCTTGGGCTTGTGAATGCAGCCCCATAATCTGCTTGGAAGGATCTCTCAGCATCTTACAGCATTCTTAGAACATTTTAATCAACAATTTTGACTGCTGGCAAGTTCTGCTTGTGTTGCAGCAGTGCAAGTTGCAGGTCTGTGATACTGGAACTGGTCAATGTGTTGGTGTGAGCTGCTCCCGGCAGGTCTGTGATTCTGGCTGCGACTTGTTCTCTTGCCAAGAGATCTTATTTTCGTGCAATTCATTGCTGAAATGGCAGAGGTTTCTCGAGGGCTGCAGCTCACTCGGGGTCTGGCCCTTTAAATGCATTTTTTGTGAGCAACATCAACTGCTGTAAATGGAAAATAAAATAAATTGAAATACTTCAGCATGTAAAATGCCCCGGTATTTATGACTCGATCTGTCATTTGGACAGCTGGGGCTGGCCACGCACGTGGTTTCCTTTCTGCAGTTTGCTTGGATGTAGCTCAGCTCTGCTCCTGCAACATCCAGTATGTGCTTCAAATGAGATCCCATGGAGCTCTCCTGTCCCAAAAAGCATTCTCCAGGTTGTTTGCCCCATATGAATTCACAGAGAGCAAAGGATTGCTGTTCTGCTTCGTGCCTTTGGGTAACAAAATCTTTCAATATTCTCTGTAAAATCATGATGCAGAGGCACAGCTGCCCAGGGGGGTGGTGGAGTCACCCACCATCCCTGGAGGCACTCAGGAGCCATGGAGATGTGGCACTGAGGGATGTGGGCAGCGGGCAGTATTGGCCACAGGTCGGTGATTGGACTGGATGGCCTTAGGCCGTGCCAACCTTAACGACTCTATGATTGTAAAGCAGCAAATGGCAGCACAAATATCATCATGAGCAAGCACAGCCCTTTGGTGAAGGGCTCTGCATGAGTGCTGGGATGTGGATGTGTTACCTTCCAAACATCTGCTCTTCTCCGTGCGCATCGCCCTCTCCAACAGCGATCGGAAGAAATGTCAGAAGAGCAAACAAACATGCTCAGGGTTTGTATTACGGAGACGACACACAAATAGGAGATCTGTCTTTTCCTAATGCTGCTTTTTATAAAAGGCAATAAAAGCGTGGTGCTCTGTGAAGAGATAACCAGGCTGAGGCTGAATTAGTGCGGCAGGGCTGGGGGCAAAAGGCAAAGCGAAGGGGAGCAAATTAATGTATGAAAAAGGAAAGGAAAACTCAACCTCTGGCTGCGTTATGTGGCAAATGATCCGCCTGTGGGGAAAGATACGTCTTAATAGCAGTTTTTGGAATGAGATGAATACTGTATACAGTGCATTATAAGCCACAGCGTGATCTGAATCGTAATCAACGTAGGGAAGTATAAGTCTGAAAATAATAAAGATGAAATCAATATTGATGGTTAGGAGTAAAAGTACTGTATTTGCTGCAGTAAATGGTTTTAAGTTCCCAGGGAAAAATTTGTTCCAGAAAACTTATAGCAATTTACTATAGTTTCAATGCTGGCATAGTCCCCGTGTATTTGGTGGCATTTATATTGTCGCTGTAGGAACAGTCAAAAAGCAGCAAGGAGAAAGGGCTCTGTGCAAGGGGATGGCTGGGGGCAAGCTCTGGGTTTCACCATGCTGGTGCTTTGCTGTGGTGTTTTTGGATGACAAACAATCTCTCCATCCTGCTTAGCTGTCAGTTAGCACATGGGCCCCTCACCTTGTCCTTCTCCAGTTACTAGGAGTAAGGCATCAGATTCTGATGAGCTCCAGGAAAACCTTCTTGCATTTGAGCTTTTGCTTTTAACTGTCTTATTTCCTTGTCCTCTGCTCAGGAGACAAATCACTTTAATGATAATTGATATAACTTCTACTTAACCTCCTTGTCGTCTCATTAATGCATTCAATGAAATGTCCTGCTCGAGCTGCAGCCCTGTAGCACCGGTGCAGCTTTCACCCCAAGCATGAAACTCCTTGCTGGAGAAAGCTCCTTTGGGTAATGAAAGTGGTAAGCATGTGGTGGGTGGGAGATGGAGTGTGACTCCCTGTTTTGGGTGTTTTCTATGATTATTTCTTTCTTTTAACATACGAAAGATGCCAAGAACTGTGCTGGACATTTCAACTCCTAAATAGCTGAAGGGAAGGAAATATTCCCTTTCTTGATCCAGGTTGTTTCAGTTCTCATTTCCTCTTAGGTAAGGCTTCTGCACTTTGAACGTTCTGCACATGAATGCAACGTGGATGTCTTGTTCAAGAGAACTAGAAGTGCTGCTTGCACACCGTGATCAAACACCCTTTTAATATCAAAGGGCTCTGCCTTGAAGCCTTTGTGTTCAGGGAACAGCTGTATCATACAGGAGCCAGGCAGGCTGACATAAATGCCAGGATAAGTCTTGGGAGCCAGCAGGATGCAGGCTGTTTGTGAGGATGAGCCCAGAGAAAGCCTTGGGTTTGGACAGTCCTGATCTCACATGAATGCATTTGCCAGTTCTCAACCTTGGAGAATCTCACATTTGGGGATGGGATGGAGACATTCAACCTTTCATAGAATTATTTGTGTTGGAAGGGACTTTTAGAGCTCATCTAGTCCAACTCTCCTGTAATGACATGGGCCTTTGGGATTCACCGAATTCTTGGCTGGTAGCAAGCTGGTTTAGAGCCTATCAGGGGTTGGGATGGCTTCTAGGTGGAGGTAGAAGTTGTATCTGTTCCCATCCTCTTGCACTCCTGTGAGTGCTGGGGAAACATGGGGAGCAGCTACACCACCCAACATCCCTGTCCTGTTTGAGCAGAAGGTTGGGCTTGTTGACTCTAAATTCACTAATTCTTGAGTTTGCTCCTATCCTGCCCATCCCAACCTTTCTTTTTGTCCCTACAGACATGTACAGTGGTCTGACTGCTGCTTCCTGGTGGATAAAGACCTGCAGAAAAGTGGGATTTAGGAGCTTTCAGGGCTCCCTCAGACTGAAGCTGTGCTCACAAGCTAAGCTTGTCACAGGTCATTTATGTGCCTGTGTTTTACCAGGGCCTCACAAGGATTCTCCCTGTTACAGCAGCTGGCAGGAGACCTGGGCTTTCTTCTCTGCAAAAGGTTGAAAGTTACTTAGGGGCAATGGCGTCCTCTGCATTTATTATTTCTTAAAAGCCTAAGATATGTGGTTCCCCGTGGAGGTATGCAGGTTGAGTATCGATGGTTGTAAACCATGCCAGGAGGAAAAATGTGGGCTGCTTGCTGCTGGAGAGTGGACCTTAAATCAACAGCCGGAGCAGTATCGGTTCATAAACCCAGGATTTTTTTAGCCTTGAGGACAGAGGTACTTTAAATCGCAGCCTTCAGCTTCAGTGATCTGCTGGAGAACAAACATAAAACTTCAGAGGGAAGGGCCTGATATCAGCACGTATTTTTGTGCCAGCGGTATTCAAGGTAGCCCTTTTGGTCCTGCTCACTGCTTATGACATCTCCTTGTATTATAATGATCTCAGCAGAAGCAAGAAAAATCCATGACCCAGCCGCTGCAGAAGGGGAAATTATTTGCTGTGATAACAGCGCTCATCAAGGCGTCGTTTGCAGTGGAAATGGCAAGAGGAGCATTGGAGGTGGAAATCTGTCGAGTGCGGCACCGCTGCTCACGGATTGAATTCTCTGCCCTTTTTATACCTGACATCAGGTTCTAATTGACATCAGGCATCTCTGCCGTGCTCTGTCACTCGTGCTGCTCTGTCTGTGCCAGGAGATGTGTGGAGGGTAATGGTGCTGTTTACATAGCTGGGATTGATTGCGAGTGGCGGTTCAATAGCTGCCATGTGCAGCCATTCGAGCCAGTGGGGTTGGGTCTTTGACCACACTGGGATGGTGCCCAGGAGCTCTACGGAGCCACGACATGGAGCTCAGTGCCAGCCTGGGCTCTGCTGCTGGTCTCCCTGTCTCTGTCATCTCCCCTTGCCCCATAGCCCTCACCTTTGGGTCTGGAGGTCTGCTCGTTGTCGGTGGGATTGGACTTCAGGCCATCCGTGCGTCGTTGTTCGTGATTCTCAGGGCTTTCTTTGCCTGTTGCTATTTGTGTCATCCTTTTGCTCAATTTTTGGTTCTTTCTCCTTTTTTAACTCCCCGTGCCTTCCTGCGTGCGCTGCAAGGCCAATAATCACAGCGGAGGATTTTCAAGCATAGCACGTCTGAAATAACGCAAACAGATTTCGCCAGCATATTTAGCAGTTCCCGATGTAAAATGCAGAGATGTATTGCTGTTTATGAGCGTGCTGCAAAAAATAGCAGAAAAACTGTTTTATGCTGTTTTAAAGTTAGAACTCTTCAAGGCACTGCCGTGTTGCAGCCTACAAGCCTGCAGCCTACAATCCAGCCTGGATTTTCAGGATGTTTGTAGGGTCTCTCTTCTTTCTTCCCAGGTTGCAGCCAGCGGCCGGTTTGATGGAGAGGATCCAAGCTATAGCTCAAAACGTCTCAGACATCGCAATAAAAGTAGACCAGATTCTCCGGAATAGCCTCATGAATGCAAAAAGTGAGTGTTGTACTCAGGTGCCCAGCTCTTCCAGCCCCATCCGTTTCTTGTGTTGGCATCTGCTACCTTCCTTGTCTCTCTGCAGTGGGGGATGGCAGGAGGGACCAGTGCGAGGTGCCCAGGGACCCCAAGTACCCCGACTGCGCTGGGAAGGTGGAGGTGAGTTGAAGCTCCCCACATGCCCAATTGCCACGAGGCCACGGGGAGGTGTGAGGCTGTACCCGCAGCTTTGCAGGCAATAGCAGAACCATCTCTGTGAGGCTGCCTCTCCCTGCCTGTACTTTCTGTGTTTAATGTCAGAAGCACGGTGAGGAGAAAGCGCTGTCATATCTTCTTTAAATATCTGGGGCATGGCTGGTGCCTGGGGAATAATCTCAGCGTGGCACAGGAGCACATCTCGTTATGGTGGCAAGGACCTCCATTCTGAAGCAATGTCCTGGCTGACACTGCATGCTCCCCACACCTGCACACAGCCTGCCGTTTGGCCTTCAGTGTGATCTCTTTGTCAGAGAGCACGTTTGTGTGGGCTAATTAAAAACATTTCCCCTCTCCCCTCCTTCCCAGCCTGCTGCTTCCGGCTCTGGGCTGATTCTACCTGAAAGGATGCTGAAGGGTATATTGAAGCAACACTGGACTGGGGCACGAGATCTTCCTCATTCCCCTAGTGCTGGGCATGCTTTCTATCCACAACTGGAGTTAATTTGGAATGTAATTTAATTGTCAAAGGCTATAATTCGATCTCCTGTCTGGGTGATTGGTGCATTTTACATAGCGGGCACAGCGAGCTGTCTCTGAGTAGATTTGTTGAATTAACTACAGGCTGGTCAGGGGGTGATGAATGGGGGCTGCAATCAGTGGCTGTTGTGCACCCGGAACCACCTCAGGGACAGCTGTGGGTGCGTGAGCTGGGAGTGTGGATGAGCCCCATTTGTGTTCCTTCGTCCCTTTGCAGTGGATGAGGGCCAGGTGGACTTCTGACCCCTGCTATGCGTTTTTTGGCGTGGATGGCACCGAGTGCTCCTTCCTCATCTACCTCAGTGAAGTTGAGTGGTTCTGTCCTCCCCTACCCTGGAGGAACCAGACGGCCGCACCGTCCCCTCCACCGCTGCCCCGCGCCCAGGTAGGGCCCATGGGATAACAATGGGGTCGGGGCTGTGACAGTGGTGCCCCCAAGGCAGTGGTGCCAGCAGACCCCCAGCACCCATCTTGATGCCACATGCAGGTCCTCTCCCACCTGGGATGCCACAAAGAGGCACCAGTTTAGAAAACATGCAAGTGAAACCACCCCTCTCTAATGGACCCTAATTGCAATCTTATTACAATGCTCAGATTGGACATTAAGAGAAGTTTCTGCGCTAGAGGCTGGTGGGCATGAAGCAGCTCCTCAGGGCAGCAGGCATTTCCCTGAGCTGCTGAAACTTTGGAAGCATTGGACACCGCTATCAGAGTTAGGATTGAGTTTTGGGTGGTCATTTTGTTGGACTCAGTGCTCCTCATGGTGCCTTCCAATGTGGGATATCTCATGGTTATGTGATTCTGTGATGCCTGATAGCAATCAGCAGTGCTCCATTCCTGCAGGCAGCTTTCCGCAGCGACCTGGCCCCATTGCTGGAGCTGGTGGGCACGGGCAAGGAGTCCCTCAGCTTCATGAAGAAGAGGATCCGGCACCTGGCCCAGCAGTGGCTGCGGGCAGCCCGACGCCTCGAGCAGAAGCTGAAGGGACGGCAGGGGGACCAAAAACATGTAGGAGCCAATTGCGTGGTGGGGTTGATGTGGGGATGAGGACATGGGGAAGTGAGAGCAGCAGATCTGTGGGGTTCGAGCTGTGTTATCAGTGGGGTGGTCGTGGCCATGGCTGAAGAGCTGGGCAGGATTTTGGAGCTGGGTCCTGGTCAGCAGGAGGTGTCCATCCCTGGGTTGGTACCAGCAGTGAGTGGGGCATGGGGTGGCACATCTCCTTTCAGATGCTGGAGGCATCTTCCTGCTGCTCTCTAGGCCCCTTTCTACAGGGAGATGTGCTCTGCATCCATGGACAAACCCCAGTGTGCATGGGGAAAATGGACCATATCCGAAGATAGAGCTAGACACTGAATATTGGATCTCTGCTAATTGGACATAGGCCGCTTGTCCTTACACCCGAGTGGTTTCCCTGAGTAATTTCAGCCTGCAGAAGTGGAAAGAGACCAGCAGTCATTTTTGGCTGTCAGCAGCTTGTTGTCCCTCTCTCTACAGATCCTGATTCACATCGGCTTCCTGACCGAGGAGTCAGGGGACGTCTTCAGCCCACGGGTGCTGAAAGGGGGGCCCCTGGGTGAGATGGTGCAGTGGGCCGACATCCTGGCTGCCCTTTTCCTGCTGGGACACAGCCTGAAGGTGACAGTCTCACTGAAGGAGCTGCAGAGGTTGGTGCCGTGGGTCCCTTCCAACCCTAGGATTCTATGAAACCAAGGCATGGTGCAGGTTGTTAGGGCAAGGCTTTGCCCTGTAGTCGTGGTGCTAGATCTGAGCATTACTGATGCGTTGCTTGCAGCACACAGCATCCCCTGTGGCCCCTCTGTCCCCTGCTCCCCAGTGATGCTCTCTGCAGGTACACGTGGCCCCATGACACAGCTGTCCTATGCTTCAGTGCCATAGGGGGTGCTCAGCCCCCAGCTCTCCCCCGGTGTTGTGTGAGCAGTGGCTGTGCTCTTTCCTTCCTTCCTCCCCTCCCACCCTTCCTGCTGAGTGGCTGAGTAAGGCTGCCAGAAATAACCCCCATCCCTTGCAGGGTGGTGGCTGCAGTGTGACCTGGGTGGGAATTGGCCACTGCTGGGACACTTCTGCAGTGTAGCATATGGAAATGCAGAGCAAGTGCAAGCAGATGGCTGCACCCATCCACTCAGAGCACTTGTGTGGGCTCCAAGAGAGATGAATATTCAGCAGAAAAGGTAAAAAGGAGATGCTAACTGTGTATGAGACACCTGGGCTCTGCTGCATGCTGAGTTATGACCAGGCTGGTGGTGCCAATGGTATCACAAAGCTCTCCTCAGCTGCTGCCAGGGATGTGAGCTGCAGGGCAAGTGCCAGTGAAAATGCTGGAGGGGGCAGGTTGTGAATGGAGAACAGCCCTGTGTTGTCCTGTGGGCCGCCAAGATTTTGGGTGATGCTTAAGCCAGCTCTGCTGCATAATGAGCCGTGCTGGAAAGGGAGTGAGAAAAATAAACAGCGATCTTGGAGAGAAAGAAAAAAACACAATGAAAAAATCCAACCCAGCCCTTGCAGCATTCAGAATTAATGAACAGAATTAGCTCCTGACTAATTAACTAAAAAAATTATAATCCTGGTCCTCGTGCAGCTTCTCAGAAAGGCGCAGGAATGCATTGCAGCCATCTCCATGCTGTGCCCCGTGCTGGGTTGGACTGACACACTGAATAATGTCCCTGTGCCCGAGGATGGGTGAAGTTAATGGATGGCAGGGTGTCCCTGTTGTTGTGTGGTTCTCGTTTGTGTTTTTTGATGGAGAGCCTCATGGTGGTGGTTTAATGAGGGGAAGGAGCCCCTGCATTGCCCTAGGATGGGGCTCCTGGTCTTGTCTGGGTCTGGAGGAAGTCCTGTCCCTCTGTTGGATGCAGGGGTCCCTTTGTGAGGTGCTGAGCAGAGTTGGTGCATCTGTCTCTTTATTGCTGACCTTTCAGAAACATCCCTGCTGTGGGGCAGTGTGGCTCAGAGCAGAGCAGAGATAAGCCCTTACACCACAGGAGCAAGCAGGAGACTTAGCTGAACAAGCGTGGTTAATAACGAGCTGTGCTACCATTAATCTCGTATGCTTAGCAAAAGCCCAACGGGGGCTTTGCTGCTGCGGGTGTGCAGAGAGCCTGGGATGCAATCAGCAGCTCAACCTGCAGCCAGCAGTCTGGTTTGGAGATGCTCTGCTCCATAAATGTGAAATGTTAACTCTGCATTTTATGCATTTCTCTTTGGTAACCCCTGCTCTCTTTGCAGCTCGGAGTTGTAAATGCTCCTTCCCAGCACGGCCTTGCATGGGTACCCGTGAATTATTCAGCATGAAATAACCTCTCTCCTGGTTTGTCTCTTTGCATTTCTGAGCTGATTTTTATACATGTATTGATCATTGGCAAGGGATTGCTAAAAGGTTTGCACACGCGTGCTTCAGCCAATAGTTACCTACGAGCAGCTGTTCATTACTAGTGTGTATATTGATTGCAATGCAGCAGTGCTTGGAGGCAGTGGTCAGGATTGGGCCTGTAGTGCTGAGGATCAGGCAGGCAGTAGGAAGTTCCTGTGCAGGAAGGCAGCAGTTGGAGGGCTGTTTCTGAAGGTGAATGCACTGTCCCAAACCAGTGCGTTGTTCCCCTCCCCGATGGGCAGTGTGCTGCATGTCCCCATCACATCCCTTAATCCCTTTGTTCCTATTGCACTCTCTGTCTGTCTGTCCTGGTTGGGCAGATCCTGTAGCTCAGCACTTCCCAAAGAGCTCAATTACGGACACACAACATCTCCTGCTTCAGCTTTTAGCCACTCATTCGAGACCTGTGAATGACACTGCTGTGACCTACCAGAGCTGCTGAACAACGTGCAGGTGTTTGTCCTCTTCTGTGAATTTGTTAGCTGATTTGTTAGCTCCTGATGTGAGGCAAGAGGCAACACATGAGATTACCCAGTAATGGGCATGAGAAATTGCTGGGCACTCATTAGCTGTGCTGGAACACGGCTGTGCCCTGGCTCCCAAAGAGGAGAGCAGCAGCACCAGGCTGCACCACTGCACTGTGAGCCTATGGGTGCAGAGAGCTGAGCCTCTGCCTCCCCAGCCCCCCTGCAGACATGGCATGGTGGGCTCCTGCCCCATTCTAAATGCAGCTGGTGATGGGATGTGATGTGATGATGGGCACCAGTGGCTGTCATCATGTCAGCATGGCCAGCTGCATGTAGGGATTGCTGGGGAGAAGAATGGGAGTGATGGGGAGCATCGATCTCGGCAGCGCTGAAAGGTGCTTTTGAAATTGCCCCCTTGAAATTAACTGCTCATAAGGCAGGACAGAAAGTCGAAGAAAACTGGATTTGATGCCTCGTGGGGTCAGTGCTTTACGAAGTGCTCTTGGAGCTTAATTGCTCTGGTGTCAAGTCCTGGGCTCATAATATGGGCCTTGGCAAGGCACTTAATTCTAGGCATGTGCTCGTTCCGTGCTGCCAGCCCTGGGGTGGAGGCAAGGGGCATCCCACATGGGGCACAGCATGGCACGAGGCTTTGCACAGCCCCAGAACCACATCCCACAGCCGAAGCTGCAGCTCCCACCTCGCTGCCTGCCATACACATAATTAGAGCTGCTATTTTCCTGTGCTTTCCACCGCCACTGAGGTGTACTCAGGCTGCAGAAAGGGCCATTCGAATGGAAAGGCGGTGTCCAGCTGAAGGCATTTCTAATTATGTTCTGGCAGATAAAAGCCATCTTTCTGTCTTGCATCTGTTCGTGTGAAAGCCCAGGCTGCAGGCATCACCATCCCTCTGCAGTTGGCAGACGCAGTGCTGGCATCACACAGACGGCCAGCAGTGGCCCTGACTGTGGGTACCGTGGTTGAGCTGAGGTAGCAAGAGGCAGTAGGCTCTGCCCAGGCACTGCCAGCACCAGAGCTCCTGCTGCTCCCCATCCCAGGCAGTTCTTCATCTTTCCTAGGAAGGTTCTTTGTTCATTGCTGTATTTCCAACTAGAAAGAGCCATTCTCAGTGGCAGTGTGTTTCCAAATGCAGGTTCATTTAGCTTGTCACTGCATCCTCAGTGTATCTTTGGGGCTCAGCTCTGCTCAGATCCCTTCCTGGCTCCCTCCAGTCTCTCCCATCCAGGAAGTCAAGTCCAGTCAATTCCAGTTAACTTCAGTCTACTCCAGTTAACCCCCTTTAATTCCAGCAGCAACAAGGGGTGACTTGGAGATGTGTCAGGCAAGGAGTGGGGATGAGGGTGAGAGCGATGGGGAGGGATTTCTACCACCTCTGAGGTCTTCATCCTGTAGGAGAGGAAGGTGCATAAATTAGCACGAATTACTGAGCTGTTAAATTGCACTCCTTCGTGAAATATGTTTATTTTGTAGCCAAATGAGGACTCACTGGCTGGCTTTGGTGCCACTGCAGAAAGTTCTGCTTTCATCATGGAGAGGTTATGATAACCTTATTAACCACTGTGGGATTTAGCTGGGTACTGTTGAATTTTGAGTCATAGAGTCATTAAGGTTGGAAGGACCAAGAATATCATCCAATCCAAATACCAATCCAACCCCACTGTGCCCACTGACCACATCCCCCAGTGCCACATCTCCATGGTTCTTGAACACATCCAGGGATGATGATTCCCCCACTGCCATGGGCAGCCAATGCATCACCACTTTTTCAGAGAAGTTTTTCCTAACCTGAACCTCCCCAGGCACAAGGTAAGGCCATTCCCTCCCATCCTGGAAGAAAAGTTTGGGTTAATTTGAAAATAGGTCAATGGGATGTAAAGACAAGCCTGCAATCATCTGAATTCAGAGAGCCTGCCCCACACTCAGGAAGGGAATGCATCCCCTTGGTTGATTCAAGTATTTACAAGGGGAAAATAGCAGGACAAGAAGCTGCTCTAGATTTATTCTGGAGTGGGCACAGCTGGTGGAGGCAGCTGACAGAGAGGAGCTGGGCTCACATCTGCCAGCACCGGGGGGAGCTGAGTGGGGGGAGCTGAGCTGCAGGGATGAGATGTGGGCAGCACTGCAGGCAGGTCCCAGTGGGGGGGTTGCCTCCAGGTGTAGTGCTGGGGTCGAGCATTTCTCAGAAATGCTCACTGAGAAAGGAGCATTTGTGCTCGTCAGTTCTATTTGCGTAATTTCAAACGTCATTAATAGGACACGGAGTGGGGAAAATCATGGAAATCTCACTCCAACCATGAGTGAAATTGGGCTTAGGAGAAAATTAGTTGGCTTAACTGGCAAATGATGAAAGCCTTGAATAAAGGATGTTTAAATAAGGAGGAAAGGGGAAAAAATCCCACTGCCCAGGAGCTGCAAACCGGATTTGCATGATTAGAATATTAAAATCAGCGGTTAAAAAGTGTTTAGGAAGGATAAGTAAACAGGACAGAGAGAAGCTTTGCTGGAAAAACACTGACTCGATGCTGGGAGCACGAGGGATGCTGCAAGCTGGGGAGAGCTGGCAGGTGGTGGGACTGAGCGCATTGCTGGTGCCTGAGGGAAAAAACGGAGTGTATGTGAGCAAATGTGGAGTTTGTTATTGTATCTCTGTAACATCCTGGGCATCTTCAGTGGCTTAAAAATTCCTCTTCTCCTACTTGCTACCATTGGGCTGGGTCCCCCAGAGGGCTTGGGTCTCCTCGCTGCCCTGTTTATCTCATTGAGGTAGTTCTCGGAGGTGAGAGCCTTTCTATTCCTGCCATCTTCTCAATCTGCTGTGTCATGTAAAATTGCCCATAAAAGTGATAAAATTGCAGCTTGTTTCCCCTGCGGCTGACCCTGCCGCTCTGCCCAGAGCTGGTGCTGATATTCCTTGTGACAGGAGCACTGAACCGGCTGCAGACACAGCTCTTTGCCTTAAATTGAAAATCTGTGCTTTGGTTCCATGGTGTCGTTCCATGATGGCTTGTTCTGGAGTCACGGTCACTCCTGGGGGCTTGAGGTCACCCTTGGTCTGCTGGTTCCAGGCTGGGATGGGGCTGGAGGATGGATTTCCCATTGCACCAACCCATCTTTTATTCCTAAGAAATGAGGAAATACCTACAAGGATGGATGGGTAGAGCCTACCCACACCAAATGGGCCAGCTTCCTGGGGCCAACACAGAATGGCCTGGGTTGAAAAGGACCACAGTTATCATCTAGTTCCAACCCCCTGCTATGTGCAGGTCGCCAACCACCAGACCAGGCTGCCCAGAGCCACATCCAGCCTGGCCTTGAATGCCTCCAGGGATGTGGCACCCACAGCCTCCTTGGGCAACCTGTGCCAGTAACAGGTTCCCCAACATCTTGGGGCCAACAACTTCGGTTCTCTATGCTGCTCTTGTGAAATATTTGAGGAGTTCACATCTAGAAGTGAAATTGAAATCTAGCAGGAATATTGAAACTGAGGGATGGACCATTTGTATTTCTGAGCAAACTGCTGCACTGAAATCACAAGTACATGTAGCAAGGATCTTTGAGAAACCTGCTGGAGTTGGAAGGTGTCACATTTTTTCTTTTCTGAGGAGGAAATGTGGTCCAGACAAGCAGATGGGCTGTCGGGCTGACATCAGTAGTACACTTAATGGAACAGCTTTGGGGAGAGCGATCCATCAGTTCACGGAGGTAATTGAAAAGGGAAGGAGGCATGCTGCTGGTTTACCAGCCGTGCATCATGCCAGATTAATCACACTGCGTGTTGGGGCAAGGTAACTGATGATCTTGATAAAGAGATTGTGGTCAATCCGGTTTATCTGGATTTTCATAATGCATTTTATCCGCTGCAGAAGAGAAAAGGGGCTGAGAAGGGTTATTTGAAGGGGCTGACTGAGAATCCTAGGCAAAGGCCCGAAGTCTGACTGTCCTGGCTTTATTATGTTATGTCATTAATGGGGCAAAATCACAGAACATCATAGAAACACAAAATGGTTTGAGTTGGAAGGGACCTCAAAGATCATCCAGCCCTTGTGCCATGGACACGGCTGCCAACCACTCAGTCAGGCACCGGGTCAGGCTGCCCATGGCCCCATCCAACCTGGGGTGCCCAGCTTCTCTGGGACAAAGTCAGAAATATGAGTAAATATGCTCAACATCCATGGGCAGATGGAACGGAGAGCTGTTCTCCGTGCCCCCCAAGCACCAGAAGAGGAACCCCAGCCCATGTGGGAGCTCTGCCTGTGGGCAGATATTTGGGGCGAGGCTGTCCCTGTGTCTCCCAAGGAACAAAGACAACACGGATGCCATGGGGCTGCCGGATGACCCCTCCGAGGCACCCATCATGTGAGCACGTGTTCTTCAGAGCTGATCGGTGCCTCCTGCTTCCCTCCAGCAACTTAGGGGTGCCTCCAGGACGGGGAAACTGCCCCTTGACGAACCCTTTGCCTTTTGACCTGATCTACACCGACTACCACGGCCTCCAGCAGATGAAGCAGCACATGGGGCTCTCCTTTAAGAAATACAGGTGAGAACACCACTTCTTTCTCGTGCTCTACTTTTCCTTAATTAGCAAGCAAAGGCAGATCTCGATGACCTCAAAGGACAACAGGTGAGCAGAGGTTCCCACCCTACTGTGGCAGTGGGAGCCTTTGATGCCTGCAAGAGGCAGAGCCCCGGCGCCGGCTCCTTCAGCACCGTGACAAATGTCAGCATCCCCTGCTATATCAGCAGCCAGGAGAATATGCAATTTAATTTAGTGCTGATAGTCCTGCTATTTATTATGTTTTCTCCCATCTCTTCCACTATCCTGCACAATTTTATTAGAGAGAAAAATGACAGGCAATGTTATTGCTTTTATTATAAATGCATTTGCTCTCGCATTCAGCTTGTTGTTTTGTTGTTTTTTTTTTCCCTCTCTGGTTTGATGTTCCCCTTTTCTCCTTGCTCTCGTGCTGGTAATGCCTGCCTCAGCAGTCCTGGGATATTGGGAAAAGCATTAGCAAGTCTTCAGGAGATGCGTTGTTGTGGAAACCACCAGGGGGACAAAAGCCCAGCAATGGGAAACCGCTCATTTAGGGCACGGGGAGGTGATGGGGTTCTGTCTCCTGTCCCAGGTGCCGTGTTCGTGTCATCGATACCTTTGGGACGGAGCCAGCCTACAACCATGAGGAATACGCCACGCTGCGCGGCTTCCGCACCAACTGGGGCTACTGGAACCTGCACCCCTCCCAGTTCATGACCATGTTCCGTAAGCACTGCCATAGGGACGCAGCGGGGCCGTCAGGGGGCTCAGGCACTTTGCCGGTGTTTCACATCGCTTCTCCTCCAAGCTCTGGAGCCGCGGTCCCAGCTGTGTCCATCTGTTCTTGGTGTCCGCAGCGCACACCCCGGACAATTCCTTCATGGGCTTCGTGTCGGAGGAGCTCAACCAGACTGAGCGGCAGCGCATCAAATCCAGCAAAGTGAGCAGCATGGCAGTGGTGTACGGGAAGGAAGCCAGCATCTGGAAGGTGCGCGACTGCGGGTGCCGGAGCTCCTAGCATGTCCTGGTCCCGTTCTCTTCCATACGTTGCCATTCCAGGGCATAAAAGGAAACAGCTAACTCTTTCTTCTCTCTTTTTTCCCCTTGGTGCTCCATGGTGATACTCCAGCTGCAGGTACGGTGCTGCACCCTTTGCATTAAAACCTCGCGTTTGCCTCTTGGGGCCTCAGCACCCCCAGGGAACAGGGTCTGCCCTCCCTGCCTGTGCTCTGCTTGCCAGATATGCAGGCCAGGTTGCACTCCATCTAGGTTAGCTCGATTTGGGGAGGTACTCAGGAGACTTAAAATGAACATTTGCCTGCCTTAGCATTGCAAATGTTTGCCTCTTTTAGCCAGAAGTCATGAATTACACCTGTTTCCCCACACTGTGCATTGGAGTTTCACTTAATGTTGGTTCTCCCCACCAGCAGTGTTTTATTGTCATCTCCCTAAGTCCTTTGCATTGGGGAATCGCCATCAGAACAGTGCCCACCTGGGTGTTACCATACAGTGGCACCCTGCAGCTTACTTGACCAGAGAGAGCTGGTTGACTTCTTTGCTCTGTATGCAGATCTGGCTGATAGCCATAGAGAAATCTGGGATATGTGGCTGAGTGCAGAAATGCAGTGCTCAGAGAGGCGTTAAGGCAGCGTGCGCAGCTCTCCCAAGTTCCTCATTTTTACCTCCCCCTTCCCTCCCAGTCTGCTCTTTTGGGGCAGGAATAAACTGAAAATACAGCATCCAAAGCACTGCCCGTTTGTGTTCTTCCAAGCAAAATAATAAAAAAAGAAAAGAGCAATAGAGAAATTGTTAAAATGGAAGGCTGCTTTGGAGAGCAAAAGCCTCCAAAGAAGAAAAATGATAACCCCCTTGATTTTCCAGGTAATAAAACAGGCGTGAGGATTAAACCCAAGTAAGAGCATCTTAGGGACTTGTTAGATGGGATGTGAGGCTGTTACATCCTCACATCCCTTCACACACCCATCCACATCCCAGCTCGATAGCCCTGGTTTTGCAAACCCCCTGCACCCAGTGTGCTGCAATCCAGCAGTCTGTATCCTTAATACTGGCATCGGGGTGCTGTTTCCTTCTGCAGGGCAAGGAGAAATTCCTGACCATCCTCAACAAGTACATGGAGATCCATGGCACTGTGTACTACGAGACGCAGCGGCCGCCGGAGGTGCCAGCCTTCGTCAAGAACCACGGGCTGCTGCCACAGCATGAGTTCCAGCAGCTGCTGAGGAAGGCGAAGGTGGGCTGCTCCCCTCCTTATGGGGGCATGGGAGCTTCTCTGTGCAGGGTGGGTGTGATGCTGGTAGCTATGGGTGAGCATTGCAGCTTCCACAGCTATGAGCACCCCACTGGGCCATGAGTTGTAAAGCTTCCCTCTGATGTGGAGTAGCTTCTGAGCACATTTAAGTTATGGGATGCTGAGCTGCATGGAGCTGCTATAGTGGCTTGCTGCACAGAGCAGCACAGGGGATGCTGTTGGTCATTGGGAGCATTTCCTGTAGTGCTGGGGGATACCAATGGGTAATTTGGGTCACTGGGAGTCTTTCCTATAGGGCTGGGGGATGCTGGTGGGTGATTCGGAGCCTCTCCTATGGGGCTGGGGACTGATGGGCCTGCAGCTCCACATCACCAACCTGGGTTTACTCCCCACAGCTCTTCATCGGCTTTGGGTTCCCCTACGAGGGTCCAGCCCCACTGGAGGCCATCGCCAATGGCTGTGTGTTCCTGCAGGCGCGCTTCAACCCCCCCCACAGCTCCCTCAACCACGAGTTCTTCCGTGGGAAGCCCACCTCCAGAGAGGCAAGTGCTCGGGAAAAGCACCCAACTGAGATCTCTGGAGAGATTTTCTCCAAATCCCAACATGTGAATGTATCATCTCAACGTGCATCTGTTGGATGGAAGGGGCTCTGCTGGGGGTTGCAGAGGGGGAGAGTGGTGCAGGGATGCTCACAGACCCCCCTCCAGAATCCAGTGCTCATTCCCTTCCGACTGTGCTGATCCATGCACATCCCTGAAATAGGGATGTGGAATAGGGGCTGCTGTTCTGCTGGTGCCTGAACCCCCTCAGCCCATTGCATTTTTGTAAAATGAGGAGGATATGGGGACCTCAGCAGTTGCTGCAGGAGTATGACACCCCTCCCAGTCTTGCCCATTGCTGGGAATTCAATCTAAGCAAAGCAGGAACTCTTTAAAAGTTAAAGGGTTGAGAAAATTGCCTCTTTTATTATTAATGAAGTGGATAATGCGGCACAGTTCTCACTCCCTGAGCTCGGCTGGGCTGTGCCACACTGTCCCCAATGGCTCCCAAGGTTCTGAAGTGCCCTGGGGTGTTCATGTGGAGGATGGGAGGAGGTGCTCACTGCTGGCTACAAATGGGAAGGGAGATCAAGTGGGACAAAAAGAAAAGCATGCATGGCTCTGCTCCTAGCAGGTTCTCCTGCTTTGCAGTGCCTTCCAAGACAGCTCAGCATCCTCTCTCCTCCTGCCCCCAGGGCTCTAGGTGCCTTTTAGCAGTGTGAGGCTGGAAAAGCAGCATTTGGTTTACCAAAAAGGAGTGATTTCCCCCCAAACTGCTCAGTGAGAGGTGGGTGGTGGAGCATTGACATAGCACTGGGGTGATGCAGCTTCCAGCACTGCCTTTTCTGGCGACCAACCTTTCTGTGCCTTCAGCAGCGATGGATTTGCTGTCGTTTCTGGAGCTGTGATGTGGTTCTTCCACAGAGCTTTGCCATTTCGGGTGGTTTGCCTGGTTCAGGTTATGGTTACCTGAATTATGGGGCTGGGGGTGGAGCTGGGAGCAGAGCATCCCAACCTGCAGGAGTTTCACAGCCGGAGGCTGCAGCTGTGCTGTGTTATAGGTGTCCTCCCAGCACCCGTACGCCGAGGACTTCATTGGGAAGCCACACGTGTGGACTGTCGACTACAATAACTCTGAGGAGTTTGAAGCTGCTATCAAAACAATCCTGAGGACCCAGGTGAGAAGAGCTCCCCACAATGAGCCTCTGTGCCGTGCCAAGGTGAGAACAGCTCTCATCTCCACTTTGCTGCTCTTGGGATGAGCCGTGCCCTCACCGTGACGGCCGTGCGCAGGTTTTGGGGTGATGATGCTGGTGGGGTGAGCACATCAAAACGAGCAGCTGTGCGGTGAGGAAATGTGGAGTCAGTGTGGATGAGGTCACGTAGGTGCCTAGCTGTGATCTCCGCTGTTAAAAAAGGAAAGGTAACAAAAATAAAGAAGGGTTGTGAGGAAGCTGTGCCGCAGGCTCATCGGCTCCATCTCCGGATTTCTCCCCGTTCCCACGTCAGCTGCTCATACAAATGCAGTTGTGGTGCAGACACAACACATCCTTCCTCCTTTCCTTAATTAACATCTCCTACGTCGCTGAGAGGAAGGGGGAGAGCGGGGATGAGGCAGCAGCACAGAGAATGTGGCACCAGCCTGGGGTTGCACGGCTGTGGGGTTTTCTGGGCGTTTTGCTTTGCAGTGTGGCACCTACATTGGAAATATGGCTTCATGGTCTATCGAATGATGTCTCCACGGAGCAGGGAAGCCTCCCAGGACCCTTGTTTTGGAGGATCCCCATTGCTTTGCTGCTGCTGGCCATGCCCCTGTAGGGGCTGCCAGGACGTCCAAGCCTTAATTCACCCCAAATGAATACAGCCCAGAGCAGCGTGCTGTAACAGCTCTGCAGGGAGATGTTCCCATGCACCAAGAGGTGCAGTGGGGTCAGCCCACCACTCCCCTCTGCCCTTTGCTTTTTTAAAGGCCATCTATATATCCTCTGCAAGCAGAGCAGGGAGCGAGTGGAGCAAGTGTCAGCATCTGCCTGTTTGTTTTTAACATAGATATCTGTATAGAGATGCTGTCAAAGCAATTAAGACTAAAAGTTCACCCACCTTACAGCTTTAAAAGCCCCATTATTGGCTTAGGCTTTGGGAATCCCTCGGTATCTTGTTTTTAAAATACTGTTGGTTGCAGCAGGAAATGAGAACAGCTGATGGGTGTTGGGAACGGGCAGCTCAGTGCTCAGCCAGGTGGGAGGAACTGTTTTCTGCCTCCTTTTTTCCGGTAGCAAAACAGGGCGTTGTGTTTTCAGACTGTTTGGCAAATCTCTCCTTCAGAATAATCACCAGCCATTTATTTCTTTTGCTCCGAACATTGCATTGCACCACTACTGAAATGAAATAATGTGTTTTTGTTTCCCATCTGCGTGTCTTTGCTTGGAAATGCCCTGCTAAGGAAACTTCTATCTGAAATGATGCATTTCCCTTTGCCTCACCAAACCAAACAGATTGCCTGACCTGAAACAAAGCATTTTTCTCCTTGCTGGGAAACAGTGGGAATTAAAAACTGACCTGAAACTGGTTTTACTCTTTTTCCTTTTCCTTTCTTTCCTTCCTTTTCAGTTTCCCTTTTCCATTTTCTCTTTTCCCCTTTTCCTCTCCTCTCCCCTTTTCCTTTTTTCCCTATTCCCCTTTACTCCTTTTCCCTTTTTCCCCTTGTCCCCTTTTCCTTTCCTCCCCCCTTTTTCTTTTCTTTTCTTTTCTTTCCTTTTTCCCTTTTCCTCATGCCACTGAAAAACCACCAACCACACACCTTTGGCTTTGCACCTTCAAGGCAAATCTCAGCTGAGCACTTTCAGGAGGGTGGATTGCCACCCCCTGCTGTTGTGCCAGTGAGGAATTGCAGTTCTTTGCCACAGGTTGGGGTGAGAAGGGCAGAGAGGTTTTCAGGCACAGCCATTTCTCAGCCTTCAGCTCTTTCCATTTGTCCCAGCACAAGCCATTTAACAGACCCAATATTCTGGTGTAGCGAAGGGAGAAGGCATCATTATATTAAAGTCAAATATACAGGAATATAATGGAAAATTATACATTTCAGCCTATGCTTGAAAGAGTGGCATATTAAACATCACAGCGAAAATAGCTGGTTCAAGTGCTTCCAGCCTGCTGCCGGGGGGCAGCTGACAATTGCATTATTTTTCTGCTCCTTACTTAGGGATTTTTTTTCTTCCTTTTCCTTTGGAAAGAGGGAGGCAGTTCTGCGATACCCAATGGGGTCTGTAAAAAAAAACCCAAAGCACCCGTGCGTTTTGCATTGCATTCCCCACTGATGCATACAGGAGAGGAGTGCAAAATCCCTTCGCAAGAAAATGGCAGAGCATCACCCTGTGCAAAGCTCCTCAGCACTGCTGTCGTGAGTGCAGGGGTGAAAGGCTGAGCACTGCAGCCCCAAAGCTGCAAGACCTGGCCCTGGTTAACTGAGCAGCATCAGTGCCTGTCACGGTGTCAGCACCAATTACACTGCACACCTGTAATGAGACAGAGCAGCTGCGATTTCCAGCCTTGCTGAGATCTCAGGTGGGATATTTATGGTGGAGAGATGCTTAGAGGGATCTTGTTGGCAGGCTGAGCCTTTTGGAGCTTGGCTCTGACAGGTGCTTCAAAGGAGACAGCTATTTTGGAGGTGCAGAAAATAGAAGCAGCAGTGTTTTCCGGATGAATTATCTGGGGTATTTTTTACTTACCATCCGTCCTTTTCATAAGGTTCTGCAGAGATGCAAAGGGGAAGGCGGCCTCCAGAACCTGCCCAGCCCATCCCACAGGGGATAGAAAATTAGGGGAGATGTGGGGATGGCGATGCTGCAGGGTTTGGTGATGCTGTGGAGCTGGGGATGCTGGGGGGTTTGGTGATGCTATGGGGGCTGGGGACGCTGCGGGGTTTGAGAACACTTTGGAGGAGTTGATTTCGACACCAGGACACAAGGGCAGCTCTCAGGAGGGAGGTGTGATGTGGAAGAGCGGGTGAGGACCAGCAGTGTTTCATAACCCATGCTATAAATACACTGGTTGTTGAAGTGCTGCTGGCTCTGCATAAATAGCAGGTAGGAACGTGGGGCTGCGGGGGACGTATTTGCTCCACGGTCCCCACAGCCCTGTGTTGGCCACCAGCACCTGCAGGGGGATGGGAAATGCTGCCAGAAATGGCTTGCTTGGGAAACTGGGGTGTGGAGCAAGGTGACTGCATTTGAACCTATTGAGGTGAGTTGAACCCCATTTAATCCTTCACCCTCTTTCTCTTAAGCCTGTTCTTGCTTGCAGAGCTCTTGCAATCCTCATTTTCTTCCAAAGAGGAATGAGGGATACCACGCTGAGTTCCCAGCCCCACAAGGGGTCTGATCCCTGCAGTGCCCTCACATGGTTCTTGCTATTTTTAGGGAAGGGAGATGAACTCATTCAGGAGCAGAACGACTTCGCTCCACGTCTCTCTGCCTGATGGTGGATGAAGGGCAGGAGCATCACCCACTTGGCCAGTGATAGGAAACGCAGTGATAATGGGAAATGCATCCCATCCCTGGCTTTGTGCTTTGGGTGCTGAGGAACGTGCAGTGGTGATGTGATGGGAAACATGCCATGGGCTTCGGTGCCTCAAGGTGCTGCTGTCAGAGCTGGAGCAGGGCAGGGCTTTGCCTGCTTCTTGCTTCAGTGCTGTGCTCTTCCCCTGCACAGGTGGACCCTTACCTGCCTTACGAGTACACCTGCGAGGGGATGCTGGAGCGGATCCACGCCTACATTCAGCACCAGGTTGGGCACCGTCCCTGTTATGCTGGGGGAGGAATGGGAGAAATGCTGGGGAGGAACCACTGGGCCTGTGAGGTGTCCCCACCAGGAATGCTGAGCCCTGCTGAGCCCCACACCTGCGCATCACCCTTCCCCTTCCAGCACTGACCTATTCCCTTCCCTTCCAGGATTTCTGCACCATGCCATCCCCTCCACCTCCTGCCAAGGCCCAGAGCCCCGCTATGCAAAGCCCTCCGAGCCCTCTGGCCCTGTCTCCCAACGCCACCCACCTGGTGTGGTCCCCGAGCGCCCGCCGGGACCCCCATGCCTGGCCGCCAGCAGACTCCCTGCAGGTGTGGCTGTCAGAGGGGCAGCATGCCTGCACCGAGACGTGCCGCCGCCGTGGGCTGGTGTGTGAGCCCACCTTCTTCAGGTTCCTCAACAAGAAGGAGGTGTTTCTGCAGTGAGTGTCCTCAGCGGGGCGGTGACACCTGGGGGGGCTGCTGGAGGGGGCCCCCAGTCTCCAGTTCTGTATCCCCAGCTCCCCTTGTCCTCGTGTCCTTTGTCCCCAAAAGCCCCTTGCAGCCACGGCAGCCCCATGCTTGCTCCAGCAGCTCTGTGCTTCCACAAGCAGTGATGGCATTGGCATTTTGCTGCTGTCCCGCTTCCACCCCGCTTCTCTCCACCTCCCGCCTGCTCTCTCCCTTTCTGTCCTTTTTACATCTTTCTCTCTGAAAACTGCATTTTGAACACACAGCAGTGAAGTTTTAATAGAGTATAAATCTGCCACCAGGCTCCTGGCAGTTCTGTGGACAATTAAGATGCCAACATTACCATTTTCGTCACGCTGGCCAGGCAGGCGATTGGAGCCCTGGTGACAGCTTTATAGGATGAATTAGGGCCAGGGCTTGTGTTCCCTTTGTGCCCCCCATCCCTGGAGCCAGGGCAGCCGTGGATGGGCTGGGGGGGCCATGGAGGCATAGAGCATGGGCAGCTTTTGCTTCCCCTGGGGTTTTTGTGGGTGTGTGTCCCCATTTTGCTGATCCAGGTGACATCTGAACATTCACTGAGGTTGGGTGCACTTCCAGGGGATGGCATCTGCTTGTGGAAGCGTGTGCAGAGCAGGCAGACCTCTCTGGGCAGGGTATAACATTCTTAGTGGGGATGTCTGTGGTCCACTCGAGGCTTGGGTTGATTGCATGGGGCTTGGGGTTTGATGTGGAGTCAAAGGGTGCCAAGCACTCACGGATCCTGTATCCAGCAAAGGTCCAACCCAAGGCTTATCACATGGAAAGGCGGGTTGAGCATCACCGTTAGTGAAGTACCTGGCAGCCTCCCCGCCCTGGAACAGCAGCCTCCCCACCTTTCTTTTCCTTCCCAGGCTCAGCATCACCTGCGACAGCACCGAGTACGAGATGAACCATCTCTACCCGGCAGTGGCAGAGAACGTTCACGAGTGCTACCTCCAGAAGGAGCCGCTGCTCTTCAGCTGCGCGGGGCACAACACCAAGTACCGGCGCCTCTGCCCCTGCCGCGACTACCGCGAGGGCCAGGTGGCTCTGTGCAGGGACTGCTTGTGACTCGGCCCCGCGGCGGTGACGCACCGTGTGCCGCCGGTGGCTTTATCTCAAAGCTCGTGCAATAGCTGGGGAGGCAGGATGGGATGCGTGCCGAGCCGGGGGTGCTGGGCTGCAAAAAGCCACGTCCCGATGGTCAGCTCCATTTTCCTCTTGAGGCGCATCGTCCGTCCGCATCCGAACCCACCTGGACCGCGTTGGTGCTGGGATGGGGGTGGCGGGGAGAGGAGCTGGAGGGGATCACCCTTCCCTTCTTCCATCCACGGGATGAGCCACCAGCAGACTGCAGTTTCAGGGTTTTCATTCTCTTGAAGCATCCGAGGTTGTTTTATTTATTTATTTTCTATCCCCCTCCTTCTCTCCTTCCCTCCCCCCCTTCCCAGAATGAGTGGTGAATTAAAAGGGAACAAAAAAACACCCAGCCCTTCTTGTGAGGAGTTATTGGGCTGTGCTGGGGGACCCTTCCTTGGCCAGGGAGGGCAAAACCTGAGGGCAGAGGCTGCAATGGGTGCAAGCAGCAGGGGCTCGGTCTGCAGCACAAGGCTGGGGCTGAGCAGTTCTGCGTGGGGCTGCAGAGGGATGCTGGGCTCAGGGCTGTGCAGGGTGCTGTGCACCATTGTGTAGGTGGTGGCACGGTGCTTCTCCTTGTTTGAGGCAGGAGGAGGTGCTGCAGCAGCTGGTATGTTACTGGCATGGAGTGAAGGTGGGGGCAGATGTAAGGCAGAGCAACTGCAGCAGCAACATTGTGCCTGCATCCCCCCAGCGCTGCAGCCCCTGCCTTCCCAACCAGCTGCGAGAAAAGGTGAGCTCCAGGCCAAGAGCTCCAGGCAGCAGCTTCACTTCTTTAGCTTCTCTTTAAGCTCATAATCTTTTAGAGAATTGTTTGATGCTTCTTGTGATTCCTTTCCTGGCTTAGTGGGACCTGTGGTGAGCAGGCTGGTTGGGTTTGGGAGGTTCTCATGGAGCGGTGCTGCAGGATCAGTGCTCAGCCCTCCTGCTGCTCAGGAGTGGGCTGTACAGCTGCGAGCTGCAGACTGGGCACTTGTACCATGCATGGAATAACCCTTCATCCCAGCCTGACGGTGTCATCTGGGAGCACTGTCCCCACCTGGCTCCAGGTGACAGAGCAGGGGTTCAGCAGCATGAATGGAGCCCCATTTTGGCACCAGGCTGCTCTTGCTGTCCCCCAGCCCAGAGCCAGTGCTGTTATCCAGGAGCCATTTGTCACCTTCAGTGCAACGCTGTGCAGGCAGCTTCCAAACAGCCGGTGACGCCGACAAGGGAAAGGATTGATTAAGTAATTTGTGTGTCTTGCAGCAGGCGTGTGTGTAAATAAAAGCTGTGGAAGCCTCTCTTTGCAGAGATGAACACCAATCCTTTGTGCCTTTCCCTGGCACTTTTCATCTGGTAGTGCATTGGCATCAGGGAGGTCACCATCCCTGGAGGTGTTCCAGCACCGTGGAGATGTGGCGCTGAAGGATGTGGTCAGTGGGCATGGTGGGGAGGGTTTGGGGTTGGACTAGAGGATGTGATCGGTCTTTCCAACCTCAAAGATTTAATTCTTTGATTCTATCTTGGTGCCAAAGCAGCTGCTTGCCCACACTACTGCAGGGCTGGGACAGCACAGGCCAGGCACTGGGGGCATGGCAAGAAGCACACTCCCAGTCATTCAGCCCCCAGTGCCACAAGGACCAAACAAAACCTGCTTTATCCCAAGAGCAGGATCCCGTAGCTGGCTCCGGACAGCTCTCAAGGCAGCAACTACAGTCCAGCAGCCAGGTGCCATCAGCCCCTGTTACCACTGTCAGGGCTGTTGTCTACAAGCTAAAATAGGAGCTGGCCCACTCACTCTGGTTGCTGTCACCGTAAATAGCGATGTAATGGGGAGCTGGGTTATCCAGCATCCTGGGCAGCACTTCTGTCCATCAGGATGGGAGACCTGAGCACGACGCAGGCATTAATTTCATGTTTTATCACATAGGAGCATGGAAGAGATGCAGAGGGAAGCTGAAGCGCTGCCATGTGAAAGAGATTCTAATTACCACGGCTAATTATCAAGAATAAATTCCCAGCAGGGAGGTGCAGGTGGGGGGAAAAGAAAAACTGTCAGGAGAGAGAATAAAATCAAACAATTGGAAATGCCATGGGGAGATGTCAGCACGGGCCTGGCGCCTGGGAATGGGTCTGCTCACCCTAAATGTGGCATGGAGGCAGCAGGGTGGCTTTGGGGTGCTGTGATTTACCTGCAGAGGAGCTGCAGGCACCTCTTCCCATACAGTGGGCTACTGGGCTTCGTGAGGAGCTTTGGGTTTTGCCCAAATTGCCCGGGTTTTTGCCAAAATGGGTGCCAGGGACAATTCTTGGGATGAGGTGTCCCCAAGCAGCGTACCACTGTTGGCCCAGCAGCACGTCCTACCAATGCCCAGCTGCATGGAGCAGCCGTCTGGGCTGTCAGTCACCCCAGGATGGAGGGAATAGGGCTGCTCCATTTATCAGGGGCTTTATTAGGAAATCGTTAAGCAGCTTTTCCCTCCCAATCCCCCGCTTATCAGCAGCCAGGTGAAACGGCAAATTGCATCCCGATGTGGACAGTCCGGGGAAGAGAAGCCCATTTATTTCCCCTTACGGGTTTATCGCTAGATCAAGGAGCTGCTGAAGATGTAAGCAGCGTTGTTTATTTCCCCAGGTGATGGATTCAGCTGCCACGCAGCTCTGTTAAGCACGGCACGCCGCCTGACAGTGATGCCTAATGGACCCGAGCTCTGTGCTGCTGGCTCGTGTCTTTCAAGGTCTTGCTTTAATTGAGTCCTGTCTCCCCCATGTCGAGCCTTTTTTTTCTTTTTGGGAGGCCTTTCTTATGATGTTTCCCCCCCCCTTTAGAAAGACTTCCCAAAATATACCAATGCATTGGATCTCCTCTCTCCTTGCCTCACCCTTCGGCAAAGCAGAGCCCTGGGGGAAGTTAACAAATTGAACATCTGTCCTCAGAGCAACTGAGTGAAAAGAGCAATGCAATCTATGGCTTTTTTTCCCCTTTCTTTCTTTTTCATTTTCTTTTTCTTTTCTTTTCTTTTTTTTCTTTTTGGCAGAATTTGTGGAGGGGGCGAAAACCCCTTTTAAAGCTGAGTGTTCCCTTTCTTATCAGGTGGAGCCATCCTTCCCAATGACACCCATTGTGGCTCCTTAATGGAAAGCCATTAAAACTCTGGATCAATATTTTCTCAGGAGAGATAAGGCCCTATTCAATGCCATTTCCCAGGAAAGCAAAGAAATACCAATGATCCACGGGCAAAAAGGAGCAGAACCGCTGAGGATGCAGCTGTGCCCCAGCACTATGTGGGGGATGGAGTGTCCCCAGCTGTGGGACCAAATTGTTTGGAAAGGGGGAAAAATTGAAGGGAGGTCCTTATTTTCAGCTCCTATTTGGAAAGAGAGCAACCAGATCTCTCAGAATTTCTGTAAATACAAGCCAGAAAGCAGGAAACTGCAATCTGCCCTAATTTAGTTCCTTTCATCTGAGGATTCAAGGCATCCAACAGCATCTCTAAGAAACAAGTAGGGGCTTTGCAGCTTGCATGGAAGTGCAGTCAGTTGGGGTTTTGCTTTGCTGAGCGTTGCATTGCAGCTCTCTCCCATCTGATCTGCCCCTGACTTCCCACCCCATGTCCTTGTTTCCTCCTGAAGGTGATGTCCATGCTCTTTGCCACGGTGCATCTGGCTCAGCCTCACCGAGCGTGGGGGGTTGTTGATTTAATCCATTAATTGCAGGAATTAATTTTCATGAGATGTTGAGGAAAGTAATAGGAAGAGCTGCAGGCTTCTTGCTGGGCGCGGGGTGGAGGGAGAGGTGCCTGATTGCCACTGGGGCATCGTTTCTATATTCACAGCCACCAAAAGCAGTGCTAATGGACAAGCCCAGCAGTGATGTCCTCACCCAAAGAGCCCCATGCCCTCCTGGTGGTGTGAGGGCTGGGGAGCAACAGGTTGGTAAGAGAAATCTGGGAGGCAAGAGATTTCCACGCTTAATTAACTTCTCAAATTAATCCCAATTAGAAACTCTTAATTGGGATGATGGCTGTTAATCATCTTTTCACCCCAAGCAACAGCCTCACTATCTTAACTTCATCATGAAATCTGAGGGCACGGAGCTGTGCAGCCTGAGCACAAGCAAAGCCCCATAGGATTTTGGGTCCCATTGCAGGGTCTGATCCCATCCATGGTGGGGGACGGGTGGGGAGCACAGCCCCCATGGCCCAACATCACCACTGCTTTGGCTGTAGTAGCCCAGAAGAGAAAGGTGCTGCCCTGGGTGAGCACACACTGCACTCCAGCATCTCCTCCCAGGGCTGGCACCAAGGGAGGTCTGGTATAAGTGCTGCTAAATGGGAGAATAAGATCTCAAGGGGTCCAGTGATGCTGGCATTTCCCTGTTGGTGATTGGCTCAGAATCCTCAGCAGGACAGTAGAATAAAATTCACCTGCATCTGCCATGCATCATTTTTACAAATCTCTTCTCCTTCTCCGAGCAGAGGGATGCTGTGCAACATGGCATGGAGAGAGAGCTGAGTATCCACGCACCTGTCAGCAGCAAGAAGGCGCTGGGGAGGGGTGTGAGGGGGTGGCAGCAGGAGGGAAGATTGGTGCTGTGTCCTGATGGGTTGGGAGAGCATCCAGCCCCTGTGTGGGCAGCAGGATCATGTCCACGTCCAACCGCTCGGCCAGATGCAGGAGTTGCACTGTTTGCTGCTGGGGAAGCTGGGGGGATGCTCTCCATCAGGGGGAGCTGCTATGGGAACCCCTGTGAACCCCCCAGTGCTGTAGATGGGGAGGGGGAAGCCTTGTTGCCATGGCAATTGGTGAGCCAGTATAGAGCCTGCTGCCATGGGAACCGGTGGGGGACTGCATGGGACCATCCCATGGGGCTGTCCCTATGATGAGGACGGTGTGCGGGTCCCTGCAGCGTGGGACTGATGAGATGCAGGGCTGCTGAGCCCTGCTGCATCCTTCAAACAGGCTCTGTGGGGGGCACAAACCCCAAAGTGGGGAACTGAGCATCCCAACCTGTAAGAGCACGTGCTGGTGGGGAGTAGAGCCAAGGGATGTCTCTGGTGCTCAGCAATGCAAATTGTGCAGAATGATGAACTGAGGGCAGAAATGTGGCACGAACTGCTGCCGAAGGGACACCCAGCAGCGCTGGGGAGGCAGTGGGGCTGAGCTGCAAATAGCACTGAGTGGCTCTTCCTCCCCACTCAGAGCCATAGCACACCTCCTGTTTGGGCTTCATGGCTGTTTGCCTTCCCAGAATATCTCTGAGGGATGCTGGAAGCCATCGTCTCCATCAGGATGGCCTCATGCTGACACGTCCCCATTTCTGCAGGGCTGGGGATGCTCGCAAATCCTGAGCCTCAGCATCTCTGCTTGTGATGGGATAAAGCAGGAGGGAAGGGAGGGCTGGGAGCACGCAGGACATCATGGGGAGAGGAGGAAGATCCTGTGCCATGCCAACAACCTTGAGATGCCCTTTAATTTTTAATGTTCCAATAAAACAGTAATTACAAACACTGCAATTTGAGTTTTCGAGTAGAAAGTATTAACATCCCAGGGTTTAATTATTCAAGAGAAATTAATGAAAGGAGGGCTGGATGCTGCTAACTGTCTCAGCTGCTCCTTGTGGGACTGGCATTGATCCCTTTGCAGGGAGCAGAGCTGGGGATGATGGAGCTCAACCCCTGCCAAGGGCTGCAGGCTGGGGACAGTGATGTGTTGCTGTCCTTTAGGGTATATGTGGGAAAACTGAGGCATGGTGAGGCTGCAGAATGTTTTATGGGGCTACAGGGGAAGCTGGAATTGGGGCTTTCTCTCAGTGCACATAGGTCTGTTAGACCTGCAGCCTTAGCTGTGTTCTGAATTCCCTGGGAAGATTTCAGTCTCACTTTTAATTACTCTGACGCAGTGCAGCATGGTTCAGAAGTACCTTTACAGAGGAATGGGGCTATTGAGGTTGAAAGTGCCTTCAGAGCTGTTTAAATATAGCAAAAAAAAAGTTGGCATCTTGGCAAAGCACATGGATCAGGGCTGTCATCTCCTCCCTGGTGTCACCTCATGGCCGTGGGACCCAATGGGACAGCAACAGGAGGGCTAACTCATGCCCCACACTATAGGGGGGAAGCATTGCTGGGAGCAAGGCAGGCTTTCACCAACTGGCATCCCATAAGGGCTCCGGGAAAACCAAGTTTGGTTTGGAAAGCAAGTTGCTGCTGCTACTCAGAGCTGATTTGGACAATTTCATTAAGAAGGAAACCTGCCTGCAGCAAGATAGTGAGGAAATAGTAGCGGGCAGGGCTCCTTACGAAGAGGGAAAGGGAACTGTCAGTGCGGTGGGGCTGTGCGGCAGTGGGATGCTGCTGGGCCTGGTGGGGATGAGTGCAGACATTTCTCCTTCCCGTATCTTAGGCAGAGCATCAGCAGTTCCCTGGATGGGACAGGCTCTCCTCTGAGTTCTGTCAGCTGAGCAGGAAATACCTCCCATGTGGCTTACATGTGGAGCATGGATGAGACAAGGCATCACATTTAAAGGGCTTGATTCATCTGTTCTGACACTGCTGGCCCGAGTGAGACCTTGATGGCTGTGCAGGGAGACTGCGTGGATCTCCGCTGCGAATCATTCGGGGCATTTTATTTAGGGCTTATCTTTGATTTCACTTCGGTAGATTATAGAGACAAAAAGTCATCCCACAGCTCCTTATTCCAGAAACCTGCCCAAGTGGGGTAGTTGGAAGCTGTCAAGATGATTTTCCACTTTTGCAAAATAATCCCTCAGAAGTGACCTAGATTTTGTGAGGCTTGCCGAGAGCAGGGTGTCAGAGCAGGAGATGGGGCTGGGAAATCTGGTTTTTCTTTTAGATTTACACCTGCACCTTGCCCTGCTCCTGTGGGATCCATTGGAGCGCTGTGGATGTTTTAGTGGGAGGTGGAGGCATGTCCCCATGTGGGGGGAAATGGGAACAGCGCAACAGGACTCTCCCCATAGCTTCTGGGATGAAGGATTTTCCCTTTGAGTGGAACTGGATGATGCTGGTGCCTACGACAGTGCAGGGACTTCAGCTGTGAGCTCACCCGTTGCAGAAACACGTGCTTTGCTTGATCCTCTGTGTGTAACGGCACAGCTTGACCCAGGAGTGTGGGTCCTGTGGGTGCATGGAGGAAAAAAGCACAGCCATAAGGATTTGTTCCGTGAGTGTCAGGAAGATGTTGCAGGGTGCAGTGAAGCCATGCAATGTGCCATGCTGCTGCCCACCTGAGCATGGCCAGGTCGTGCTCCCCAGGCAGGAGATGGAGCTCTGCCTCCAACCAAACAACACCCAGCGTGCAGCCAGGGTTTCGCTCCATGCTGCTGCAATGCAAGCAGTCAACTTGCAAAGACAGGGATGGGAAGAGAGAAAGCAGCCGGGTGAAAGCACGGCCTTTGCCAGCACTGCTTCTATTTATGTTTCCACTGGGTCAACAATAATCCCCCCACAGCTACAAGCACATAAAAATTGATTCTTTTGTGAAGAGGTTGATGGATTCGTTGGTCAGGGCACTCGCTCTGATCCCGCTGCCCTCTGGACAGTGCTGAAATTTATGAAGATGCTGTGCATTCCTTTGCAGAGGGCTGAATAGCTTCTGGAAAAGAGAGCAAATGCTTTTAGCTCAGGTCCTGGGCTCAAGCCAGACCTGAGGTGCTCATAGTGGAAATGCTGTCACAGCTTGATGCACTGACTGAGCACCTGGTGGAAAGACAGGGACAACCCAGGGGAGCCCAGGTGCACACAATGCCAGGATCCACCCCTTCCCAGCCTTCATTTAAGGATTGGCAGTGGAGGTAAGAGTATCTTGCTGAAGATCTCTGCATACCTGAGGTCTTCTGAAGGTAAGCACCTTTTTTTCCCTTTATTTCCAGCTGTTACATTTACATACAGCTGTTGCATTTGAGCAAATCCTCACTTGCTGCCTAGGCCCTTGCTGCTCTGCTGTCATTGCTGTGCTTTCCATTATGTTACAGTGCTGCTATAAATAAGGGCAGAGCTCCATCCCATGAAGTTGTTAGCCTCCCCTGGCCAGGGGAGAGTGGGTTTTGTTTTGCTGTGTGGCTCACGGACCTGTGAGTGTCCTTATGCTGCTTGGAACCACTTTGTCTTCAACAAGTGGTAGGGAGCTGCCCACCAAGGCCCACGTATTTTTTTCAGCTTTATCCTCAGTGCTACTAAATCCTCCGTGCTATGGGATTGGAGACGTTTGCAGGGCAGCAGTAGTGCAGATGGGGGTTGTGTACAAGCCATCATATCCCAGTGAGTAGTTTGTGCCCTTTCCATCTCCCTTCTGGCTAAGGAAGCAGCCTAGGTGTGCTCCAAAGCCATTTCTTTGAGTCCAGCTGTGTATCTCCATCACACTGAGTGCATTGCACAAAGTGCTGCCCTACAAAGGGATGCAGGTTGGAGAGGGATGGGCTATGGAGATATGCCAGCAGAACCAACCTGGGGCTTTCTAACAATTGTGTTTGCATTGAACAAAGGCTTTTAAAAGCCTTTCAGAAAGCAGCAGGCTCCTTCTGTGTAATGCAGTGGGTTTTATCACAAAACAGGGATGTGCAGAATTGCTGGCTGCGGTGCTCAGGAAGCACTCAAGGCTCACCCTCTCTGAATTTCTCTGAATTCTCTCAGTGTTTCTCTAAATTGCAGAGTGAAATGGGAAACCAGAGAGCTTGGGCATAGGTAGCATTGTTTGGAAGTGTGGCTGGGAAATATCAGTGCTGTCATGACGGAGGTGCTGCTGCCTGGCGTGGGCACAGCCCCATGATATCTCTGGCATGGGACGGGGTCCTTCCCAATCCACCTGGACCCCATGTGAATGAAAGCAGTTTTCTCCATCCCTTCCTTGACCCAAACCAGAAGGCCTTTGGACGGGCCCCTTCCCACAGCCCTGCACTGCTGAGCAGAAATCCCACACAAGTCCCAGGGAATAAAGCCACATCCCAGTTGGGTTTGGTCGATGTCAGACCCAAACTGGTGGTGCCCTCTCTGGTTCTCAGTGCACTCCATCACCAAAAGCCCAATGTGTTCATTTGCCATTGGGATGCAGCTCTGTGCTCCCTTCCAGATGGCTCTTGGTGGCACTTTAACCTCCTCCTCCTTCCTCCAAGCGGGCACACAGATGGGCTGTGCTCTCCTTCACCTCCTGCCCCAGCTCCCCATGCTATAGCTGCCAGATGGCAGTGAGCAGAGGCTGCTGTGCCAGTGCTGCTGCCAGCATGTTATGACCACTCAGCCACACATGGAGGGAATGCTATTTCCCATCCATCTCGAGTGCTTGGTGTCATCTGGCATGGCAGCCCACAGAGCCGGGCAAGTTGCTTGAGATGCTGCCTGGATCAGCTCTGCCCTTTGTCATCAGAAAATCATAATGAAAAGTTCCAAATCGAAAGCAATGGGGTTGTGTGAGTGCACAGCAGGGTGCTCATGTGCAAGGTGGATTCTTTTATTCCCCACCTTCTGCTCTTTTGTATCTTTGGATGGGTTTTGAAAGCAAGCTGGTAGATTCAGGCACTGGGTTTCCTAATGGGAAATGTTATTGCGAGTGGTGGTGCCAAACTTACTCCTGCTGCCTGGGACAAGCCACAGGACACGTGGCAGGACACTGAAATCCATGTCCTAGGGTTCTGCTTTTTAGAATCGTAGAACACCTGGTGTTGGAAGGGACCCACAAGGAGCATCAGGTCCAGCCCCTGGCCCCACAGAGCAGCACCCAAACCCTATGGTTGGGAGCAGGGTCCCAGCACTCCCTCAGCTCCAGCAACTCAGAGCTGTGCCTGCTGCCCTGCTCTGTGCTCGCTGCCCTTGGGGCAGAGCCCTTCCCAGATGCAGCTTCATGCATTCCCTCATTGTTAGCTTTGTACATCCAGGACATGCAGCACAGAACAATGATGGGATGGCAGAGCTTACTGCTTCCTTGCAGCTCAGTTCTCACCTCTCACTGCAGAGGTCTGGGGGGAGACCCTCGGTGGGTGGGAAAACAAAATAGTGGTGACGTCAAAAGCAAAAGTTGAGTCTGCTGTGCTGATTTCCGAGGTGAGATCTCTGCCAACATTTAGGAAGGATAAATGGGGCGAATGCAGTAATTAGAGGCATGCCAGCTCCAGCTGGATCCTGTGTGGAATGATGGAGGGGCTGAGGTGGGAATTGAGTAATGAAGGATTAAAAAGGAATCAGATCAGTAAATAAAAGCAAAGGCGTGAATCTCTGCCAACAGGTCTAAAGACAGTAGATCTCACAAAAGGAGTTATTTGCTGGCTGCTTTGGAGAGAAGAGATGTCCAGGTACCCATAGCTCCAACACATCCCATTACCCATGGGGATGCTGCTGGCTCAATCTGCAAGGAAAAGCCAGGAAACCCAGTTATAAGGTGGCAGGAGAAAAGCAGACCCCACATATGTGTGGTTCTGCCCTATTCATCACATTGTCACCTGTCCCCTGGCTTCTCCTGGACTCCAGCAGCCGGGCAGAGGTGTAATGTCCGTGCAGGATCCGGCCCTGAGCTGGCTGCCGTGCTGCCTCTCTTTCCAGTTGCCATAGGAACAGACAAAGGCCTCTAAAGCATCACGGTGGGGTGCACGTCTAGGTCATGCTGTGGAGCAGGCAACCATTTTATAGTGATAATAAATTCAGGGAATTGGGAATTTGGCCGAAGTAGCGTGTGAGAAAAGGACTTGAAAAGGCAGAATGGAGATAAATGAACGAAAATAATTTTATGACAAATGACCATAGTATGTGCCAGACCTAGACGAAATCCCTCTCTGGAGTTCAGTCAAGAGGGTGTGGGAGCACAGATTGTAAGGAATGATTTGTCCTCAAAGCATGAAGATAGAAAGGCAAAGGCAGTGCCTTAAAGTGTTTAGGGACTATTGGATTTCAAAACCCTCATTACCTTCAGTCCCTGTGACACCTGGATGAGAATTGTTGCTAGCCAAAAATTTACTGTCCTGCTATTTGCATGCTGGAGTTGGCCATCCTGCTGAAGGTCTGGGTGCTCTCCATGAGTTCTGGGCATATTTTGGGTGGGCTGGTGCTGGGCAGGGCTGGCAGAAGGCTGCTTTCAGGAGCACTCATCCATGTGTTCGTGTTCTCCTGCAGCGTGGTGTGGAGATGTTCCTCATCAGCACAGGTGGTCTTCATTCATTGCCAAACCTATGCAGCAACTTCCCTGCTTGGTTTCCTACATCAGGTGAAGCAAAAGCAAACTCTTTGCTGAAATGTTCTTCACCACCAGCTCAGAGCATCACCCTTCTGGACACCCTCTGCTCCAACAGCAGCTTCCATACATTGGGTTTCTTTAGCAAGAGTTTGCAAGCAGGAGAACACGCTGGCAGCAGTGTGGGAGCTGATGGCAGTGGTTCTCCAGCGCTGGCATCCCTTCGCTGCAGTGTCCTTGCGTGCCCTAATGTCTTTTTAGGGCATGAAAAATGGGTGAAACCATGCACATTAGGTAATCTTTGTGTTTTCCCAACCCTGGGAGTGCTAATGAGGGTGGCTGGGCTGTGGATCCATTCAGATTCACTGCTGGCACGGCACAGCACGATTAACAAAGCCTGCCTGTCTCCCTCCCGAAACCCGTTCTGTCCTTCCTCTAATTGCAGCGGGGGTTTGCAGCGTGCTTTAAATCGCCGTGTCCTGTTGGCTCCGAGAAGCAGAATTTCTCATGCTGATTTAATCACCTCATTATGTCAAACAAGTTAGAGTTATTTTGAGGCTGGCTAATAGGTGCCAATTTATACCCCTTGGCAGCGTGGGGCTGCACTTAGCCTTAGCACTTGTTTATTGTCGAGACAAAGGAAGCCTGGAGCTGGCTGCTTTCTGGTGTAGACAAAGCTCACCCGGGACCCAGGACATCTGTTGCTGGTGCTTTGCAAACACGCTTCTGCTACGGCTTTCTTTCTGATCGTTCCCTATTTGGTTTAACAAGGAGATGGTGGAAATAGCTGAGCGCTGAGTGTGGGCATCACACACTGCTGGGACATGAGGCAATACCTCTGCTGGGAGCAGGAGGATGGTGGTGTCTGAGGTGGAGGATGAAGGGCTGGCTTGCAGAAGGCTGGGATAATCTCCTTGCTGCTAGCTTGTGCAATGCTTTTTAGGTTGAGCCACCCTCCAAGGCTTTGGGCTCATAGAAAAGAAGGATTTTACCTCAGCATCCTTGGTTTCACCCATTTTCCCACTGAAGCATCACTCTACAGTCTGCTGAGGTTGGTTGAGTTTGATCCCAGTCCTTTTCTTTCCTCCCTTCTTCCTCCCAGCTCAGATTTGGGCATTTTTCTCAAGCAACAAACTGGAAAGGGCAAATGTGGCAAACCCCCAGCAGGGCTGCTTTCCTCCAACTGACTGTGCAGTGGAGAGGTTACAAGCAACTGAGACCCAGCAGTCACCCTTGAGCTAATCCTATCCTGGGGATTCCCTCTGCATCAGCTGCAGATCCCCAGGCATCATCCTGCTCCATCCAAAAGGACAATTGCTGGGGGCAGCTCAAAAGTTGGAGGAAGAGCTCGAGGTGCTGCTGCTCGGGGCTGGGTGGGATGCTGTTGCAGCACTGCCTCCATCATCGCACTGAGGGACGGGGCTTGGAGGGCATGGGGGGTTTGGATGGGATAACATTTGGGCCAGACAATCTTAGAGGTCTCTTCCTACATTAATGATTCTGTGATTCTGCAGTTCTATGACCCTGAGCTGATGCTTTGTTTTTCTGCCATGGTCCGAATGGAAAGGAATGCTGACCACCATAAGGTTTGTGGGAATGCAATGCTGGGGAACCCGATGATGGGGCACCAAGGCAGGGCTGTGGCAGAAGCAGAGATGTGCCTTCCCCTCGGCTGCCAAACACAGCCAGCAGCAGCCGGACCTGTCAGCCACCAGCAGCAGATGTTCTCCTCCCACAGCCAGGCTAATGATTGGCAGATGTTGCTCCCAGAGGAAACGAGGATATTTTCAGCATCTCTCTCTAACAAGGGCTCAGACGGAGCCCCTGGGCAGCAGAGGCTGCCTCTTGCTCAGACCCAGCACTCTGCAAATTCCCTTTTCCATCTCGCTCCATCAGCTCTTGGAGGGTTCAAAGCCACCGGGGCTGGGAACTTTGTGCAATGCCTTGCAGCACTTCCTTTCCATGGGATGGGGAAGGGACGAGTCTGCTCTGCTCCAGGTTTTGCTTTGTTCTTGACAGCATCTCCAGCTGCACATGAAGTCCGCTGCTATTTCGAGGTCCCTCTCCTTCCCCTCCATCCCCAGGGGCTTCGAGCTGAGCAGCAGAATAGAAAACGACAGATTATTGCTGCATCTTGCTGAGCCTCTCTCTCGCACGTAAAAGATGGTCCGTTTTGCTCACAAGCATTTTGAAAGGGAGTCAGCACAGGAAGGAACTGCACTTTTTCCAACCCTTTGTGTTTTTTGCTGCCCTGGTATCTCCCCAGGATGCCGCCTTGGCTGCGGTGCCCCAGGTCCCACTCAAGTCCCACACATCCCCCTGGATATTTCCTATCTATTCCCCAGAGCCTGAGAGCAGCACAAAGAGCTGTGAGCCCTGGTAGCATCCTGCTTGGTCTGCTTACCAGCTCTAATCTTGCTTCTCATTCATACGTCTTATTTATTCCTCTTGGGTGACAACCATTAATCTGAAGCTGTGCTTCTTTTACCCTACACTTGGCAACCTTTTTTTGGCTAAACGGGTGCAAGTTTACTTAGGCAGTTACGCTGCTGGATGTGTATTTACAGGGATTCTTCATTTCCACATTTGATTATGTTGTGTTATAGGGAATGATGCATTTCTTTTTTGTGAGAGTCTTATTAATTTTAGACTCGCTGCTTGCGTCGTGGTCCATTTGGACTGAAATTGGTTTTCAATTTAAAACAGCTAAAAACCAGCATCAAAGATGGCTTTTATTAGTTAAATAAAACCATTTAAAACGCGCTAACTACGGAGGAAAATAGAATCTTATCTGAGCAAGCATTTAGAACTGATTTCCTAAACAAGATAAGTGCTCTCTGCAATGAGGGAGCTGAGTTCCTTGTACCAAACTTTCATATTCTGTATGTTTTAAAATGAATGTATTACAGTGGTTTTATTCGCGGGTAGGGAAAGGAGAATGAGGCTTTCCAGTTTTGGCTGGTGGGGCTGAGGTGGTGGGGAATGCCAGAGCAGGTTTTGCACCCAAACATCCCTTTTGCAGGAAGGATCCTGGCAGGAGAGCTGCACACGTAGCACAGGTGCTCTTTGCTTTGCGCAGTGGATTTTCCCTTCCAACCACACAAGCAGAAACCCAACATTACAGTGCAATAGCCACAGCTGGCAGGCAGGCAGCCCATCATCTCTCTCAGCGTAGAAATTGTTATTATTTGTCTTGCCACAGCACCGAATCCAGTCCATAACTTGTCTCTCTCCCTCCTAGCAAGGGTAATTTTTTCCTATTTGCAGGTCCTATCTGACAGTAATTGGCCACCGCTGCCTGGCTGCTGTTTTCACTTTAACAATACGGCACCAAATAAATGGCCCCGTGTTGCTATCAGTGGTTTTCTGCCGGTGTGGGTCACGTTATCTCGTGAAAATGAATTCTGCAGGCTGCACATAAAGAGGGACAGCGCTACCCTAATAAAAAATGGGAATCATTAGCACCACGCTAATGAAAACGTCCTGCTGGTCGGGAAGCTCTCAGCCTTTTTGGAGAGCCTGGGCATGCCGAGCTGCATTCCTAAAAGGCAGCAATGCTGGAGCAGAGTGGGGGAACTATGTGGGTTTTCTAGGGGCTGCAGACCCTCTGAGCTTGGGGACCAAAGGCACCAACAACGCATACCTGTGTGCTTTCAATTCTCTGGCAACTGGCAGCAGTTTAATGTGTATGTATCACCAGTGCAATTTTATGAGCTCTGGTCCCACTGGCATCATTTTATTTTTTTTTTTAAATCCCTTTTCCAGTGTAATTGCTGTTTGTTTTGTCATTTCTCAGTGGACAATTACAGTTCAAAAACAAGAGAGCTTTTGAAGATTGTAAGCGGAGGCTGTGGGCTTCATTAATGTGCCTTTAATACACTATGGAAACACACTTGAACTCACCTGCCCGAGGCCTCAGACGTGGGAATCTGGCTCTGCAAAGCACTGATTATTTGATCTATTTAAAATACTTCCAGTATTAGCCTGGTCTCCTGGATACATTTCAACGTCAGCAGTTTGGGAGGCTGTGATATCTCCTCCAGGCCATTCTGCCATTCTCTAATTTGTAGGAAATGGAGCCTCAGTGTTGGAAATGCCACTGTTTGAGTCACCTGGCCTCTTTTTGACACCTACTTGTGACCGATTTGGGAATAAAGCAATAGGAAGACTAGAAAGTTGTTTGATTCAAGCTGCTTCCTCAGGCAAGCGGTTGGGATTGCACTACTGAGCCTGCCAGGCACTTTTTAAATGCTAAATTTGATACTAAAAACAAAAAGTGAGAAAGAGAGAGAGAGGAAAAAAGCCAGTTTCCCAGATAGTTTAGTTTTACTGTTTCTACTGTAAGAGAGCATTTGGCCTGATAAATCAAGGGAGTTGTGATACTCACCACGTGGCCACCCATCCATCCTTGTATTCATCCATCCATCCACCCATTCGTTCATCCATTCATCTGTCTATCAATCCATCCATCCTTCTATCCATCAATCCATCTATGCACTCACCCCTGAGGAGTGGAAACGCCTCCTATCTCACAGCCCTTCTCTTCCTTTCGTGTTTGGAGTTTGGGCAGGGGACACCCAGTGGACAGTTGCAGCTGAGCTGCAAGACCACCAGGATGGGCAGTACTGCTTTGTTCCTATCGTTGGTTAGGACAAATACGTACATCTGAGGCACGGTTATGTGTTTCATTGCTCATCAAGATGATGTTCCTTAAGCTCATCATTAGTGAGTACGTGCTATCTATTCAGAGCTGGGAAGCACCTGTGGGCAGCTGGCCTCTGCTGCATCGCATCCTGCCGCATCTGATTGCATTGAACCCACCCTGCTCCATCCCATCCCACTGTGCAGGCTGCTGGGGGCCCGGTGTAGATGCTCTGAGGCTCAGAGGAAGATGAGATAGCTGGAGCTGAGCGTGCAGCAGCAGCTCCACGGGGCATTGGATTGTCTTGTTTTTCATTCCTTCAGGCTGAAGCCTTTAAAAATGCAGGAGACGCCCCAGGCAAGCTGAACTCTGCATCAACAGTTTTAGCCCTGAATATACCACTTGTTGTTGCTGTTTTCTTTAATAAAGAAGAAATAGACTTTTGGAGAGTAAATCTCCTGCAGTGATTGCACAGGTTTGTGAGCAGAGGAGCTGCAGGTGCTCATTAGCAGGGAGATGCCTCCAGGTCCACCCCAATACTTCCAGGTGTGCAGTCTCCCCTTGGCCTCTCATCCCTGTATTTGGAGATGCTGAGAGTTCCAGATCCCTTTGCAAAATGTGGGTGTTTTTCCTTAGACTTTACAGCAGTAATTTCTCATATCCGCAGTGTTTCCCTTGAACCCTTTCTTATGGATGAGGCCGTTGCTCAGAAGCCCTTGAGCCCTGTGGGGCAGACACTGGCTTTGGGCAATCTGTGCTCAGAGCTTGGGCAGGGTTTAATTGCTCCCAGGTCTCAGAGCAGCTTTCCAGGAAAGGCAGCAGTTTCTGTGTTCGTGTTGAACAAGCACCTTGTGCTTTTGTAATGCTCTTTTTAAAAGAGGGAACTGAGCATGATTTGGGAACCTTTTGTTCAAGCAGGTCTAAATGTGGCCTCCACTATCACCCACCACTCCTCTGAGAACTTGGAAATGTCAGGATGCTCTAAATACACCAGTAATAACTGAAAAAACCTGCTCACGTTGCCACACTGACCTCCAGCCCCAATGGAGTGCTTGGAAGATTAAAATCTGTATTAATGCTGCAAACGTGGCTCTTGACCTCTGTCCCAAGGCAAAGGGCTTTTTCCCAACGAAAAGAACATTTTCTTCCTCCTTTGCAGAAAGGAGCAATGCCCTGGCGCTGCAAGGAACGTGCCCAAGTCCTGAGACCAACAGGGAGCAGGGGATGATGCACACAGGACAGCCTAGGAGGGAGCTGCTGCAGCCCTAAACCTAAAATCCTTCCTCCAGTCAACCTGGTGAGGCTCGAGAGGCTGTGTCTAACAGGGAGGCAAGCAGCCCTGGAATTACAGCACAGTAATTGCTTGGTACTTAAAGTCCAGGTCTAGAAGATCTCCAAGTAATAACTCATTGGAAAGATATTGAGCTCTCATCACAAAGAGGAAATATGGTCTCTAAACAGGCAGCTAATGGCATGCCATTTATCTGATGGCAAATCAGCCACATTCATTACTCTCTGCAGCGCAGCCAGAAAGAGAAATACAGAATTAGCTGCACTGGAGGGGAGCAGGATGGGGGGAGGACGTGGTTCCTTACAGCACTGCTCCAAGGGCATCTCCTGCAGCCTGTGCCAGGGGCGATGGCAGCTTCCTTCCTGCCTGCAGGCACAGAAACAATCCCCATTATCATTTTCGCACTGATCAGGGCTCTTCCTGAGCAAACCCCTAATGTTATTCAAGGAAAAGCTAAGACCAGTGGAATCTTTATTGTTTTTGCCCACCTCTGCCAGAACAGCAGCTCTGGGAGCCAACAAATGTGCTTTTATTCCTTTCCAACCTCCGTACTGAGGCTTTGAACGCTGAGTGCTTCCTCTGCTTTATACCTTCCTTCCTCCCCACTCCTTTTTCCCTCTTCCAGGTATTTCTGGTTGGGAAATGCCTTCCTGGCTGTATGCAATGAGCAGCAATGGGGATCCAGGGATGGGCAGACTGTGGACACATCCCTGTTACCTCAGAGCTCAGCACAGCAGATTTGGAACATCCTCCATTCATGCACAGCTGCTGCTGGAGCATCCGAAGGACTGAACCTGCTCCCCCTACCCACGTACCCCCAGCGCAGCCTCCCAGAGACTTCTGAGTGTTTTCAGGTTGTGTGCACCCAAAGCAAAAAGCCTTGCTAATTGTAGACTGCATTTCTGAGTAGTAGAGCGAGTGCTTCCACAGAAAGAGGCCCCTTCATCAATTAATAATCCTTCATCCCGGAGTTTTAGAGGAGGGTTTCCTTTGAGCATTACAGAAAACAATACAGAAACAAAGTGAAATGGTCTTTCCTCTTTGTCATCTACAGATTACATCTGAGTCAGTGCTCAGTTTTGGCCGTGGCTGGAAATATTTCTCATCTTAATGGGATTTGGGATCTGGCTGAGGTGCTGAGCTGCCACCAGCAGGGCTGGGGCTGGTCCCCATGGGACATCCCTATGTCTGTGTTTTACCCCAAGCTGAAGGCTCTCCAGGGCAGGTGGGCCATGCTCACCCCAGGAGCAGTCCTTTGCACAGTGTGTACCAAGGCAGGAGCATCACATAAATCACTCATCGCTGGGAAGATGGTAATAACAGGAGCCTCCGGGGAGATCTGCAGTACTGAATAGCGGATTCTCTTTTTTTCCTTCCTTTTCACTTGAAGTCACTTAACGAACCCTCATGCTGAAATCTTCAGAAAGACTCACCTTAGGGGGTATTGGAAAATATTGATAAATACACTTGGCACTTCTGAGGCTCTCAGCAAGTGGTACAGATGCTGTTGCAGCAGTCGAACTGGAGGTGTAGGAATAGAGCAGAGGAGTTCAGCATCCCCTATGCATCCTCTGCTCTTGTCTCCTGCCTGTCCCTGCAGCCTGACTCCAGGGAAGGCACTGCCATCCCCACAGAACCACGTCTTTAATCCCAAACTTTCCCAAGAAGCAATCTATTAGCCGTAAAGCAGTTTCCTCACTTTATTTGCTGGTAATTTACAGCCCACACTGTGAGACTGTGTAATATTTGCAAGCAATTAAACAGAGGATGACTCAACAACAGCCACCTCGGGTCAGATTTTCAAGTGTTCATCGTTCATAATTAAGATGGAGCTTTTGACAGCAGCGGGGCCTGGGGCTGCCGTGCCACCTTCCCCTGCTCCAGCAGTGGGCTCAGTGTTGGAGGCAAAGGAGATTTGTTGAAGGGAGGGGAAAATCCTCCAGGAGCTGTGCACAGGGCTTGGAGCCGCTGCACAGCGCTGCTCCTGCCCTCCCGCTAGGTATGGGTTTGCTGTCAGCCCTAATTAGCATCTGATCTTCCCAGGAGAGGGAAAGAAGAAATGTTTGACTTGGATTTACACCTCTCTGCAGACAGCCTCGCTGCGCTGTGGATGTCTGACATGGAACTGCCACTGCTGTTGGAAAATTAGGTTAGATACGGCACGTGCGTGGGGAAACTAAGGCACAGCACATCACCAACCAGAGCTCTGTAGCCACTGCAGCATCCCAGACTGGATGTCACCAGAGCTGGGTCCTTCCAAAGCTCCCAGCACAGCAGTTTTCCTACTGATGATAGCTGCTGTATGTAGTGATGAAGAGCTGCCCCATCCCGTGGCACACTGTACCTCCCTCCCCTGCCTGCTGCATCCCCCTGGATCCCTGATCCTTTTGTAAAACAGGGCCAAACAACAGCAATTCCTTTTGCCTTACCACTTACTTGGGAAACCATTGCCACTGGTAGCAGACAGAAATGCCCCCAGTAGTGGTAGGAGGGCTGAAAGGGAAAGAAATGGAATAGGACCAACACCTGGGTGACAGCTCTAACACGTGTCCCCTGCATGGGTAGGCAGATATGGACCAGCAGGCAGCAAAGGATTAATGGCCCAGTGCTCAGGTGCTATAAATAGTGAAACACAAGTGGGTTCCCACCTCGTGGGGAAATAGAGTTGGGTGCTTGGGAGCTGTTCCATTCCCAGTGATGCCACCAGAGCTACCGCTGTCCCTGGCACTAAGAGGTACGTGATGGTTGCCCATTGCCACCCCTTGAGGAGACACAGTGCTACTCCCACCCCAACCCTTGCTTGATTCCTCCCAATGACTGAACTAAGGCATGGGACTGGGCTTTTTGCAAGCTGCTGAATGATCAGTTTTACCATAAACCATTCTTCATTATCTGTGTTTCGCTAGATAGCCCAGACCCTGCTGAAAAAGTACTGTTTCTTCTGCAGTCAGCTGTATTTTAATAAGTTGTGTTATGGATAAAATATCCCCCAGAGATAATCCTAGCATCGTTCCATTTATCAGCCATGTAAAGTTCAGAATAAGAATATTCAAGGTGAGGTAATGTACTGTAACATTGTGCAAGTTAATTTATAAAAGAATTAACTGTGTTTAGTAGGAGTGAGGAAAGAGCCACCTTCTCCAGCCAGTGCTGGAGCAGTGCTACAACAAAATGTAAGGAGGAAATGATTTTCTGCAAGTACTGAGTTCTGTGCAAGTTAAAGTGCTAAACGTGCAATAAGCAAAACGAGGGATGCAGTGGGACTGAAGCTCCCCGGGTGCAGGAAACTGCTGTGTTTGGCAAATCCCATCAGCTGGAACACAGCCACATTGCCCAAAGTCCTTGTGACCACTGATTAATTGCTGCTAATGAGGGCTCTGGGATGCTAGAAGCTATCGAGCATTTGGTCATGCAATAGCTGTGCTGGTGGCTTTGGATCTGGGTGCATGAAGCATCACCTTTTGTACCCAGTTCTGCACCTGGAGCTTCCCCTGGTGCCACCGGCTATGATGACAAGGGACCCTACAGGGTTCCAAATGAATGTTTGCAAACAGTTTCTTCCCCTTATCTGGCAACTTTCAAATCTGTTGCGAAAGAAGTGAGGAGTCTATTTAGCAGCTATTTTTTAATATGATGATTTATAATAGACCAAGAAAATTAAACCGCTGGAGCAAGGGCACAAGTTGGGCGCTCTGATGGCCTAATGGAGTCCCATCAGCGTTTCGTTTGTTGTCAGCTATTAATTCAGTCTCTGATTCAGTCCCCAAATTACTTTGCCTAGAACTGAATCTAAATATGAAAATCAATTAGGAAGGGAACTGTAGCTCCATGTAGGAGAGGGGAGAGGAGGGGGATACAATGCCAAACTGAGCCGCTCCCTCCAAGCACGCAAATTAACATTTAGAGTGTGTTGTGAGGAAGGGGAGCTGGGAAGCCCTGCTTCACAGAAACCACCAGATCAATTTTCCAAGCCTGAGTGCTTGAGATTCTTCAAAGTTACCGAAGGCTCTGTCTCAGGATAAAAATATAAAAAAGACAAGAAATCAATGCTGATAATTAATTTAACAGTGTCTATTCGTTCTCTCTTCTTCCAGTCAACGTGAAGAGAAAATCACACAGTAGCTGAATTTTACATTTCCACAGAGGTTGTGCTGGGACAAAATGAATAAGCGGTCATAAATGACTTCAAAAGCTTGTCTGTGTTGTGGGGAGTGGGGTTACTTAATTAATAGGAGGAAGTTGTCATCACTCCCCCCACTGACAAACCAGCACATCAACATCTTTGGGCAGCGCAGCCCTTGGGAGGCAACGCAACTGCAGGTCAGGACCTGGGAGTCGATGGGCCGCATCGATGGGGAGTTCTTTGGGGGCTGATTTCCAACGGGACTGATTTCTTTAGGGGCTGATTTCTTTTGGGGCCGATTTCCAATGGGTCTGATTTCCAATGGGTCTGATTTCCAATGGGGCTGATTTCCCATGGGGGTGATTTCATTTGGGGGTGCTTTCTTTTTTTTAGCGCTGTTTTCACCAGGTGCTCATTTTGATGTGCATCTCTTGAGCATTACGCCAAGAGGAGGAGCTGGGTGGGTTTTGCAGCGTTCCCAAAGAGCTCAGGTCCTGTAGGGTCACTGAGCAGCACTGAGCTCGGCCCTCACTTTGGCCACAGGCAGCGCACAGAGAGGAGCCGCCTTTAATTATTCAGAGCTCATCTTTCCCTCCTGTTAAAAACAAATGGGAAGCGGATGGATTTTAGTAATGAATCCCCAGAAGGGTACTTAGGTTTAGAGCAAAATCTGTCCAGTTAAATGTATCCTGTGGAAACTGATTTGATTGCTCTCATCTTCCAACTTCAATTTGGTGGCAGCGTTAGCATATTGCCAGACATACGGGCTGTGCGGGGAATATGAAAGATAGAAAATAGGAAAGAAAAATGATTTTGGGTGGGAGACTCCCTCCATGCCTGGAGGCTGGGCTGGAAGGGGCAGAGAAGCACCATGGGGGATGTGTTAATGTGCTTCTAGGAGGGAAATGGGATTCCAATAGATCCTGTGCAGACAGAACTTCTGTTTGTTGCAAGCAGGATGATTTACTCCCTCCAGGGCAAAATCCTAACGCTTCCTGCAGCAGTTTAGGGATGCTGGGTTGTGCCTCCGGATCCTGGCTCATTGGTTAACTTGCTAATATACAGGAATGGATAACATGCAATATCAACATCCGGAGCCCAGTCTGTAGGATGCAACTTGAAGGCACGAAGAAACTTTTTAAATGCCTCCAAACAGCGCTTGGAGCAGTTCAGCATTTAGCTGAGTGATGAGCAGCAGTCTGCCTGCCCTGTGTGCTCACAAGTTCCACCCCCTCCTCCACAAAAAGAAAAAAAGAGAAAAAAAAAAAAAAAGAAAAAGAAAAAAAGAAAGAAAAAAGAAAAAACAACCTCCTTTGTAAGGATCCTGACTGCAGAGAGCTGCTGACATCAGAGCCAGACACTTTGCACTGTGCTGGAAGCAGCAATGTGCTGAGAAGGAGAGAAAACTCACCCAGTGCTCAGGAGTAACAGCAGGCTGCTGGAGCAGGAAGGGCAGCAAGGAAGGGTTGCATTTGTTAATCCTTGCTGTGCCTTTCATTAATGAAATTACAGAGTGGGCATTTTTCTCTCCTTCTCACTGTTTCCCTGTGTGAGACCTCATGTTTCTCTTTGCTGTGGGGCTTGGCCAGCCCCAGCAGAGCCCACTATGTGGTATCAAAGGGGGAAATCGTGTTAATTATCCAAAACTGATGGTTTTGGTGATGTGTGGAGTGATGGGTGCTGCATGGAGAGCTGAAAAGGGACAGTGACCATGTTCAGCCCCTTCTGTCCTAGGGCTGTCCCCAGTGTGTGGTGTGGCCTGGCTGCTCTCCATAGTCTCCCCACTCCCAGCAGAGCTGAGCTGGGCACCAGCTCCTCTTCCCCTGTGAACAAATAAATCTCTTGGCAGATGATGCTTCTGTGATGGATATTGGCCGTGATCCGAGTAGGGCAGGCGATCATGTTCAATTATTTCATTAGCAAGCTGTGGCTCATCACCAGGGCTCAGGTCGGTGCTGTCACAGCTCTCGGCCTGTGGATGGGCTTGGGGCTGGGCTGGGTGCCTGCTGCTGGCCCTGGCCACCTGGCAGCTGCTTACAATGAGGCAATTTCTTCTTTTCTTTATGTTAAACACAATGTAAATGCTACAGTCGAAACACATAAATTGAGGGTTATGCATTTGTTGGGAAGTTGCTCTCCCTGCATTTGGAGTTTTTGCCAAGTTCCTGCCCCCAGTTTTATTAGCAGCACCCCCTGCACATTTGTCACAGGGAAGGAAAGAGAACACAAGTGACATTTTTAGGCCAGGGCCAAGGATCTCACTTGTCAGGCAGCTCCACCGCTGCCTCCTTGCATTTGCTGCAGAGGAGCTCGGGGGGCAGAGCCTCCTACATGTGCTAAGTGGGGGGAGAACCCCAGAACCATCAGTCACTGCCTTTCTGCCCTGTTTGTCTGATCACCTCTCTCCCAGACAACCTGCAGCAGCCTGCAGGGCTCTCAGACACAAATTCCTCCATCCCGGTGGTGTTCACTCTGTCCCTCAGGAGGTGCTGCAGGGCAATGCAGGAGCAAAGTGTTTGCCAAAGAGCTTGGAGGCTGTGCATGCTCTGCAGCCCAAGCAGTGATGGAAACACATCTGCAGGCACAGTGAGCTCATGTTCTGCTTGCTTCGCACACAAAGCCAAGGGATGAGGGAATCCATGTGGGGCTGGGGCTGGCAGGACCCACTGGGACCTTATATGGGGGGTAGCGGGCTCCCCACCCAGCCCTGCTCCATCTGTTCATCCTGCAGTGTGCAGCCCAGGGGCTCACACAAAGCACTTCTGGTTTCCTGCCACCCTTTAATGAAGCTGGGACAGAGCTGAGCATCCTTCAAGGGAGCAATCGAAGTGGGGAAGGGAGTATGTGGAGGTCCTTAATGCTGCCCAAAGACAAGCAGCTCGGAGGAGAAGATGAAATCCACCCCATTAGCAGGGTGGGTGCTACACATCAGGCAGCACAGTACCCTGAAAGAGGGTTTTAAATTAAAAAGGCATGTGTCAGGCTCAATAGCATCAGCTGGAGAGGCACCCACATCGACAGTTCATGGTGATGGTGTGGAACAGGGAGAGTGTTTTGCAGGCAAGCTTCTAAAATAAGAGATGTGGAGAGATGTGGTGAGAGTGAAGCCCTGAGGACCCTCTACTCCCTGTAGCTGCAGGGAGGAGGAATCCCTCTGCCAAACCCTGGGGGTGGCCACTGCAGTCCCCAACTGAGACTGGGGCTGTCCCAGTGCCGGGGTGCTCACAGCAATCACTGCTTGCTCTGCCACCTCCACCCCAGCTCCACAGCCCTCTCCTTCTGCACACGCTGGGATTGAAATTGCTCAGCCCTCCTCCATCTCCAGGCTGCAGAAGAGAAAAATTGTCTGCTGGCTGAAGTGGCCCAGCACTAATAGAGTAAGCGGTTCTCTGTGCCATCAGGACACGGGGTCAGGTGGGAGCGCTGGCTGTGCAGATCATTATCGGAGCACAACGATGCCACGTGCATGACCTCCCTGCTGGCAGGGCTCCGCACGTTCCTCTCTTTCTGCTCCATTTGAGTGTTTTCCATTGCTCTTCACTCTCCCAGTGCCCGATGTCCACTTATGGCCATGGAAGGCTGCAGCACTGCCCCCGATGCCCCACGGGGTGCCCAGCAGCACAGCTCCATGCATCCAGCACAGCCCATGCCAGGCGCCTTCGCTCTGCACTGAGCCTTCAGCAGGGCGGTATGGAGGGGAGAGGCTGGAGCAGTGCCTGGGGTCTCTCAGGTAGAGCTCTGCTGCCGAGGGCAGAGGATGTGTTCATTAAGCCAAGCTAATCTTTATTTCCAAGACTATTTGCTGTGATTGGGCAGTTTATTCTCCGCTCCAGCTCATCTCCTTTGTCAGGTGCAGCTTGAGTCCAACTGTGCTGTGTGAGCTGCGTTTGGATATGGGGGGAGAACTTCTTTATTTGCTGGGTACATTTCTTTGTCCAATATCATTCGGGGGAAAAAAAAGGAAAGATTTTTCTCCAAATGAAATCTGCATGGGCTCTCATGGGGATAGAAGAGCCGGTGTGAATGGGGAGCTGGGGCTGGGGGTTTTGTTCTGCTTTCTGCTTCTTCCTTTATTTCCATGAGGGGTAAAGCAGCAGCGTCGCAGCCACAAAGGCAGCGGTTTCCTGGAGCAGAGCCAGGCTGGTTTGACACTGTGTTCCCCTGAATGAGGAGAATCAAAATGGTAAAAAAAAAAAAAAAAAGAAAGAAAAAAGAAAAATTCCAGCAGCCACCACTCCTGCTCCAGCATCGCTAATCCAACAGCTGAGGGTTTATTTGTACTGAGTAAGCTGAAGCGAGCAACTTAATTCCCCTCTAATTCTCTTCTGAAGGCCTCAGAAAAGCTTAATAGCTGTTTTCCTGCATTAAATTAACTCTGACTCAGCCTCCAGCTTTCCTGGGCTCTGTGGGTTTGGGGGGGCCACGTCCCATTTCTCCTTCCCTGTAATAGGGGTCACCCCGCCTGGGACAGCCAGCACTCACCCACACGGTTCTTCGGAGCCTCTCAGAGCCCCTGCAGCTCTGTGTGGTTCAACACACCACAAACCCATCCATTATTTACGGCAGCAGTGTGAGTTATCCCACCCCATCCCTGCCCTGCTGGGTGCAGGCTGGCTCTTCCCAGCTGATGAAATGAAATATCTTTTAATCAGTGGGGACCTCGGGGTCGATTTATGGGTGTCAGCACCGCAGAGCTCTTCTACATTTCAGACACTGTTCATTAGGATAGAAATGGGCTGGGAATGGCGCTGGTTGTGTGTGAGGAATGGAGCACAACGTGGCTGGGGTTGTGAGAAAAGGAAGACCCAAATTCCGTTGAGGTTGTTTGGCAGGAGAATGGGGTTTTAACCCTCCTCTAATTAGTATACCTCACATGGACCTCCAACCCTACAGCTAGCGGCATTTGATTGGTAATTTGTTGTAAAGTGCCATTATTATTAACTAAGAAATGGCAGCTATAGGAGTTATTTGCAGGGAAAACAGCTGGTCTTGATGGGTTTTGGTGAGAGAAGTTGGGGAGTCAATTCGAGCCGGGGCCCTAGGGAGCTGGGGGGGGTGGGGGGGTGGTTATCTCTCCAAGGCAGCAGCAGCCTCCACTGACACCTAGCGGCTGCTCAGGGGACGAGGAATTCGTGTTTGGTCTTCTTAGCCCTGCGATTTGGAAATACAGAGGCACACCTTCTGTGGCTGCAGGGTATCGTTCCTCTCCCTTTCTCCCTGCTCCTCCAGCAACACAACTGCACAGCAGAGGCTGTGGTTCTCAGGCCTGGGGCTGTCCGGGTTTCTCTACCGAAATGACCAAACGTGGTTCACTTTGTCACTGCTGAGCCCTGGTTCTGTCTCTTTTTGTTTGGCTTTTCTTTCTCAGTCGACACATTTCTGAACTTTCCTCTTGAAGTGACACAAGACCTGACTCAGACGCCATGCTGCTGAATATTATTTATGCTGTAAGATGCTATTTAACAGGAATCTTGCTGATTTTTTTCTTCCCACTGAGTGCTCTTATCATTGCCCGGGGTGATGTGTGTGTGCTCCTTTGCTCCCATCTCCAGCACCTGCTGGACATGAGATCAACCCATGGACCCCAGAGGCTCTCACTGCTTCTAGTTGTGTTGGGATTACGAAAGGTGAAGCTCCCTGAGGAGCTGACACCTGCCCAGGCAGCCCAGGAGCTCCTGCCCCATATCCCCATGTCTCCATTTCAGGGGTTGGCCATCCCCAAAAGACCACAACCCCTCTTTCTGCGTCTGCCCTGGCACTTGGCATTCAGTTCTCCACCATCAACCACACAGCACATGACAAACCCCTGATCTACAGGGCTGATTTTCAAGCAGATTAACTCTGGAGTGGGTCTGAAGCCAAGTGCTAAAAGATTTCTGCACTCACAGAAGAGGGAAGAGTTTGCCAAGGAAGTCGGAGCCAGCAGCTACTGGCAGGCGTGTTCCCATCGCTCATTGTGTCAGGGCCTGGCATCCTAATGCCCAAGGTGACCAAAGCTTGAAGACAAATGCTGTTTTCATGGGATAACACAGCTGGGGTATTGATCTGGGTCTTGTGCTTTCCAGGGGCTGTTTTTATTCCTAGTTCTCTTTTTCTCCTTACCACTGGGATGAAGAAAATAAATCTTCAGCTGATGGTAGCAGGAGAGAGAACCTCGGTGCCTCCCAAGTTCTGATGGGGCAATTCCCTTTTCTCAGCTCATCTCTACCTCCAGGTCCCATTATGGGATATGGGGGGCACAGAGCACTGCGGTCCCATTCCTCCCAGTGCCCAAGGGCACACTGTCCTGAGCAGTGTCACATGCTAAACCTCATCCTGCCCCACAAGGCATGGATGGCTACTGCCATAACCCATCCTGGCACAAGCACTGCTGGAAAGGCTGAGCATGAAGAAAGCGATATTCCCCATCTCTTCAGGTGTCGTCGTAGCTTTCAGTGTTAATTATTGCATGCTTTAATTCATCCGTAATTGATATAATCTTCAAAGCTTCAATATATCTTGATCTGATGCTTCTGCTGTTGTTCCCTTTTCCTTTGAACTGCTGTGAGGAGCCTCCGGGACCCCCCAGCTATTGCTGTATGTTTGCTTTTCATCCGCTCGCTTCTCTTCCCAGAAACAAACAATACCTCAACATTTTCTTCTTGAAAATTCTGAGAAGAGAAGGGGAAAGGGTTATTTGTCAAAGGCCACATTCCTCAGTGTCTTTCTTCCTTTTGATCTTCTCAGAGTGATGCCAGGGATGTCAGTGCAATGCCCCTACAGGTGTTGGCCATGCCAGGTGATGCTGCAGTGGCACAGCACCAACCCCATGCCCCGCACCTGTAGGGAAAAGCAGTGACTTTGGGATCATTTTTTTGCTTCTCGTCTTTGCTCCCTGCTGGAGCTGATTTATCCCTGCAGCTTGTGCAGCTACATCCGAGCAGGGCATGTCTCGCTGCTGTATTACAGCAGATTGCTGTAAATTATCAGCTTCTTGGTGTCAGCCCAAGCCCAACACAGCCCATAAAGCTTCCTGGCCGTGATACTGCACCGCAGCACGGCAAGGCCAATGGGAGAGGCTTTCAGCTCAAGGGGGATTTAACCCAGAGTGCCCCATTCATGTCCCTGGGACCCCCAATGGGCCCTGATCATATCTGTCCAACAAGACATGGCCATGAGGGGATAGATCCATCCCAGCTGCCACCATCGTCAAGCCAGCTCCAACACCCATGGGTGGGCAAAGTGCCCTGCAGTGTGCTTGGTGCCTGAGGCTAGAAGGATTATTACCAGTACTGTTATTTAGTAATGATTATCCCCGAGCATAAAATCAGCAAGATGAAAATTCAGAGGTCTCGGGGCGAAGGCACAGCCTGTTCCATATATAATCTGTAAGTGATGTGTGCACCAGTGTGGAGCGCGAGGAGAAGGGGATCTCACGAGAGCCACAAACACCGGACTTTTAATTTAAAACTATCCTTCACTGACTCGAGCCTCTCTCCCACCAGCCCATTTTTTATCTCCCCCTGTGCAACAGTAATCAGGAGGTAACAAGGGAGAAGGGGAACAGATCGTCTTCCAGCGCTATCTGGCTGATTCCAGGGCTGTAAATTATAGATATATATGGTACAAAGGAGTCCTGGGATATTAATTTCTGTTGTTGAAAATCACAGCTCCTCTGCTTTAATTTACTGCTAAATAATAAATGACATTGTGAGATACTCAGCAAAGATAAAGACGCCGAAGTAAATCAAAGAGCTCATAAGCACTTACGGATTGGTCTATCGGTGTCGTTAAGTGGCTTATATTGTTCTCGCCAAGCAGGCGTTTAACCGATGTTATCTGCCACAGTAAAGGATGAACCCGTGAATCAAATGGTTTCCTGCAAATGGCCATTTGCATCGGCAGGATTAGATGAAGATGGGTGTTATCCCCAACATTTGTAAGCATACTTGGTGCTTGCTGTCAGCCTGCAATGATTGCAGGAGGACAGGGTGAGTGAGGGCTGGTGCTGTCATCCTGCCCTGCAGGCACACCTACAGCCAAGAGCCGTCAGCTCTGTATCCAGCTGTGCTGCTGGGAGGCATTGGCACCTGTAGCATGCTGTGGAGCTGTGCCCCTGCAGGTGGGCAGTGGGTGGGGGACCCACTGTGCTTTGGGGTCGGTGTCAGCTCCTGAAGGTGTCTTCATGCTGGGTATCCTGATGATGTGAGCTATCACGATGCCCACCAGCACCTTCTCCCCACAGGGCATGCTGGCACTGGGATCTGTGCTGGACACATCTTCCAAATGTGAGATGGGTGAGGGCATCCCTGAGCATGGCTCCTGCCCCAGTTCATGTTGAGGGTGGAAGATGTACCTGGAGTGAGCATCTCTGAGGGCCTGGCAGAGCTGTGTACTGACAGCCTTGGAGAACATAGGAGAGGCCAAAAGGAATTTTAAGGCATGCTTCTGTACTGAAATGTTCCTCCCCTTCGCAAATCATGTGGAAAAGCCCCAGCAGCAGCAAACCCCATGGCAGCTTTTTCCCAGTGCCTGCTGACCTATAGATAAGCTTCAAACCCCTTCAAACAGATGGTGGTTTCCAAGTGCTCAAAATCTGCTCCTAAAAAGGCCAGAAAGCAGCGAGTCCCTGTTTGCAGGCACCCCATGCTCCTCGTCATGGAGCTGACAAGCACGTGTCCCAAGGTACATCTTGCACTGGGATGAGAGATGGTCCCCATCCTTGGGAGTCACAGTGCTGTGTCCCCTATTTGCTGTGCTGCAAACTAGGAGGACTTGACCCAGGCTCCTGCTGTTTCTCTTTGCTAACACTGTTGAAAGACAAGGCAGCTCCAATTTGCCTGAAGCCATTCTGTTACAACACAGCACTGCAGGGAAGGTCTGTACAGAAAACCATGTTTGACAGTGAAAGCATTTTGCTGGAGTACAGCATGTGAAAAACAAATTACTGTGGCATAAACGAGCAAATCTATCATCAGAAGGAAGAGGAAGAGAGAATTACTTTAAGGATCCACGTACAAGACTGTGACAGTAATCATATAACGGCCCTTTGAATGTCAAGGGGGATGAACATGGTTTAATAGTAACCGAAATGCTGCCAAGCTGGGAGACGTGTAACAGAGCAGATGGATGGATAGATCTACCTATTATCTGCTCCCTGGAAGAAAAGGAGGGGGAGATAATTCAGCTTTATGCTTGATCTAGTGTGTAAATCTCAGAGAGGTAATGTTTTCTTTTACCAAAGGGAAAAACAAAACAAACCAACAAACAAAACCAGAAAGAATGTTTGTTTTCAGAGCCAGACAGCACTGGTTCAGATATACAAGGAGAGGTATAACATTTTGAGGAGGCTGCAGCCCTAGTGGTGTTACACTGAGGGATAGTGGCCTTTATCTAAAAGGTAGCAATAAGAAAAAAACAGATGGACCCTTCAGCAGGGTCTATTGTGATAGGACAAGGGGAAATGGTTTCAAACTTAAAGAGGGGAGACTTAGATTGGATATATGGAAGGAGTTTTTACACTACAAGCAGTGAGGCAGTGGCACCGGTTGCCCAGAGAGGCGGTGGTGCCCCATCCCTGCAGACAGCCAAGGGCAGGGGATGGGCTGTGAGCACTGATGGAGCTGTGGGTGTCCCTGCTCAGGGCAGGGGTGGCACCAGATGGCCTTTAGGGTCCCTTCCAACTTAAAAGTCCTACGATTCCAAAATTATATGAAAATGAAAGCACAGGGCAAGGAAGCTGTCACTCAGAGCCAGGCAGCAGTGGGCTTCATTCAGCAGCAAAGAGAAAAGGTGAGGAGGTGTGCCCTGCTCTCAGCTTTGACCAGACGTGGGTTGGGCAATGGAGGTTGTGTCTGTATGGAGCAGTGTCCAACCAGTGCACCTCACTGCCAGCACCGGATGTTTGCCTCTGCCAAAAACCAAAGGTGCATTTTTGAGTAATTAAAATGAAATCAGCTGAACAGACCCTTTGTTCCTGCCTTCACTCCCCTTCACTTCGCTGCAGGTGTAACAGAATGCGGTCAGTCCTGGTGCTGAAGCTCAGAGCCCTTTGACCCAGCTGGAAAAGCCCATCCATGCAGCGTGGATGCCAGGCTGCCTGTGAGTAAATGGCATGATTGAGGAACCTCGAGCTGTGCTGGAAGGCTGCTCTCATTCAGCCCCGATTGGAGCCGTCAGAGCCACTGAAAGGGAAGCACAACTCACCATAAACAGGGCCTCACAAGCCATAAGCACAAAATCAGATCTAAATATTGATTTACTCCATATAAATATATGTGCAATTCCAGCTTCTGAGCACACCGAGATTTAATGCTTTTTCAGAAGCACAAGACTGAAACGAAAGCTGTGTTGCAATGCTGATCACATCCTATGCTTTGTGTTTGCCTGAGCAAGTCCCCCTTTTTGGAGCTCTCCTCCTTCACCCCGTGGGGCAGGTTGGAGCTCCATACGCTCCCTCTGCGTTGGTTCCCCCCTCCCGTGTTTTTCGAGCCCACCCCTAGGCCTCACTCAGGCCTGCATCGGGCCTGCGCGTTGCCATAGCGACGAGGCGCTGGCTGCCTACCCCTTTAAGAGCGCTCCTGGAGGCCGGAAGTGGCTCCGTGCGGCGCTCTGGTTTTCGCTTCGTCTCTGTGGTTTTCCTGCCTTTCTGCTTCCGGTGGCGGGCATTGTGAGGGGCGGCGTGGCAGGGGTCCGGGCCTGGGGTGGTCATAGGCGGAGCTGGGGGTCATATTGAGGGCTGGGGATGAGAATACGGGAGCTGGATTAGTCACTGTGGGAATGAGGGTGCAAAGGTTTGTGAAGGAGGGGTCATATAGGGGTATGGGGTTAGGGTATGGGTATGGGAGGAGGAGGAGGAGGAGGAGGAGGAGGAGGAGGGAGAAGGCAGAAGGCAGAAGGCAGAAGGCAGAAGGCGGAGGGGTTGTATTGCGGTCTGGGGTCAGGGTATGGGGGGGGTGGAGAGTCGTATTTTGGGCTGGAGATGAAGATACAGGGGTTTGTGATGGTCGTACGGTGAGCTAGAGTTAAGGGTGGAGGTAAGGGCTGGAGTAGAACTAGAGGGTTCAAATTGGGGTCTGCCAGTCAGGGTAGGGGAGGTTCAGAGGGTCGTACTGGGGCTTGGGGTCACGGAATGGGGGCCTGGGGTAATACTGGGGCCTATAGGTGAGGGTGCAGGGGCTGGGGGGGGTTTGTGTTGGGCTGAGGGGCAGGGCATGAAGTGGGGAGAGGAAGGCTTGAGTAGGGTTGGGGTGTCATTTTGCAGGCTGGGGATCAGGGTTCATGAGGCTGGAAGGGAGCACAGTGGACACTGAGGGGCAGCAAGGCACTGTGAGTAGTGGGGCTGAGGGGAGAAGGGACCATGAGGGGAGGGTATGGGATGCAAATGGACAGGGAGAGTCCCTTGAGTGTCATGTGTCATGGGATCTGTGGTGGGGGTTGCTTCCAGAAGAAATACAGCTCCAACTCATGGCAGAAGATCACTAGGTCTTCTTGGGAAGCCAGCATTCATCAGGTGAGTGCGACTGAGGCAAGGCCAGTGACTCATGCACTCTCCTTGGGTGGGCAGCAGCCACTCAGGAGCCTTTCATGCCCACTGGTGCCATGTAGGCTGAGGGCCTGGGGATGGCTGCTGGCGGCTGTGTCTCAGCCTAGTGCCTGCTGGCCTCACCCGTGGCCCAGATCAACCCCCAGAGGTCCCCCTGCTGGGTTCCTCCTATGCAGTAACAGGTGTGAGCATCCATGCAGCATTCTGATGGTCATGTATGATACTGCACACAACGAGTTGCTGTCTTCAGCTAAAGGAAAGTTCTCTTTACAGCTTGAGGATTAATTTTGTAATGTGTACTGCATCTTTTAAAAGCTGTCTTGTGCTATTCAGCTGTCATTGCCCTTCCTTTACAGGCAGGTTTTACATGTGGAAGGTAGAATTTAGGTACATGGGTGATCATTATTTTCCCCTTGATTTATCACAGGTACTATCTAATTCTCAAACTTTATTTCATGTAATAGGGAGTACCGATAGGCTGGTTCTTTATTTGAACAAATCAAGGTTCTGTTGAAAGCTGTGTACTTTGCCCTCCTGTTGCATCTGTGCTTTTCTTTAGTGTTGACTTTTTTTCTACAACCAAGGAGTTCAGCTGAGGTCCCAGCTAAGGCCCTTGTGTGCTCTCGTAGGTGTGGGGCAGGCCTGGATTGGCAGCTGGCACCCAAACAGCCCAGACTTCTGGGGGGAAAAAAAAAAATCATTCGCCACCACTAAAAAGGCACTTAATTGTTTATTTTTGGTGTCTGGCAGCTGCGTGTGGTCAGAATGCTATAGGAAAGGATTTTAAAACAAGCAGGGGGTGGGGTGCTGTTTTTATGGATTGTTTTAGTTGATGCTGGTGCACAGAAGACAGGTCTGTTTGGGGCAGTGGTCTCCAGCTTTAGCTGGCTTTCTTGCTAAAACCCTGACTGGGTAATGGGCTCTGTTTGAAAAACACTGCACAGCGCTTAGGAAATCTCCATTTTAATTTGCTTTCGTGTGGCAGTAAAGCAGTCCTAAGGGGTTTCTCTGAGGCTTACTGTGTATGAGCTGGAGCCTTTTGGGCTTTTGCAGGGAGCTTGCCTGGGATCACGAGAGGAGCTGAAGTGTAGCTGTCATTGCTATTACCAGCCAACAGCAGGGAGGGCCAAGTTCAGCACGACTGAGATGATAAAAGTCTAATGCTCGTCTCATTTTTCTTTAAGGGATTTGAACAGAGCTGCCAGATGTTTAGCAGGGCTCAGGAGCAGGCAAAGGGAACAGCAGACATTACTGGGTGCCTGCAGACGTGGGGCACTTCCAGTTAAATCTGCCCAGTTGCCAGCAGCTATTTGAACGCATGGGGCTATCCTTATTGGCCATGCCCAGGGGAAGGTCCTACTTCGAGATGGAGACAGACATCAGATCCTCTGGTCTTCCTCCGCAGCAGGGTTGAAATCAAAGCTTGTATAGATTTGTGAGGTGATAAAGTAACTGCCTTCTTAAATGACACACACCTTTGGCAAAGTGTTTGTTTCATCAGTGTCAGGCAGATACGTGTTCAGAATAACCTTGCTTCAGAGTGAGCCAGGCTGCCTGCAGCTTGCAGGGTACTTGTAGATAAAGCATGGTGCTTCCCAGTACCGCATTCAGCTGATGGGCTGAATGCTTATTGCTTTTTCTTACCTATGTCAACTCTGTTTTTCTTGCAGCCCTCACTTAACATAGCAAGTATTGTACCTGATGTAAAACTGTAGCAGTGATGCAGTTTAACGTCACCCTTCTGGTCCTCTGTGGACTGTAAGGTGAATTTTGCTGCCTTTTGACTTCAGCCAACAGTGACAATTGTGCTTGGATTCAAGTCCATGGTGGCTCAGTGAGGATGGGGTTTCTTTTGGGAGGGAGACTGGCACCTGAGCTGCTGCCTGGGCTCTTGTCTGAGGCTTAGAAGCAGCAGCTTGCAGTGTACACATCAAAGTACTGTGCTTAATGCTTGCTGCTCTTTATGTAGGTGTTCCTGCTGACCATGGAGTGGCTGCTGAAGCTGCACCCTCGCCAAGGTAACTGAGCTAAGCTGTGCTCTCTGCACACCAGATGCAAACTGTGTGCTTGGAATTTGAAGTCAGTCCTCCCTTTGTCTTCTAATGTTAAATTCACCTGGGCAGAACTGTCTGACAGTGTCAGGCTGCAGTTGGAAAACATTTCACTTTTGTGCTGCTGCAGACTGACACCCTTTGTTCAGCTTATTACTGGAACAAGCATTTCCATTTCCCTTTCCCTTCACTAATGCCACTCTTGCCTGGGTTACAAGTTGGTATTTTCTATCACCTGGGCTTCAGGACAAAGCACGTGGGACCGTAGGTAGAGTGATTGCAAATAACCTGATCTCTGTTGCACCTGGAAAAAGTTGTTTGTCTGAGTGAGGATTTTCCTGTCAACTAACTTTTAAATGACAGAGTATTTCCTCATTTCAATGAATGTGCAGCATAACCATTTGCAAGAGGGCCCTGGGTTGCAGGCTGCTCATGGAACACTTATTTGCTCTGGTGCCTTGGCTCGCACGCTGAGCAGCCCTGACATCTGTGTGCAGCTTTCCCTGCAGTATGCTTGTTCTGCTTGAATGTCCTGGTCATTTCTTTTCAGGTGGCTGAGCTAAAGATCTGTCTGCGTTATGGTGAGAGTTCTGCCCCTGCAGTTCCATTTGTTTATACCTGTGTGGTCTCTTTAGGCTGTAGAAGGTATTTTTGCCAAAGTAGATGGTAAATGTGAATAAATTCCAATTCTTCAAGCTGACTGTTTTTCTTTCTTATTTAATCCCTGCTACTGTGAATAATGTAGGAAGGATTTTAACATGCTGGAGGAGTGCATTTAGGCAAGGAGGCACATAAAGCTTTCTCCTGTGCTGACACCTGTGTGCAGGGCAGCCACGCTGGAGGGTCGTGGTGCTTTCAAGATCTCAAGGAGTGATTCATTCCTGACAGCTGCTAAAGCAATCCTGAAGAATGTGAGAGCATGTTTGCAGTGTGCCTAGCTCTAGTCTCCACTAGAGGGTGTGAATGTCTGCAAGAACAGTTGTGTTTCATTGAAACTGGGAGACTTTGTTTAATCAGATGTGCAGGCAGTCAGACTGTGGCAGGATTATGTTCCAGTTGAAAAACTGCTCTCTGTGTTGGCAGCAGCCCAAGTTACATCTGCTTTATGTAACCCATCAGCTGCACTGGCTGTGAAGCCCATGTGATGCTCAGCCCTTGCCATCGTGCATCCTGTCATGCTCTTGAGCAATGTGTGTGTGTGTCCGGGGGGAGGCAGCTCTGCTCTGCGTTTGGTGCTGCTTCCAAGTTCCCTTTCCTTTCATCTGAACAGTAACATCTACCCTTGCTAAGCAAGCTGCAAACAGTAAGTTTTCATTTGCACTGCAAAGAGCCTGGCTTTTGGGTTTCTTCTCGTAGGGGAAATTTTCACTGAATTTGCAGTATTCCCAATGCAAATAAAGCCTGAGGCTGGTGTGCTTTGGAACCGTGCTAGCTGCTGAGCTGATACAGGTTGTGTGTGTGCTTCCCCCATGCTTGGTGCTTATGCAGAGCTCATCTCACAGTGGACACGCTGCTCCTTAACTCCTTTTGCATCTGCAAAAATAGTAATGCTCTCTCTGGAGGTTTTAATTCGGAGTAGGTCAGCAAGAAGTTGGTCAGTGTTTTTTTCCTAGCTCCTGCTGGGAGCTGCTGTGTCACAGTCATGTGCACCGACTGCTGAGAACGACCCCCAGCTCACCCAGGTTCTTGCTGCAAAAGCAGTGCGGGGCTGAAGCTGATGGATTGCACTGAAGTGCTGGTCTGGTAAAAAGCCTCTTTGTGCAGCTTTCACAAGGGTCTCTGCCTCCAACGTGGAGAGTGGATTAGAGATTGCAAACAGCCTTAATTTGAGGAAAGCACAATGGAGTTGGGGGAAGTGGGTCACTTGTGTATTTGGGGCTCTGGAAACTGCAAATCATGCTTAAGGGTCTTAGTTGCTCATTAGCTGAAGTGACTCTCAAACTGCAGTGTAAAAGTGGCGTATGGGGGTCAGGAGCAGTGAGTGCTGTAGCCCTGCTGTCTGAAGGCCCATGTGCCCTTCATGGTTGCACCATGTTAGTCACTGTGTGGCTTCCCTCCAGCTGCTGCGAGCTTCCTTGTGCTTGGGAGAAAATGAGGCAGCTCGCACTGTGCAGGTGGGGCACAGGGGCCCTGAATGGGCTGGAGTCCTGCAGATGAGTGAGGGCATTGCACTGAATGCCTGCCACGTTGGCTCTGCAGACAGGGTGTTTTTTTCAAGCCAAGACGTTCACTTCAGGATCTTGTCAATCCTTCTTCCTGGAGGACCTTAGATTGGGCTGGGCATCCCTTTGGGTGTACCTCTGCCCCTGATCCAAGCACAGCCCCAAAGCAGTACCCCACCCTGACTCTCCAAGCACACCCTGTTTATTTCTCTTCCCCAGTCATGAAGGAAGCTGTGAGCAAAGTGCTTTGGTCACCCCTGTAGCTCAGGGTCTGTAGGCACAGCCCCACCACCTGAGCGTGATGCAGTGTTGGCAGAGCCCTGGCTGCAGCACGTGCCCTGTTGAGCCATGCACTTGCTTGTGCAGCCTGCAGGACGTTCCTCCCTGAGCTCAACGTGGGTCTCTGAAGCAATGAGTTATGCTTGGATGTGCTCCTTGCTTGGAAACAGCTCCAAGATCTGCAGCAGCTCTAAGCCCTTGCATATGTGAGTGGTGCAGCATCCCCCTGAGTCCCCCAGCCCTGGCAGCTCTGCCTGGCTCTGCTCTGCTCCTTCTGTGCCGTTAGGTCCCAGGGCAATGCCAACACATCCAATTATTTTCTCACTGTGCCCTAGTGCAGGGATTGGAGCTGCTGCATTTCTGGGGCTGCCTCCCCCAGCACTGCTCAGTCCCTCCATGTTTGAGCAGTGAGGTCATGCTCTCCTCATCCCTTGGCTTGAAAAAGCTCTACCATTGTGCATTGTGTTTTTGCATGGGAAATTGGGCTCGATTGTCAGCTCTCCTGCAAAGTGAACCCAAGCACAGAGGCTCGTTGCAATCTCCTCTCATGTTTCTAACCACAGAGCTAGGTTTTCCCATGACTTCTTGGTTCTGAATGCAGGATACCATGTGCTCTCAGCCACGTGGCAGCGTCCATGGGGAAGTGCTTGACTTCTCAGCCCATCCAGATAGCAAGCTGCTCTGGGGAAAAGTAAAACTCCAGGACAGGACTCTTGGACTATGTAACTTCTCTACAGTAACTTTTCTTCTGACACAGAAGGAAGAAGGAAAAAAAAAAAGACCTATCTACTGGAGGGATCTGTCTGTAACAGCAGCCATACCTTTCTGCTATGCTGGCAGACACCGATAACCAACTGTGCCACAACAGCTTGAGGCTTGATAAGGTTTGTGGTGGGTCAAGTCTGTGTGATCTGCTGGACCAGAGCTACCGTGTTCTGGTCCTAGTGGGAGGTATTGGGATCTGTGAAGTGGAAAAGGAGGAAAATGCTGGAGAGCTGGAATGGGCAGTTGGCTTTTCCCAGAGCTGACCGTGAGCCCAGTGGGTTTTGTTGGCTGAAGCAGTCCTCAGGGTTCCCAGCTGTTGGAGTTAGAGATGTCTTCAGAACTGGGAACCCAGCTTGAACTGAGCGAGAGGCAGCCTCCTTCCCTGATGTTCCATACCCAGTCATCCTCCAGGCAGGGCTTTAGGAGGTTGTTCACATTGTCAGCATGAGTGCCCTCCTCTTAAATGACAAATCCAGCCTGCAGAGCCTGGGACTGACTCCCTCCTGCATCCCTGGGCAGAAGGAAGCTATTTGGGAGCAGCAGGGTTGGGATGTCAAAATACTGAGTGTTCCTTAGCCTTGATTCTGCTTCCAGTGCTCTAGAGTTACAGCTCCTTCCTTTTTACAGTGTGCCCAGGTGGTTCTGCTTCCACCTCAGCTGGCACAGGAGCAGGTTAATCCCACTGGTGCGTTACACAAGCAGTTGGACTTCGCATCCTAGAAAAGGAAATGTCTACTTTTTGCTTGGAGCTACAGGAAGTGCACGGAGAGCTAGGGCTGCTCCTTGGGGCAAGCAGCACCACCTGCTTTGCTCCTTTCCTCCCTTTCCATCCCCATGGAGAAGCTTTGGCTGCTCCCTTAAGGTACGCATCTGGGAAGAGGGTTAGCAAGTGCTGCCCTGGGCCAGAACCCTTTCCTCTCAATCATTAGCTGAGGTTTCACCTTTGCTGACGTCTGTCTGTGCTGTTGCACCGGGCCCTGGGCAGGAGCTGGTGCAGCACAAGGATCGCAAGCTGGGCCGAGTTCAGTCATGATGGGCTGCAGGCAATTGAAGAAAGCTTTAAAAACTGTTCTCTAAGGTCTGGAGTTAAGAAATCTGCCCTGGCTCCAAATTCTGGACTATCCAGACAGAGGTAATCAGGCTTAATCTGACAGCTATTTCTTAAATATTTTAAAAGCTGCCTGGAATAAACTGAATGCTTCCGAGTAGTGACCTAAATTCCACTTGCTGTAAATTTCATTAGAAAGTGGATTTGTGTGCCTGCCAGCAGCAAGCTGCTCTGCAGCTCCATTGATCCGACCAAACCATGTGCTGTGCAAGCGCCTTCCTCAGCAGATTTGTAGGGAGCTCACTGCTGCATGCTGCCATTCTAAATGTTGCTCCTCGCCGCCTTCTTCCTTTCCTCTCATTTCTGTCTTCCTGGTGCAAATGCATCATGTGTTTATTAATCACTTGCATCGTTAGCTGTGCATCCTTCAGCTAGCTCAGTGTTGCTGCTTCACATCCCGTAGCAGGCAGGCAGTCCTGTGGGGTGCATGGGCTGCCCAGGGATGCTGCAGGGAGGGCACCTGCAGCTCTGACACCCCTTAGAGAAGCCTGCTCTCCTTCTGCTGCCCCGAAGAGCTGTTTATCCTTGTGCAACCACGACTTGGCGCTTTGAGGGGAGGTGTGACGGCAGCACAGATGGCACACAGTGAGAACTGATAAGGAAAAGTGCCTGGGGACACCTGGTGCTGCCAGAGCTGCAAGCTCGTGTCCCCATGCGGGGGCACACAACTCATTGCAGCCCACATGCCCGGGCCCCAAGGGGTCCTGCTGCCTCTCCCACCTCTGTGCTGCTGTGGGAGATGCTCAGGACCTGGCTGTCCTCTTCCCAGCCCGTGCACCAGCAAGAGGTGCTGCTTTGCCACAGCAGTGACTGGTTTTTCAGAAGTGAAACCTAAGGCTGGAGTCAAGGGGCTGATGTCACTGGGCACAGACCTTCTTAGTGCGGCACTGCTGCCCCTGTGAAGGCCCTGTGGAAGGGCTGTGGCAGAGCAATGTGTTTTTCAGTGCTGGGCACATCACCACAGCAGCAGTTGTCCTCTGCAGCCGATGAGGGGGTTAAGCAAAAGATGAAATTTTTCTCTGTCTCCTCCTTGTTCTTTCTGATCTCCGCCAACAGAGCTAAAGATGAGGGAGGATTTTTTATCTATATTTAGGTTTGGAGAAATTGCTATAACTAATCGGCTTTAGGATATAGGGCTCTCTCTTCTATTTTATCTCTTTTTTTGTCAGTAGGACCTTGTCATGTGGCTGTGGGCTGCTCAGAGTTTTCCGGGCTCCTTTTGTTTTTGGTGGAGTCAATGAGTAACCCACCAAAATAACACCTCCAGCTGTTCCTCCTGCAGCTGCTGGGCTGAAGGCTAATTACCAGGTCCTGCTCCAAATGCTGCTTTGCATACAGAAGTGCCAGTGAATGGCAACAGGGGGAGGAGGTGGCAAAGCAAGAAAAAGAGTGTGGTTTGGGGAGCTATTTTTAGCCTTTGCAAGCCAAATGTAAAAGGACCCTTAGGCTGCTGGTGTCCTGCTGAATCTGATCATATGCACAGTGTTGTTCCCATGGCACACTGCAGCAGCCGCTGTGGGCTGGGCAGCTTTTTCTTGGCTGCTCACTTGCCTATGTTTAAAACCTCTGATGTTTGAGCAAAGCTGTGGTGATGTGTCTTACATCCACGTACTGATGGGTTTGGGAACCGCCTGTGTCTCTGTGTTGCTGGATGTGCCCGTGCTGCATGTTTGCTTGGAGTGGTGGCATAGGGCTGCCCAAAATGTCCTTCCCCACTGATTGAGAGACAAAGTGGGTTTGCCAGTCCATGTTTTGCAGCACTGGGAATGGGGGGGTTTTGTTGCTGGGCTCTGCTCATGGAGCTGCACTGTGACATATGGACCCTTTTGTTTGATTCAGACACAGGCTGGTTGTGACCAGAAGCAAAGAAAAGGGCAGCTGTTCATTAGCCAATTTGAAATACTTAGTGGTCACACATCAGTTTGCAGCTACCAGCTTGAAACCACGACTGCAAACAGGCTTTGTGTGCTGGAGACCATTGCCCTTCATTAAACCAGGTTATTTTGAGGCTGTTGTTGGGAAGCTGCCCCAGAAAAAACTCCACATCTCACTGCAGTTCCACCTCTTCCCTCCCTGCTGGGGCTCCCCTGCCCAATGCTGACGGCTACAGCCACAGTGAAGCAGAGCAGTGTGCTGCTCCCTGGGATGGAAATCGCTGGGGCCAGTGGCACAGAGCAATGGGAAGGCACAGCTCCAAATCCCACTCCCCATCCAGGCTCTCTCTGCTGCAGGAGGGTGATGTTTTATGTGTCTCCTTGCTTTCTCCCAAGCACAGGCACGCTGTGGAGCACAGGAAGGTTCCTCCCCCATGACAAGGAAAAAGAAATTAGCAAGCAGATTGAGCGTGGATAGCAAATAATGAGATTGCCTTGGATACAAGGCTGGAATTCATGCAAAGAATTCTGCTGATCGGAGGAGATAAGCAGCATTTCTATGGGCTGTGAGCAGTGCTGTGAAGCTCGTTTCTCAAGTGTTTTCTTCTCAGAGTGCTTGGATGAAGGCTGCCAGCAGAGGATCGATCCATGCATAGGCTGGGCTGCTTTAGCTTTTACGCTCAGAGCATGGTCTAAAACAACCCAAACCCTGGAATAGCCATCCAGGTAGATATTTTGGTGTGGAAGTGCTTCATAATGACACACCTCGTTTTCCTCAGGCATGGAAATAAACTTTACAGATATAAGCACCTTCATACCAGCAGTGCAGCATCCACAAAGCAGGCTTGTGCTGACCCTGACCCTGTGAAAGGGCTCAGTGTTCACACACAGGGAGCAGACCGTGCTCTGGTGCAGTGCATGCTTTGAAAGGAGCTGGGTTTGCAGAGAACTTTTAATAACAAGTAATTGTTTCTTATTACTCCTCTGGTGTTATTAAAATAAATACGTAATAATCAGAGCATTTTACAGGCAAATAAAGACAGCGTGTAGCTAGTGAACAACCAGTAACTTGATTCAGCACTCGTTGAAGTAGGGGAGAGTATTTACACTGTCAGACTCATTTGAAGGAGGGATATTACTTTGTTTTTATCTGTGTAGGAAATTTGCATTTGCTACACAGTCAAGATTGGTATTTTGTGAGTATGGAGAAGTGTCATTAATGAATGGATCAGATCCAGGTGGCCCTGCAAGTCACTTGAGGAGATGACTCCTACTGGGAGTCCCCGCAGGCGTCAGGGCAGCGGCAGATGGGCTCAAGTGGCATTTCCAAAGGCACTTAGGAAAGCTAAGCGTTCCCAAAAGCCCACTAAACCCTTCCTTGCTTGCAGTTCCAGCTTCCTGTGCCACAAACACGACTGCATCTTTGCTAATAGTAAATAAATTATGATCCAAGTGTTTTTATGCTGACAAAAAGGGGAGCGTGTTCCCTTTGGCAGTGTGGCCCTCCCATGGCACCTCGTGTCTCAGGGATAAAATCATCTTGGGGGTCCCAAAGGCTGCCTCCCCCTCCCCACATTCCCTAACAGGTCTGTGCTGTCAGCCTCCTGATGTTACAAACATCCAGCACAGGCATTGAGATAAGCATTGGGTCTGATGCTTCACTTGGTACACACGCTCTGCTATCTCTCCTCATGCTTTAATTATCCCTTACCAGCAGCCCCCACCCCTGCACACCCGCTCACTGCTCTAACAGTGCTTACAGGCAGCAGAACCACGCAGGAAGCACTGTATGGTTACGGGCTTCGCGAGAGAGGATGTGAATAAGGGCTGGGATGCTTTCACATGCTCACCCCATTCATATATCTGATGAATCACAACTCAGTCCTATTTGCTGATGCTTGTCTACGTAGCTTTTAATGTCATTGGCAGCCATGCTCTGATGTCAGCTGCTGCAGCCCGAGTGCTGGCAGCTGGTGTTTCTGACAGCTCCTAGCCTAGAATTCAATTTTCTATCAGTCCCTTCAGAAGGAAGGGAAAGAAAAACAACCAACAAACCATGTTTCTGCCTGTTTGTGGCATCAAAACATAAAGGGCTGCAGGGTACAAGTTCATTTATGGCTGTTCTGCACTGTGACACGTGGGAAAGCTCAGATAAATGGAATAACAGTGTAAAGCTACACCCTCATTTATACTGCACTGCACTACTGCTCACTCAAGCCAGCTCAACCCTAAGTGAACATCACTGCACAGGTTTCACATCTCTTAGGTTTCGTACATTAACAGCATCCTCCTGGACACAGAGATGTTTTACTCCATTCCTAATTTTGTCAAGGGTGGAAAAGTACCACAGGGCTAAAAGGCAGCAGCATGTGGGAATGAAGGCATCACCGTGGAGCACAGAGCTCTGGTCTGCTTCGACGCTGACTCACTGCATTACTTTTTGTGGGGCATTTTCTGAGCCTCTGCTTACGTCTGTATGTTGGGATGGATAATATATTCCCTAACATTGCAAAGGGTGTGAAGATCTCCGGAGATACGTGAGCGTTATCCTCTTCCTGTGCAGTGTTTCCACAGCATGTGCTGTGCAGGGAGCTTTCAAACACACATCAGCTGTTACACAGATGAGCACATCCAGATATGTCTGGAGGACCCAACTTGGATGTCACAGCTGCTTTGGTTCTAAGAGTGAAGGGCTGAAGGGATTCAGAGCAGCTGATAGCCTAGAAAGGGAAGAAAGAATTGTGACACCCAGCTAAGTACACGTAATGTGCTTAATAAGAAGTGTGTGTAAGGCATGTCTGCGGGGCACAGTTCTGCCCTACCAACTGCCTGCCAGTTATCTTGCTTGTTTTATGTGCAAACACGACTGTTTAGAAGCTTTTTCGTGGTTTCAGATGTTTAGGAAGCAGCAGGCATTTATTTCAATTTAGCCAGGGGTACATAAAATTCCACTGAGTCAGGCATAACTGATTTATTAGGGAATTACTCTGGAAGAACTTCATTATATCTGAACTCAAAATCTTACCCCTTCTGGAACGTTTAACGTGCTTAGTGCTTAGCAGCAAGAACTTGAATGAAGGCATTCCTGGTTTGTCGCCAGCTCCTAACAATCTCCTCAGTACAAAAGCAGTGAAGATGAGACCAGCTGGACAGAAAGAAGCAATGACAGCTTCACCTTTACCAGTGCGCCTTGGGATGCAAACAGAAGAGAGCAAGACGAGTTCCTGCCTGCTGGATGCCAACAGCCCTGCACCCACTCACAGCAAGGCCAGGAGGCATTCTGTGTGCGTGTACATCAGCTCCATTCTGCTCCCAGGCAATTGCACTTTGATTTAGCTGATATTAATAATAAAGGATTGGCTGCCAATCGCTCTCATTTCCATGGGAATATTGCCCCGAAACAGGAAAAATGTCCGGGCTTTGAGTTGTGTAACCAGAATGACCAGAATTCATAATGGGAAGGAAGGAAGGCCAGAAAAAAAACGCTCACGTGCTGGGCAGCAACTGGCCTTGCATGACCTCCATAAGGCCTGCTTCCCTCCCTGTCTGGTGTACCTCATGCCTTATTTTCTGAAAATATCAGTCTGTACTTGCAGCCTTTGCCCCTTGGGCTTCAAATCTCAGCACCTCTCACTGCATTCCTTGAGCTTTTCACCCACTCCTTCATTAATTCATATTCCACCTAGTGATGCCACGCTGGAGCTTCCATAGGAGAAGATGTAACAGGAATGCAAACAATAGAAAAATTTAAGAGCATTCTACTTTCCTGTGCTGCGTCTATCTTGTTCAGATTATTTCTACAGCAAAAAGCCAAGACATCTCCTGCGACCCATTTGGACATTAAATAATGCACCGATAACGCCCTCACTTTATCCGTACATTTCAGAGCCTTCACAGAGCTTTTCTGGCCTGGCTGTCTGGTGAAATGCAGCAGTGGCAGCTAATCAGATTTCCCAGTCTCAAAATGGAGAAGTGTTATGAACAGAGGAATCCGAGTGGGCGTACATTCCTCACCCCTGCTACGTCGGTAGAATTATATCTCAGGCTTTCAGAGCAGGAAAAGGATGTTGCAGGCATAATGGCAGGCAATATCAATCAGATAACTCCATCTAATTACAAAGGCACTAGATTGACTAGTGAACCTCGCTTACACGAGTGCAACTGGCCAAATACCACCATAGAAAACTGATTTAGAGAAACAATTGCTCAACACATTAAACAACGTCTTGTAAGGACAGGTTTCGGATCAGACTACAGACTTTTATTGACTAAGACAAGTGGTTTGTGTAAGAGAGAACTGCTGCTGAATCACTAATTACTAGTAACCACAAATTTAGCCTTCCTAGAAAAAGAATTGCACCAAAAGGACTGGGTAATGACTCTAAATTTCAGTGGATTTATTTTTTGGAGCCAGCAATCAAACACATTTAGGGTGAAAGAATTGCTTTAATGGAGTCTCTGGAGAGAACAGAGGCATTTGCCCCTAATTTTCAAGTCCTTATTCTAACACAGACTGCTGCATGAAGCATGGTTGTACTTCTTGCTTCCAGCACACCGTGGTGTGACTGTGCAGTAGGAAAGAATGCTTTTGGACACCCATGAGCACCCTGGTTGAGGGCTGTGTGCGTTCCCCTCAGGTGAGTAACCCAGCTGGGGTTGTGACTGAAACACTTGAGTACTCTCACTCAGAAGATACCATCGGTCACATCAGGCTTCAGCCTTCCACCTTTCATGCCCCAGGCAGGCTTCTGGGGCAGTTCCTTGTCCTCACTTGTCTCCTCTTGCCCAGCGGTCCTCCTGAGGCATCCTGTGATGCTATCAGGGCTGCTGCTGATGCTCTCAGCATGGGCCTATGCTGCGTACCCAGCACAGAAGTGCCTCTGGAGCTCAGCGTCATCACTGAGCTTGGACCTCTTGGACCACCACATCCAACCCCAGCCCCCCCCCCACCGTGCCCACTGACCACATCCCTCAGTGCCACATCTCCACAGCTCCTGATCACCTCCAGGGATGGTGGCTCCACCATCTCCATGGGCAGCTGTGCCACAGCATCACAACCCTTGGGAAGAAGAAATTTTTCCTGATATCCAACCTGACCCTTCCCTAGTGTTTGAACTTGAGTTCATCACCTCTCATCGCTGTTACCTGGGAGCAGAGCCTGATCCCCACCTCACCACAACCTCCTACCATGGAGATGCAGTGATGAGGAATCCCCTGAGCCTACTCTTCTCCAGGTTGACCCGTCCCACACTCCTTTCATCCACTGCCTTGAGGACATGTGCCTCAGACCCTGCACATGTCTCACACTCAGGTGTCCCACCATCATCCTTACACCCAACCTCTCCATCTAACCTTACAGCCCGCACTTTGAACCCTGAGGAGCTGCAGAGATACAGCTTTGCCTCCTATGAGTAACACAGGCCCCACGTTGAGGGGAGTGACGGAGGACTTGAGACCAGCTGGAAGAAACTGGGCGAACAGAGCCCACAGCTTCACGAGGAGCAGCCCCACCCCCCACAGACACACAAAGCCATGGACCGCACTGCGCATGCGCACCCCCGCACCAGCGAGCCGCAACGCGCAGGCGCAACTACAGCGGGAAGCGAAGGCTCCCGCCCCCACCCTCCTCCTCCGCCGTTGCGCCATCACGCATGCGTCGAGCTGGCCGGCGGCCAAGCCCCGCCCCCGCCCCGTCACCACTAACAACGGGCGGCGCTGCGCTCCTCCTCCTCCTGTGCCGGAACCGGCGGCGGCGCTGCCCCGCACCGACATGAGGAGAGCGGAGAGCGGCCGGGCGGCGTGACGGCGGGCTGTAATAAGCGGTAAGCGGCTGTCCTGCGCGCGGCCCCACGCACCCAGCCCGCTTCACCCTCAGCTCCTCTCCTCGTTGCGTTGGCGGGGAGCCCTCGGCCCCGCGATCCCCAACAGGTGCCCGGTGCGGGGCGGCAGCGCCGCTTTGTTGCGCGGCTCTTTTGTTCGCGGTGCCGCCGCTCCGTGAGCCGGGCTGAGCTCTGCTCGAAGGGCTGCGGGATCGCGCTGAGAAACCAAAGTGCCGCGAAGTTGTTGTGTGAAAGCCGTTTCTCGTTCAGATGAGCCTGGCGGTGTGTTGCTCTACGGCCAGTTGAAGCGATCGCGTTGGGGTGAGGTTGGGTCCGGTGCCGGTGGATTCCTCGTTGGCTGTGCGTTGGAATGTCTGGGGAGGAAATGAACCTTAGGGAGGAACTACAGACGGACATTGCCGAAGTTTTTTTTTTCTGAAGAGCGCTGGTTCTGCTCGTTTGGAAGCAGTATCTGAAGGCGTTGTGTCTGTTCGCTGTGATCTCCTTTTCGCTTTCATTCCGAAAGCAAAAAGGTTTTCACGTTGGGGATACTTTTACTTCTCCCGTTCCTCTTGACGCCGATCCCAAACGGCTCCAAGCAGCCCCGTGCTGGCAGCCCAGCAGCGCTCCGCCCTGAGGTGCTCCCGCTGTCCCAGCAGCGGCTCAGGGGATGAGCAGCACACAACGTGTGCTGGAACTTTGTCACTAAAACCAGGCAGAAATCGTGGTATTTGGTGCCTTTTTTTAGAACGGCAGCTCGTTTCTGCCCCACACACAGCTGTTTAGGGGCTCATTGAGAAGTCTTGGTGGAGCTGTGAAAAGAGAACTGCAAGCAATGCTGTTACGTTATGCTGGAGTTGCTGTCTGAGGAGGAGTCTAAAACTGGCTTCTTGCATCTGACAAATGGTTTTGAATGTTTCTTTTTCAGGTTGGAGCTGCCCTTCATAACCGCAGCCATGGTGCAGAAGTATCAGTCACCCATACGGGTGTATAAGCACCCCTTTGAGTTGATTATGGCTGTAAGTATCAATTTTTTGCTTAAATTCTCTTACTTGGTAGCTCCGTGTGTTGCTCAGTATGAGCTGGGCACCATTGATAGGTGCTGCGGAACACGCAAGTCTGAGCTGATGTACCAAATATGGGAGATGTGTGTTTTGACTGTTTCCTTTTTCCTCAGAGTATTTTTATATAACACATCCTCTTCCCTACACGTTTCAATACAGCTCACAGACTGTTTTGTTTTAAACTTACAGCACAAGTTGCTTTGAAGTGTGCTTTCATGTTGATTATGTTCTTCACAGAGAGAGTGGTGAGGTGCTGGAACAGCTGCTCAGAGAGGCTGTGGATGCCCTGTCCATCCCTGAGGGTGTTCAGGGTCAGATTGGATGGGGCCCTGGGCTGTCTGGTCTAGTATTAAAAGTGGAGGTTGGTGGCCCTGCATGTGATGGGGGCTTGGAGCTTCACGATCCTTGAGGTCCTTTCCAACCCAAATCATTCTATGATCATTGGGACCAATCTATTCCAGGCTGGGAGAAAGCATCTAGTGCACTGATGAAAGGCTTATCGTGGTGGCTTCTTTGTTCGTTTGGGCTGTAAAAGAATAGAAAACACAGAAGAAGCCATGAAAGCAGGGTTAAGTGTGAACAGAGAGGAAGAAGCACTGGGAGCAGGGGCACTGCCATGTGGGGAGGGGAAAAAAAATAGGGAGGCTAGAGATAGCCAAAAGCTGCTTGGCTGTGTGACTGCTGGTTTGTATGCTAGAATTAAAACTAACAAAAAAACCTTGGGTTCTCTCTTTCTCTACCTCTTCCCCTTTCTTTTTTTTCCTTTTAGAAAATGAAGAGGAAGTCAGTCTTTGACATTTTAAAGTCTATTCAGCCAAAACCACAACTGTGGTTCTTGTGAGTTAGGAAGGGCACTTGTGGGGGAGCAGTCAGGTCAGCTTCTACCAGATAAGAACAGTTAAAATGTAAATAGTCTAAAATAACTCCTATTGCTTCACTTGCTGAAAAAGCTGTGTTTAATGGCTCTGGGGGAGAGTTTTAATGGTGCTCGTTGTGTAAATATTTAGATAGATCGCATGGGCTGAGGTGCAGAGCTCCTTGTGGAAGTGATCCTTCGCAGTCACGGGGCAAAAAATGGATTAAATCACACCAGGTGAAATCCTTCAATTTCTATCATATTCCTGAAACTGCCCCCACTGTACACCTGCAGGTTTTGCTCTTGCAAACAGTTCAAGTCAGGGGATGGTTATTTTCATAAGAATCTGTGCTGTGTTGAAGATGTTTGAATACCTTGTATATCTAAGCTGAGTGGCTTTGTAGAATTTAAATCTGTGTACGCAGCTCTTTATCCTTCAGTGAAGTAAAGTGGCCTGAGTTCTAAAAACACTGAACAGAGTTGAGTGTCTTGAACACAGTTCTGCAGGTTTTGCTGCACTGAGGAGCCTTTACCTGGCTGCTGAGAGGGAGGCACAGTTTCTTCTTTTAAGAAATCTTCCAGGATATTTTCAGCTGAAGTACTGAGCTGACCTCAGGATTGTTCACAGTGCTTAATTGGGTGTAATTGGGAACACTTCAGACTATTGAGTTCTCAAGCTGTTCTGTATCTGGGGGATTACAAAACTTCCAGGATAATTTTTAGCAAATATTTAGCCTTTTTTTACATAGAAGACTTTTTTTCTTCTCCTGTAAAGGGAAGGAGGCTATAGTGCATATGCAGCTTTAAGGAAAAGAACCATCAGTGAAAGATTAAAACAGTGAACAAAGAGGAGAAGAATGTTTATAAAGAAGAAGGTCAGTTGGCTTGATACTTGCTGAGCCCTGAAGTCAGGATTAGTGATAATACTTATTTTATTTATGTTGGGCCACAAGTTGCTATTTGAACTTGTTCAGAATGTGTTCACTGGGTGACCATCCTTCTGCCATGTTGCTTCTGTTACTTTTTTGGTTTTTAGTGGATGTGGTAATCTACCCCAACTGCTAATGTATCTCCTGAAGAGTGCAAGAGAGTCTCTGTGAGCCAAGTTGTTCCAAGAATATGAACAGTATCTGATAGTTGGATGCTTTTTGGTACTGTTTCCCTTTGGTTCAGGATCAGTAAGCTTCCTGCTTGCCTACTTTGCCCATCACGGATTTCAAAGAGGTTCTTGAGGGGAGAGTGAAGTGCAATTAGCACTCAGTTCACATTGCTCTCACGTGGGGAGCTTTCTTCTCTCTCTGAAGGATGAGCCCAGTTACATTAAGACCAAAAACTGGATTTAATTCCCCTTGGACCTAGACAAAGATTGACAAGTGTTTTGCAGACAGTTATGATAGGAAGACTTCAAAATTTGGGCATCCCTTCCCTTTCTTAATTCTTTATGACAGTGTTTCTCTTCTGCTCCTCCGCTGAAATCCAAGAATCAGCTATTGAACCTAATGCCTGTCTGGCAGTGTTCTTCAAGGCACAGCCCCTCATCTCTCGAGTCTGGAATTGGTGAAGCACAGTTGTAGGCAGTGACTGGGGAGATGCATTACTTTGAGCTTCTTGCCTTCCTTTAACATTAAAGGCAAGCCATGTAAAATTTAACATGAGCCACTTCCGTGGAGACGACTTATTTTTACTGATGAGCTGCGTGGTTTTGGATAATATCTAAGCTGCTTTGATAACAGTAACAACAGGATGCAAATCTTTTAATGAAGCATCTCCTGGGCTTGGAAAGCTTCTAGAATCATCGACCAGAAGTTACCATGTTGTCTGCCATGCCTGGTGCTGGCAGCACAACTTCACCACGTGGTTCTGCGTTGTGACGTGATGGTTTTGGCAGCTCTGTGGCATATGTCATAATCAATGCCTTGAACGCTGCGTGTGTATATGTGTGTATTTCTCTATATGAACACTTGCACAGATGTTTATAGAATCTAAGCTTATTTGTCCCTGTTTAAATTTACTTAGTACTGAAAGCAGCTGAAATGTGGGAAAATGACAGTTTAAATTTACAGTTTCCAACTTTGGTAACTTGACAAAAGTTTAATGTTGTCTTAAAGGAGTTTGCATTGAATAATGTAGTGCCTTCAGCCAATAAGTTCATGTTAAAAGCCAGTTAAGAGGTTGAATGTTGAAGACCTCTTAACTCACACAAGGCTGAAATTAACCTTGGAGATTCACAGCTTGTTTTTGGTCAGGCACGCATTAAGTAATTCTCCTTGAGTTTAATTACCATAGTAAATTCAAGTAACAAATTATTTGCTATCATGGGGTTTCATGCAAATGGAAAATAAGATTATTGAGAAAATAACACCAAAAAACAAAAAAACCCACAGCAAAACAACTCACTGAACGTCCTGAGAGCTGCAGGCTTTTCTGAGAGGTTCTGGAAGCCCCATGGAAAATGTCTTGCTCTTACAGCCCGCTTAGAAAACTTCTTATTTGCAGCCCCAAATTACTTAGTTTCAGATGCAAGTGTGACTAGCACCATGACTGAACACAGCAAGTGTGCATTAAACTATTAAATAATAAGTATTATGTTTAGTCAAATTAATGTGCATTGTAAGAGCTTGTTGCTTTGTGATAGCTGAGGTTTCCAGATCTGCCTGTGGTAGGGACAAACTTTAGAATCATAGAATCATAGAAGGGCCTGGGTTGCAAAGGAGCACAATGCTCATCCAGTTCCAACCCCTGCTGTGTGCAGGTCACCAACCAGCAGCCCAGGCTGCCCAGAGCCACATCCAGCCTGGCCTTGAATGCCTGCAGGGATGGGGCATCCACAGCCTCCTTGGGCAACCTGTGCCAGTGCCTCACCGCCCTCTGGGTGAAAAACTTCCTCCTAATATCCAACCTAAACCTCCTCATCTCAGTTTAAAACCATTCCCCCTTGTCTTATCACTACCTGCCCTTGTAAACAGCCATTCCCCCTCCTGTTTATACGCTCTCTTCAAGTATTGGAAGGACACAATGAGGTCTTCCCTGAACCTTCTCTTCTCCAAAAGGTGATTTCAGAGGTGGTCTTCAGAGGTGGTGATTTCAGTTGCTGTCTTTTGAATACCTAAAATGATGTTTCCACTCTGTTAAAATACCTGGTGTTGGAGCTACACAAGGGAGTTAGGAATGCGGTCTGGAGTTTACCATTGTCAAGTAATTTCTTTAATTTTAGGATTAGGCTCAGCTCTTTTCCCTTCCTTTGTAAGACTCCCAGGCCCTCATTTGCTTTGCTTCCTGGCTTTGTTGAAAAGTCAGCCCTATTTGCTGTTGGAAATGCATTAGTGAGAGAGCTGTGGAACAGCACCTTGTATACTGAGTTTGGAATCAGTGTCTGCAGCTCAGCTGCTGTTTGATGCCATTGCTGATGGTCTCTTGTGTTTGCAACGTGTTGTATGAACAAATGAGATTTTGGCCACTTGTTTGGAATGAGCTGTAGTTAATAAACATAAGAGTTAAGCAAAGCACTAGGGAAAAATATTGACTTAGCAGCCTGCTTACTGTGCAATTTACATATTATTTCATGGCATGCCTAGATATTTCCATGGCTAGCAGTTTCCTGTTCTCTGTGGGCAAGCACATGACCCAGCTGTAGCTGACAGCTGCACTTTTCTCCACCCATTGCTTTTAGTCAGGTTTTCTTGGCAGTTCTTTTATGCCTTAAAAGCTAAAGCACTGCTACTGTCAAACTCTGAAAGGTGTCAATGGAAGAAAAATCAGTATCAGTCCTGGTCTTGTTCTGAAAGCACTCAATTCCACACTTTGCAGCCATTCTGTGTCTGAACTGCTGTGAAGTGCTGCTCTATGTCTAATGATCAACCAAGGAACGTTTGGAGTTGAAAATATGTTGAATGCATGGGAGAAAGGAAATGGTTGGCATGTTCTGCAGAGTGCTGGGCGCTCCTGGTACCACGGTTAGGATCTGTATGTTTGTAATTCAATCTGCAGTTAGCCTTAAGCACGCGTACAAGCTTTTAAAATCTTGTGGATCAAAGATATGGTGTATCTGTAGGTTCTAAAATCACATCCAGTGAGCAGACGGGTTAATTTAGAGATCACAAACATCAACTGCAGACGTGGGCTGAGGTATTTCCATATGGTGTGCCCTGTTATGTGCACCTCCAGCTTCAATAATCTGCATTTCCTCTTCCTGCTGCGAGCTGAAGGAGCTGCAGACAGATCTGAGCTCACATGCTCAGAAGAAACAAGTACACAATGAAAGATGGGATAGGAGAGCCTCAGGGCTGGAAGCAGTCCCTCGGGACTTTCAACAAGTCACATTAAATCAGAGTCCAGATCTTGGAACACAGAATTTAGGGGTACATTGTGATTTTTCATAACCAGGATTGATGTTTTTGCTTTGCACTCACTTGAAATTCAGTATGTTTCTGAAAGGAGGAAGGCGACGTGATCTTAAAGCTCTTGTGTTCTGAATATAGAATGAATCTTCTGGGAATTCACAGGGAAATCTGTTAATTAGCTTAAGTAAAAATTAATTACAGGTTAGTCTTAAATGGTCTGTTTTCTCCCAAGTGAGCTCCTCTTCATTTTTTATCATGCAGTTTGAAATTACTTTGTGTATATTTTAAATGAGGAATTAGGCTGTTAAGCTGAATTACTCTTTTCATCTGATTTTTATGATGTAGTTAAGACAGGTAACATTAGCAGCTCAGGTAAAACATTAAGTGGGACTTATTACAAGGAATTTAATCATTCTGCTTTCTCATAATCTGCGTGCTGCTTGTTGCAGTTGTCATCAATATACTTGAGGTGTGTTGTGCCTAGAAGCATGCGGAGGATATGATGGCAACATGGTCCAAAGTCTGCATTGCAAGGGCTGTGTGACACCACCTGGATCTGCTGCAGTGTGGAGCAGGGTTCCTACAAAGCTATAAGCAAGCACAGGCCTTCAAAATCTGAGATCAGGTGCTAAGCTTTTTCTTCTCTCTGCCCCCCTTTTGCTCAGTAATGGTGATTTCACCCCAATCCACAGAGGTTATCAGCTTGTGGTTCGTGGGCTTTCTCTTCTAGGGGTCAGAGATAGAAGAAACATGTGGTTTCTCATTACAGCTAAGTCAGCATACCAGGTTGTTCTCAATACTTTCTTGCAAACGATGCTGCAGTTCATCTGCAAGCCAGTTTGGGGAGATAAGCTGCTCAAAAAGCCATCTTGGAACAAAGAGTCAATGATTTTGTCTGCCTGGCTGCCACAACAGGCTCACTTGAGGCTGGTGGGCACCCTGTGGGAGCAGCTGCTCTTCCCCTCCTGTGCTGTTGCTGAGATGATGGCAGCTGCCATGAGAAAGCACAAGTCAGCATGGCATTGTGAGGGAGCCCTGATTCCGTGGGGAATCATTAGGGATCTGCAGCCTGGAACATGCAGAAGCTGGTTGCTGTGAGGCTAAGCGAAGGAGCTGCTGGAAAGTTGATTCAGCACTCTTTTGGCTTGGTGGTGTTCAGCAGGGCACAGTATTTGCATGTTGTGCTTAATGGCTTGGAAATGTAGATTCTGTGAGTTGATTTGGTATGAACAGGAATCCATCCTGACCTTAGAAAAATTAAATAATAATAATCTAGTGTCTTGCAGTCTTGTGGTTTCTTTCATGTATGAAACTTCAGATTTGATCATTTTGTGTCTTGGATTCCTCTTAAGTTATCACCAAGTAAGACCTAAGTGAGGAGTCTATGTATCAGCAAACTTGAAAATAGAAGTCTCAGAAGGCATTGCTGCCAGCTTCAGTTCTGGTGATAGCACAGGAACTGTGGGAAGGGGCAAGGAAAAGCTCGTTGTATCCAATTGGGTTCTTTAAAATTAGTACATCAAGACTTTGTCATGGTCAGACTTCTAAAGTTAAGCCCTAAATTATCATTATTTTTTGTAGTTACAGCAGTGTTTTCATTCTGATATTGTGTGTAGTCTCACCACATAAGTATAGGTGGTTTGGTGCAGATCATTCTGTGTAACATTTGGGAATTATACTGCAGAATTCCATTACCACCTTGGTCTCTCTGGCTAGGAACCTTCTGCCTTGCTTACTGCTGCTGTAATCCTTCATATTGCAATGGTACCAAGGGACCTCACTGTGTGGAACAAGAACATTTCTGCAGTGATGGTGAGGATGGTGATGGGTCCTATTTATATTTGTTTATGCCACAGTAGAAGGGGAACCATTTGTTTCCTGATGAAAGCACTTCCTTCCTTGAGTATACTGTGCTTTTTTGTTTATAAATGTGAATGCTATAAATGTTGTTCCGGTTCAGGAGCATCAATCAGTGCAATACTTTCCAGAGGATGTTCTGGCTGTTCCATACAGCATACAAATTGTGCTTCTTAATTTGCAAAACTCTCTCTTTGCTGTACAATTCATTGGTCTGTGGATAAATTCTTCGTTACTGAACTCGTGGCTCTGTGAAATTACTTACTGAAGTGTTTCATGGTCTGCGTGGTGCAGCTACTGACGCTGCAGTGAACAGGGCTTAATGCAATTTCACTTGAACTTTTGTTCTGTTTCGACTAAACCGATTCCACCTTTAGTCTGCCTTTCCTTGCTCTGAAGGAGGGTGAGGAACAAAGCAGTGATTATGATCTATGATTTTAATTCTTTTTTTTAGGAAACGAATCGAAGGAATCTCGATTGCTCTTTAGCTGCCTCGCCTTTTGAAGCTGGTGGCATCTCTCATTTTATTGGTGAGCAGATGTGGGGTGCAGAGGCTGCACCACCCCACTGCCAGGGATGGCACCTAGCAGTGGTGTTTTGATGAGCAGCTTAAGTCCTACCTAGTTGGTGCAGCATCCCTCTAGAGAAGAGGATAGGGATGAGAGAAACAAGTGCTAATGCTGTCTCTGATACATTTTCAATCTACAGCTGTGTCTTGACAGCCCTTCTAGTCCAGAAAGTGCCTGTTGTGTGTAATAGCACCATATGTGGTTGGCTTCCTGTGCTCACCCAATTCTTTTCTGGAACAAAGCGAGCTCTCTATCATGACACCCTCCAGCAGGTGGCTGTGCTTCATGACACATTCTGTCAAGAGAGATATCCTTTATCTGGAGCCTGGCTCGGCTGCACACCACCTGCTCTGTGCTCACATTCATCATGCTCCTTGCTCGTTAGATAGCTGTGTGTTACCTCCCTCAGACCTCAAGTTCTTATTGTGGTGATGAGTCCCACTCTGTTCCATATGAGACATAGCTGTTCCATACTGTTATCTTCCATCTTTGAACATTTCTGAGCCTTTTCCTGGGAAGTCAGATGCGTAAGGTTAGAATACATGTTTGCAATGTTGCATTTAACTTTCTAGCTTGAGGTAATTTTTTTTTTTTTAATGCAGGTCCCAGACCCTATCATACTGTGTTCTGATGACATTTCTTTGACATTAGTGAATGGCTACGATGTAATTGATGCAGTTAATAGTTTTATTGGTTTGCTTAATGGAGTATATCTGACTTGTTTTACCTAGAAACTGATATTTTGGTCCAAAAACCAGATCCAGACAGCTGATCTACACTGCTCACCTGGAATTCTGCCTTCTTGCCAAAGGTTACTGTAGTGGTTGCACTCCTGGTAGAGCAGTCAGTGTTGCTGGGAGGCCAAATGGAAACCTGGTGGGTGCAGTCTGACAATGAAGCCAAACCTGTTTGGCTGAACCTCTGCAAGGGGTGGCAAGGAACTGGGGCTGATCAGCATGGAGATCAGCAGACTTGGGTCTTTGTGGCAGTAAGAGGCTCTGGCCCTTCTGTTAATATTTCACAGAGAAATTCTGAGCCTGTAGCAACACTGCAGCCATCTTCCCTGTCCCACCATTAAACTAGATTTTTGTCTAAACAGTAATAATTTTATAAAGGAGATATATATATATATTCCATATGTTCAGTGTGTCTTAATAGGGCTGCTTGGTGAAAGTGTCTGTGATTCTAAGAGAAAAACAACCCTGCTGAATAGCAATTCTGGCATCCAGGAAAGTAAGCCTGAAATATGGAAGAAGCACTCGGTAAGGATGTGTGGCAGTTCCAAAAATAAATCCTCAGTGGACACACTAGAATTGCAGTGGAATTCTCAAGTAAAACTGACTGTGGAGGATCCAGACAAATTCTGTTAATGGGAGGAATGGGGAAATTAAATCCTGAAATCAGCATATCAGTGTGGCTGTCTCCTGTACATGAGGGGATGCCTGTTGGCATTGCTGAACAAACGGAGTTGTCACTGTTCAGCTGCTGTAAGACATACTGTGGTTATTTGCAAGCAATAGAAAGACAAGGTTTTAATGGCTTGCAGTCCTTCCATGTGTGTTTCTTAATCTCAAAGATATGTTTCTGGGCTGTGGAAAGGCTTATATATTGCCATTGCTGCGGAGAAGTAGGAAGTGCTTGAGAATAGCTGACATTCCCCGGTAATCGCGGCGGTCTCAGAGCATTTCAGCTTTCACTGGCCCGTGGCCAGCTTTCCTGTGATGCTTTTTTGGAGGTCAGCCTCTTTGCCAGAGCACTCTAACCTTGAACCAGAGCAGCCGTGTCCTGTGCAATTGGGGTCAGAAGCCAAGTTTCCTCTCCCAGCAGCTAGTGAAGCTGATGCTAATTGCAAGGCACATTCTGTCAAACCGAGTGCCGTGCTCACAGCTACGTGGCTTCTGAGCCAGAACTGATTTCCATCTGTCTTGCCTGGAACACGGACAGAGCAAACACTCATTTTCTCTGTAGAATGGTTTTGCACATTTAATACAAACATGTTAAAGTGGAATTGCAAGTCAATCTCGCACTATTACCCCCACTAGGGCAATGAAGGTCGGTGTGTAATAGTGACATATATCAGTGTCACTGTATTTGCTGTCCTTGATGTTCCATATTAACTCAGACCACAACTATGTCAGTTTTTTTTTTTTTCTTTGGTGTTTTTTTTTCTTTCTTCCTTTCCAACCAGCATTTTACTGTTGGTCTCCCAGTCACCAGCCAGCCTAACCTGAGTGAGCCGGCTCTCCTTGCTTACTCCAAAGGACGATGGAAATGGCTTTATTTATATTCAGCCTCTTGGGGTTTTCTGTCCTCAGTCTTTTTTCCTAGAGGAAGAAACTTGCAAACTTGCCCAATGTTTTTTTTTTTTTTTAACTTCTTGTTTTAGAGATTCATGTCTTGAGACTGCAGTAGCTCTAATGAAGTTGTAAGCTGTTAGAGTTGCTGTTGAGTGGAGTAGTGCTGTGCCCTGGGCTCCTTCAGGCTCTCCAGACTTCTCAAAGGGAGGGAAAGGATGAAGCTCTCCTTGTAAGTATCTCTGAGGCAAGCAGGTGTAATTCTTAATTTCTCTCAGCGGCCACCCACTTTCTCCTCAGATCTGCCCTATTCATTCATGTGTTCTCTGAAGGTGGACATTCAGGTTCTCACAGGTAGGAACGTGTATTACACAGTTTCAGGTGTGCAAATTTATTCAAGCGAACCACAAGAGGCTCATATCTGTTATAAAGAAACCACTCTTCCAATTAGAGCTCCGCTGAGGCATGCCTGTGGTGGTTGGAGATTTTTGCAGATAAAAGACAACGTTAGTCCTTGTGTCAAGGTCAGACTCTTTCTCTCCAAACTGTGGGATTTTTTTTATTTTTATTTTTATTTTTTTTTCCTTGCTTGCTAAATCTTGAGTTTTTAGAGCTGGAATAAAGGTGCAAGTTATGGAAGAGCTGGAATAAAGGACAAGTTTATTTTTTTTTATCTGGAAGAAAAGTGTGTTTGCATGTGGCAAAATGTTTTAGGTAGTTATGCGACAGTTCCGTTTCAGTTTCATTATATGCATCCATATGGAGCAATCACACCACTATAATTCTGCTGGTAAAGCTTCTCAGATTAGTTTTCTGAAATGGAAATGACCAACTGATGAACAGCACCCATGCAGGAGGGGATCAGGAGTTATCCATGCATGTACCGAGGGGCTAAAGCACAGTGCTGTACTAACAGAGCTTGTGTTGGTGATGTTTCTCCTTAGAACAGAGCTTTTCTGTGCCTGCCCATCTCTTCCAGTGCTGCCAGCTGGTAAGTTGGTTACCACAGTTGTGTAACTCAGCAGCGAGTTACCAGGAAAATTCCACTAATCCAGACGTTTGCTTCATTGCCTGTTTTGATTCTCTTGCTTTATTTATAAGGTCTAAATAATATTAATGAGATATTAAAATATTAAAGTAACCCTGGTTTCTGAAACTGGTTCACTGCCTCTGTAGCCTTCACATCACTGCACATTCTGATACAGAGGAAGCTTTCTGCAGTTTCCCTTCAGTTTTCTGCAGTTTTTCCTTCTATTCCCCACCTTGCTTTTGGTTTGGGATGGTCTTAAGCAAATATGCAATGTTTTTTTAGTATAACTCAAATTTATCAAGAATGCTTTATGAGTTTGAGCAAATAATAAGCGCAGAGTCCTTTAAAACCTTTGGATTTCTGTCTCAAGGTAAAGAACTGAGTACTTCAGTGATGATTCCTCACTGATCTGCCCAGCTTTGGTGATTGCTTTTACAAATGATCGGGGTGATACAATAAGCAGTATGCCTGGTAACTTTTCAGGAGTGAACACAACGTGCTATTTAAGTGCATTATGCCTTAGACTCAGGGCTGGCTCACAAGAGCTGGCCTGCAGGGTGGTTATTAGGGCTGTTTAAAATGCCAAGCTGTGCATTTGATCTATATTTGGTATGTATTTAAAGCCAGTAGTGATCAACACTGTAACCATGGAAATGCTGCTTGAAGGAAGGTGACCAGAAACACCACTGCTGGTCAGTGCTATTGCTTTCACTCGGGAGTGCTTTGTAGCAGTGTTAACATGTGAAAAGGTCCTGTTGTCAGAAATCCAGGTGGTGTGGGACGCGTTGTGTCAGCAGCTCTAATGGCAAGCTATTGCAATTATTGCCGTTTCATTTCTAATACCACCTCAGTTGTGTGTCCTGATAGCTGCTGATGGCAGTGTATAAACTGTTGTTGTACCTGAAACCCTGCAGAAGACATCTGAGACATTAAGTGGGTGTGAAATAGCCTGGACTGTGTCTACAGAGATGTGTAAAGTGTTGGTTCTTCCTGGTATGTGTAATGGAGCTTTGTTCCTTGTGCAAAAGCCACAGTGCCTCCGTTTGTGAAGGTTCCTCTGCTTTCACTGCATGCATCCCCTGTGTTTTAGGTAAGCGCTGTTTGGGGTGATGGTGATCTAAAAGCAAGCAGGCAATTACCTCTAGACAGCAGCAACAAAATGTGATGGGATGTTGGTGGGAAGCTTGAACCTCTGCCTCTGTGCTACCACCATCACCTCTGATGCTGAGGGCACCATAAGAAAATAGGAGGTATTACTTCAGTGCAGTCCTCATGGTATTGCACAGCAGCTGCTGAATCTGTGTGCTGGGTTACTTTGTCATGTCGTCTTTGTTTCCAGATACTTTCAGCTTTCTATTTCAGGAATTTCTGGAATGGATGTGAAAATCCAAAGCTTTCTCACTGTCTTTTCAATTGAAGCAGAGAATTTCAGGGCCAGTTTTTCATGTGACAGGCCTCTTAAATCTACTGAGTAGAACAAATACACAGTGTTTATTCTTTGGTGACATCAACAAGATTGCTTTAATAGCTTTTCAGTGGCTGTGTTCATGTTGCCTAGGAGTAGGATATATTTGAGACCTGCAAGAAACAGAGCTGGGTAGTTATTTAAAATACTACAGGCTTCTGAAGCAGCTGAATGTGAAAATGGACAGAACGGTTCTGTTGTCTTCAAACGCAGCAGTGAAACTTAAGGCTTTACACAGTTGGACTAAGGTGTGAATTTAAATGTACTGGAATAAATCTCCCCTCTCCTCCTTCGTATTTCAGTGTGGATGTTTGCACAGGTCTAAGTGGGTCATTCATAGCCATGTAGGATTTTAGATCCTTTTCAATTGAACCTGATTAAAGCAGAAGGGCTCCTTTAAACAACTATCAGAGCATCAGAAGACAAGGCGTGTTAGGGATTATACTCTTTTGTACATATAATAAAAACTTTTCTTCCATACCCAGCCCTCAAGTGACAAGAGGAGCTGTCAGCAGTGAGAATGTAATGGTTTGATGTGTGCCAGGAAAAGAAACATTTTCTCGTCCAGCTCTGCTTATAGCAGGCATCAATTCCCTCAGCTCTCTGTTTCCTGGAGAATGTCTCAGTAATTCCTATTCCTCTGAAGGAGATGTGAGCTAACAAAGCTCAGTTTATTGGCTTGGCTGTTTTCAACACTTCTCCAGAGACGAGAGGATTGCAAATAAGAGGGCATCTTAGCACTTCCTACTGTAACAAGTGAATCCCTGGTGTTGCTAATGAAATGAGTGTGAAATGCAGTGCTGTTCAGTGTAGGTAGGGGCATACAGGCTGTGAGGAGTGCAGGTTGCTCCATGCCTGTGGGTGTTGGGAGCACAGTTACAGTTTGTAATGCTATAAGCATCACAGCACCCTTTATGAACGTTTTAGACTGACTCCATCTCAGAACTTCAATACTGGGGTGCACATCAGTGAAATAGATGGCAGCTGGGCTGTCTGCATTACGTAGGGAATGCTTTGCTTTGGTGCATGGTCTGGGAGCAGTGCAATTACTGCTTGCTCCAGTGGTGTGGGCTTCCTCTCTACATACACTAATGAGCATTTAATCAGGAAGTCCCAGGTCAATAATGCTCTGTACTTGTGTGTAATAAACAAGAACTTTTTAGCCTCTTAAAATAAGCAGAATGCTTCTTTGATTGATATCAACTTGTCTTACTGGTTTTACTGTGTAACTTATAGGAGAGTTACTTTATCTCAGATACACTTAATAGCTATCATTAATACCTAAAGGCCAAATTTCATCTGGTACAAAGGAACGGTGCGTGAATACAGTGTTCCTATTCCTCAGTAACAGGGCAAAATGAACTGGGCTGGAGGGAGGATGGAAGAGGGATGAAGAGGGATGAAGAGGGAAAGGACGAGATGCAGCTGCCACCTTAGTAAGGCATGATGGAGTTACTGGGCAATGCCTTGTGCCTGCAGGTCAGGGTGTGGGGCTTTTCAGGTACCCACATGTGCCAGGTGAATGTCAGCCAGTTCTTGGTAGAAGAAATACACCAAAATACATCCCACTTTCCTTTGCAGCTGTGGGTCATCGCAGCAGTGTGTTAAAAACCTGAGTGGTTGTGTTGGTGGTGAAGACTGGGCTAAGACCTACAAACAAGTGAAAAATAAGGTTGGTTCAACTACCTCCTGTTTGTCAAGGACTAGAAGCATGCACATGGATAACTTCAGTTTAAATGCTATCCCCTAATTCATTCTTTGGTCTGAATTTGCTTCTTTCATGCTCAGTGGGTTGTCTGTAGTCCTGTAGAAACCTCATTTGTAGTCTTGTGTAATTAAAGCCTTCCTGGTCTTTTCCAAAGAAAGTGAGTTCTGGGTACTGAGTCACTGCCAAGCTGCCTTTGTTTCTCAGAAAGAAGAAAATCACTTTTGGTAAATGAGTGCATTTAATGAACTAAAAATGCAACGAGGAAGGAAAAAACACTTAAACTTGCTTTTTTTTACGAGTGGGGAGCCATGCTGATCAGAAAAGCTAACTGCCCAAAGTTTAGCAGCGCTGCTTGCGTGATATCAGGGTCTGACTTGCAGGAGGGGAATTTTGGAGCTCTGTTTGTCCTTACCAAGCTTGCTTCACAGCAGGGCTCTTTTCTGAAGGGCTGGCTACTGCATTAAAGATTTTGCTTCCCAAGCTGCACTCCAGTTCTGGTGACTGGAATACTAACTTAGCTAGAAGCCATTTCTGGACCTTCTTGAGGTATATGTATTCTTTTCTTCCCATCCACTTTCTTCCTCTCAACTCCAATTGAAAACTGATGTATGAACTAGCATGCATGAAATACACTGGTGCTGAGACATGCACCATGTTTGTAGAAGTGTAATGATTTTTAAATTCATGTTTGATGTACAGAGAGGTATGAACAGCAGTGCATTCTGGATGAGAAGGCATTTGCTGATTTGTGACAGTTAATCCAAAGTTGTTTCGTTTCAAATGCAGCTGCCAGGAATTTGCAGCCTCTTGGTTGGCCTCCAACAAGCCAGTGTTTTTTCTATTGATCTGCAGGGGAGGAAGGGGGCCTGGTGATACCAGGAGTGATGGAGCTGCTGGAATGCAGGCTGTCAGGCTGGTGCTCCAGTGACCCTTCTTACGTGTTTATAAACAACTTGCATTCCACACGCTTGCAGCGGGTAGAAGAGCGTGCTGGATGTTGGTATGTGTCTGCAGATTAGCAGCCAAACATGGTCAGGTATTTATTGCAGGAAGAACGTTTGTGTGTGGCACACTCAAATAGCAGAGGAGCGGGTTCAGTTAGCAGCATGAGCCAGCCTTTCTTGGGATGCCCTTGTGGAAAGCTGTGCTACTTTTAAAGGGCTGCTCCTCTTGTCGTTTTGAACAGTGACCAAAGAGAAATGCAGCATCTTAGCCTGTTCCATTTAATTAGCTCTGAAGAAAATAATCAGCATGCTTAATTTCCTGAGTGATGTCTAAAATTCCTACTTATTTATCAGACTTAGATTTGTATTTGGAGGGATTGGGTACTGTAAGAATAACGGGATAGCGAAAGGTTGCTTGCAAGCTCTTGACAGATTTTCTTCTTTGTGCACATGTAGAAGTATTTTTGATCCATTTAATGAACAAACTGAATGATCTGTATCCTTTAAGACAGGAGACCAGGACCTGGGTATGGGAGGCTGATACATTCAACAGGGAATATTAATCTGGCCGGAGAAGCTGAGTAACTTGTATATAAATAACTGATGTTTCCCAGAGGGCTGAGCACATTCCTGTTCTCAGATGGTCAGGACCTCTTTGTTAGCCTCAGGTGTGCTTTGAGAAGCAAAAAGTCAAAACACCGCCTTCAGTCTTCCTGAAAACTGGGTTGGGATCATCCCTAACTGATCTGAAGTTGATATTTTGGGAGCATCCTGCTATTGCTAACACTGCAATCCTGAAATGTAAGGCTAGCAGGAGTAAGTGCAGTTTGCTTGGGTGTGAGGTTTAAAATAGTGTCGCTGCTGAATTGCCTTCATGTCATTAAGCACAGCTACATGATGAAAGTAAACTGTTATTTCGACTCTGAAGAGGAGTTGCTAAGGGAAGCAGTTGGAGAACAGGCTTTCAATACGGTGCTATTTTGGTGGAAATTATGCTTGTCAATGTTCTTACTGTTACACGCATTAAGAAAGTTAGTTTATATAATGGGCCCATGAAATCTGAAGTTTGGGCAGTATATTTCTGAATACACCATGCTGCCTTTTAGTAAATAGGAGCATACAAATGTTTGAGGCTGGTGGGAAATCTTAATTTTGGGATGATTTAGGGAACAGCAGCACTGCAGGCTTGAAAGCTCTGCCCATCCACCTCTGCCCTGCCCAGAGGGCGTTTGTGTCCCGCACCAATTGCAGACCTTGTGCTCTTCTGCTCTCCTTACTTCTGCTACATGCAGAGATTTCCACTTAACCTCTCTGTTAAAGGTGACAGAACAGAAGGGTACAACGAAGTAACGTCCTTGCAACATCCTGCATGCATTTAGTCCCAGAGCAGACTGCAAGCACAGTGCAGCAATATTGCCTCAGCTGCTTTGCTTTTGAGGAAATAATTGGCTTTTGTGATTGCATCTGTACAGTGCAGTTGCAGTGCTGAGGGGAAGGTGTGTAGCACCTAATGATTTTCTTTGTAAAGAGAGGCCTATCATTGAGGGAAAACACATGTGGCATCCTATAATGCACACCCTGCTTTATCAGGCTGCTAAAGAAGTATTGGATGACACAATTTGGTTATTTCCTGCCCACACAGCTGGACTTGAGATAATTTCTTTTTTAAAACAAATCAGTTCTATTACAAGCAGAGAAGCAGCATTTGGTATATTTTATGTTCTCTTGCTCTTCTAATAGCTCCAGTTCTGGCAATGCACGTGCTGCTTTGACCGACATGTCTCTTATTGATTGCTGTGCCATTCTTACACTGCAGGTTTTCTTCTCATGCAGTGTTGGTCTGCGGTGCAAAGGAAGATCCTTCAGTATCCCATAGTCTGTACAGCTTTTCCTGTCTGCTCTGCACTGTGAAAGAACTGTTTGCCACGTGTGGAAGAGAGGCAGTGCTTAAATCAGATAGAAAATGTTGATGTGGCTGCAGTTTGCTGTAACTGCACACGTAATCACACTGTAATAATTCTCAAACGACGCTGTGCTGAGGAATGATGCATTACAAGAGCTGGTACTCTGGTGGCACACAACTCGAATAGAACCAGCCTGACTTCAGAGCCCAATGGAACTGACTGTGAGCAGTTCTCAATACTGTGTGCATTCTTTAGGGAAGAGAGGCTCTGGGCTTGCTGTTAGTCTCTTTGAAACTTTCAAGTGCTTTGTTGCTGTAAGCACCGAGCTTGCCAACTTCTGACGTTAATTATTTTGTTCTCTTCCAAACTGAATGCATTCAGCTCAGTCCTGCCTTTCAGAACAACAAATTCTTGGGCTTTTTTTTTTTTTTTTTTTTTTGCTTGCAGTTCAATAAACCCTTCCAGCAGGTAATGTTGCAATTTGCAAGTGTTCACAGGGCAAATGAGCTTTCTGAGGACTGAGATGAGAAATGCATCAATATGTGCAATCAATGAGACAGCAGAGGCTTATAGGGGCTCCTCAGTGGGGATGTTTCATTGTCTTATATAGTAGCAACAAACAAAAATAGAGAGAAATGCTAGATATTTCATAAGCTGAGGAAGGAGTGTCTAATTGTTGTTACCAAATAGGATCATAGAACAGAATCACGGCCTGGGTTGCAAAGGACCACGATGCTCATCCAGTTCCAACCCCCTGCTATGTGCAGGTCGCCAACCAGCTGCCCAGAGCCACATCCAGCCTGGCCTTGAAAATAAGCAAACAACAAATCCATGTAGTTGCAGTAGTGATTAAATTAATTCTGAATGTTGGGGCTCTGTTATTCAGTGTGAGGGCTGAGGCATTCCTGTGCGACTGCAGAAACACCTGGGCTTTGCTCAGAACAGCACCTTCAGCACACACACAAGCAAGCTCTTGTGTTTTAGCAGGACCAGTCCTCCTGTAGAGCTGTACAAGGTTTCTGCTCCATGCTGTAGCTGCTGTGTTGCAGCATTCACCCTCTGCCACTTCTGTCACGCGCGTCTCTGAGCTCAGGAGTTATTTCTCTAAGCAAAACCAGCTGTGCACAAATGAGAGGTTGGAAGAAAGGCGTGTGTGTGTGTGTATTCATTCTGGTTGTATTTAGAGTAAGTTACAGAGGAGCTTTATGAACTCGGGGCGGTCTTACTGCAAAAATGGTTTACAAAATATTAATGAAGAGGAGAAAAGCTGACATTGTTTCAGTGCATTGCACTGCTGTCACCACAGCAACGCTGCTACAGTTGAACTCTGGTAGCAAACTAAGCATTTTTATTCTTATAAAAGCAGAATTAAGAGACCTTTTCTCTCCCAGGGCCGTGGTTGCATGCTTTCTGCAGCTGCTGCTTGTTTTCTTCCACACCCTCTCCCTGCTGATGCTGTTCCTGTGCTGCTGTGCAGCTATATTAAGAGCAGTTAAGAAGCTTTAAAAGGACAAAGTGCATATTTTAGCTCTTTTTAAAGGCTTTTGTTTCACGTTTGGCTCTCAGATTTCTGCACTGGGGCACCTTGCACGTCCTACCTATTTACCAGAGCCAAGGTTTTGAGTCTAATGGCAAAGAGATGGAAAGAACTCAGTGTTTGGAAAAGAGGGTAAAACATTGGTGATATCACTGCCCTTCATGAGAGGGAAGCAGAGAGATAGTAGTGACTGTGAAAAGGAGAAGATAACAGTGATGTTGTATCATCCAGTCGTGGTTGACTCTAAAACTAAAATTCAGCAGTGTTCTTAATGCAGATAACTCCTTTTTTTTTTTTTAAACCTGTTACTGATTCTAGATATTAAACTATATCTGAATGTGCCTAATTTAATTCTGTCTTCTGTATGTGTGAGAAGTATTTAAGGGATCAATTCATTTATATGGCTCTGTCCTGTAACTGGAGGCACAGCTATTGCTGTCTGGCATGGTGGCAAAAAGTTCCAATTGCCAAAAGTGTGACGTGGCCTTGTCTTATTGGAAAGGCTCATCATATGTTGTGACATAACTGTAAGCTGATAAACGGTGCCGTGAAATCAGCATTTTGCCCAGAGAGGCTGTGATGCCCCGTCCATCCCTGGAGGTGCTCAAGGCCAGGTTGGATGGGGCGCTGGGCAGCCTGGGCTGCTGTGAAATGTGGAGGTTGGTGGCCCTGCCTGTGATGGGGGTTGGAGCTTTGTGATCCTTGAGGTCCCTTCCAACCCAATCCAGTCTGTGATCGTGAATACGCCATGTGTAGGGAACTTGAGAGCTCCATTAGCTTAAGAAATAGGCTCTGAAATGTTTTTATTAGACCTTTGGGAGCTGTGTGGAAAACCCTGTAGACAGCTTGGTGAAACACCAATAATTAACATGTGGGGTTTTCTAATCCAACATGTAATTGTTCTTGTCTTGTGGTATTTTAGAACTAGAGAGTCTCATTTTCCTGTTATTGCTGACAAGTGGGCTGTCGTTATGTGCAACAGGCAGTTTCCTTTTGGGGGGAAGGCTGGGGAAGGGCCATGTTTTTGTGTTGTTCTACTCAAGGAGGGCTACGTTAAGAACATGTTAAATGCTTTGCTTGGAATGAACTCTTTCAACTGTAACATATATATATATATATATATGCCAGGAAGGATCCCTTCTGCAAAAGGAATCAGTGGTCTTTTGCCTTCAGATGCTGGTGATGTCAGCGAAGGAACCCTGTCCACACCCTCAAGACTTAGCTGTGATGACAGCTTTTCTTTTTCTGTTGCAGGCTTATGAGAGGAGGTTTCCTACATGCCCACTGATTCCTATGTTTGTAGCCAGCGACACCGTGAGTGAGTATAAGAGCGAGGATGGAGCCATCCATGTGATCGAACGGCGCTGTAAGCTGGATATCGATGCGCCACGGCTGTTGAAAAAGGTGATTTGAAGTGCCTGTCCTTACAATATTCATGTGAAATTATATCATAAAGTACATTGACAGAATCTGTGGCATCTTCCTCAGATTGCAGGAGTGGATTACGTCTACTTTGTCCAGAAGAATTCTCTGAACAGGCGGGAAAGGACTTTGCATATAGAAGCCTACAATGAAACCTTCTCTAACAGAGTCATTATTAACGAGCACTGCTCTTACACAGTGAGTAACAGGCTCTTGGTGGTGCTGCAGATGGAACTAAGTCAGTGTTTAGATTTCAGAACTCAAACAGGAGTTAGGTTGTTCTTGGCTTTTGCCTTGCAAAAAGAAATAACCAACATACCAGCATGAGTGATAATTGTTGTTAGTGTTAAATGTAACACGCTTGCTTGAAGAACTGAAACAAGTTTGGCACCCTCTTGCTTGAGCATCTTCTTAGTAGCAGAACACAACATAATTTGCTGTGTTTGACAGCTCTGTTTAGGCAGATCTGTGGTCTGTAATAGCAGTGTGAGCCTTGTCAAGGCTGTTGATACCCTGACAGAACTGCTAAAGGAAACTTCAACATAGCTTCATTTGCCTTCTGCTCAGCTCAAATGTTCATCATCAGCAGTGTTTTCACCTAACTCCTTCACTAGTGCCTGGCTTTGGTCTTCAGTGCAGGTGTTTTCTGATGCAGAGGAGTGTGGTGGCTTCCTTGCTGCTGTTCTGCTCGTGTTTTTTCTTAGCAGCTTAGGAAGCACTCATAGGCTGATACAGCACGTGTTCATAGAAGTAAAACTTCAAATAGACTTTAAAGGTTAAATGCAAGCTAGCAAATGTAACCCTCTTATTTGCACTGTAGTTTTTTTAATGTGCAGCTAATATTTTTTCAGTTTTTTACAGAAATGTGGTTGAAATGTCACTAGAATTCAAAACCACTTGCCACCATTACTTTATTTTATTATTATTACTATTACTCTGTTATTAGTTCTCCATTATTTCCGTTAAAAATACTCCTCAGTCTGCAGTTTTTGCTGTGGAAGGTGCTCAAAATTTTAAAAGGCAAGATGGTAGCAAAAGCCTCCTTGATGGTTTGCTCAGCCAAATGAGAACTTTACATTTTCTGTAGCATTACCATAGGAGAACAAAGTAAAATATTTCTCTACCTTGGTACTTTGTAGGTCAAGGAAGGAGCAACCTTGCAGTTGTGTCTGTTGCAAACATGTCTAGACGGCGGTGCTGGGCAGTGCTTACCCTGTGCTTGCTGCAGTCCTTAAGCTGCCTGGCCTGGTCTGTCAGCCTAACCTGCAGGAACAGAAAGTTCACTGTGGAGTATTTTACTTTGTTCCAATGCTACACTGCAGTCTCAACTCACCTCTGCAGTGAGATATTGTTAATTATTTAAACCTGCTGCTCTCTTGTATCTTGGCTTGTGCACTAGGATTTCTCCACCCTTCCCTTTGTCGTTAGGAACACGTTCTGTTCCAGCAGTGGGGGTTACAGGAGGGCTTCTCAGCCAATTGTTCTTTAGTGTTATCTTTTCCTATCTGTATTTTGCAAATGAAGCAAAAGGCTGCAAATTGCTCTTGTGTATTTTTGACTCTGTGAACCTGATGAAAAGTCATCTGAAGCACTGTGAGGAAAAAGAATACCAAATATATAACTAGATTGTATGACCTCCTTTTAAATGCTAGGTTCATCCTGACAATGAAGACTGGACCTGTTTTGAACAGTCAGCAAGTCTGGATATAAAATCTTTTTTTGGTTTTGAAAGCACAGTGGAAAAGATTGCCATGAAGCAGTACACCAGCAATATCAAAAAGGTGAGCTTGCAGCCATGAATTTGGTGCCTGGCTTTAAGTTATGGAAAGATAGTGTAACTGCTGCTAAGTCACAGGCTGCTGTGGTCAGAAAGCTGGGCCGTTTGCTCTTTAGCCTAGGGCAGGGTGTGTGTGTAGGTCTGTATTTGGAAGTGGAATCCTTAGAGAGGTCTGGCCGCATAAAAAGTTTCCAGACCAATCCTTTTTGTGTCTAAAGGTATTTTTAGTAGCTGAAGTAAAGTCTCCTTTTTAAAGGGAAAGGAAATAATAGAGTACTACCTGAAGCAGCTGGAGGAAGAAGGAATAACCTTTGTTCCTCGTTGGACTCCTCCTGTTGCATGTAAATTGGAGAGCAGCACATCCCACACCAGACGACCAGTTTCACCTGCTATTAATGTGCCAGATTCTGCCACAAAGGAGGGCTTGAACAATAAGGACATCCTCAACACCTCAAGCAGCCCCTCAGAGCTTACAGCAGGAACACCTGATGGTATGGTGGTTTGACTTGTTTTAGTGGGATTCTTTGTACTTAGAGGCTCTTGGCAGCGCTGTGCTACTTATCCAGGGTGGCTGGAAACTTGAACATCAGCTTGAAGAGCTGTTATCGGCTTGTCTGTTTAGTGAATGAAGATCAGAAGAGTGGAGAAGCTTTTCTCTTTGTTCATTAGGTTGCAAATCAGTAGCCGGCATTTTGCCCAGAAATTCTGGGACGGGTTTAACTGCAGCAGGAATGAGGAGGAAAGTTCCCTGGTCACTGTATTCTGTTCTTTCTGCTGTCAGTAATGGGATTTGGGAAAATTTTTGCACTGGAAGGTTTAGGTCAGAGCTTCTCTAATATTTCCAGAAGAATCAAGCCCTATGATTGCTGATTGACAAGTCTGAATATACTGTGGGGAAAAAAAACCTTTCATAAATGCCTATTTTCACTTCTTTCTTAGTTGCAGAAGAGTGAGTCTTCTCAGTTTGACATGAAGATAACTCTCATTTCTTTGCTCATCTTTTCATTGACTCGGGGAAATTTCATTCAACTCCGCAGAGAGCACAAAGCCACCACTTCTGTCTCAGATATCAGCACATGAGATCAGTTGCTGTTTAGGTTAGGTCAGTTCAGGACCACTTTAATCGCATGTACGTCTCTCTTTAGACAAGCTGGATGCAGACTACATCAAACGTTATCTGGGCGACTTGACACCCATGCAGGAAAGCTGCCTCATTCGGCTTAGGCAGTGGCTCCAAGAGACACACAAGGGCAAAGTAAGTTCCTGTTTATTTCTTGTGAGAAAACCTCACAAGAGGAAATCTCTTGTGAGAGAAAACCTGAGGGTTTTCCAGTTGCTTCTGACTTGCTTATGTGTCTCGGTTTCCAGGCCTTCCTGTTAACTTAGCAATGAGGTGCAGTCTGTGTTTTGCCACTACTTCATTTAAATTGGACTAACTTATGGTCACACAGATGTAAACCACTGTAAGAGTTCATGAAATGTTTATATCCTTCAAATGATAGCAATTGCAATATCTGACAGGGCTTAGGTTTAGTTGCAAAAGAGACTCATTTCCTAGATTAACTTTGTGTGTTCTATACCATCCTCTTGCCTTGGTGCTAGGCGTTTTCAGCTCCTCTTGTTCATCCTTCTGTTCTGCTAGTTTCAAACCTCGAGTACAAAGTTGTGGTGTTTGGTTTTGTTGTTTGTGTCCTTTGTAACAGATCCCAAAGGATGAGCACATCTTAAGATTCCTCCGTGCCCGGGATTTCAACATTGATAAAGCAAGAGAGATCCTCTGCCAGTCTCTGACGTGGCGTAAGCAGCACCAGGTGGACTATATTCTAGATACCTGGAATCCTCCTCAAGTACTCCAGGATTACTATGCAGGAGGCTGGCATCATCATGACAAAGGTATGATGATCTCTGCTGTGGTTATAGACCAGCCTTTTTATGTTCTGTGTGAAAGGCTGCAATGGTTCCTCTGTTAGCTAGAGGTGGCTAGAAAGCTGGATAGGTCTTCTCCATTGCTTTGTACTGAACGTATTTAAATTCGTGTTGCCAGCCTGCTAGGTGCTGGGAGCAGATTCCTAGGTCCTAATCTTTGACTAACGCCAACATGTTTAACTCTGCTAATGTCATTACCTTCAAAAAACAATGTAATTGCACTTCTCTGCTGCTCTGAGTTGCTTAGAATGGTGTTATGCAAATGCTGAGTGTTCTATTGTGGTGATTAAGAGATGTTTGTAAATAAATGTTTTTTCTAATCAACTCATTTCTGATGTTGGGTGAGGCTGCTCATGGCATAAATGCTTATTTGGCATTACAGTCAGCTTAATGAAGAGAAGTGGGATGTTGCAGAAACACCAGATAGAGCGGGTTTATTTAAGATGGGAGGAAACTCAGGTTGAATTTGCATTTGTATGTATGTATTTGGCATGGCCAAATCTTTAAAACATGGAAGACAATACATGATATGCTCCCTTGTCCCTCAGCTGCCTTTATTGTGCACTGGTCTTGTTGCCAGTACATGCACAGTAATGAAATGTTTTGGAACTCATTGCTTGAGGCATGCTGGGCTCTGTAGATAAGGAAATGGCTCTTACTGGAGCTATCTCTGTCCTTCTGCTGTAGTCCTTTCCCCATTAGGCACCATTGTTTCTGCCAATTCTTCCTGCTACAGAGAAGATAACAGGAAGCTGTCTGCAGTCCTGGCCAGGACACAGCAGAAGCTTTACTGCTGTAAAGAGCCTGAATGGCTCTGCCCTGCTGCTCTGGGTTGGGCAGACTTGAACTTAGAAAGTGGAAATTGAGAATATGATCCTAAAGATTGTAGGAAGAAGAATTGTGAATCCATTCCCCCTTTCTGTCACTCCTTGTCCTTGCTCTCCAGATGTAACAGGCTGCTGCCAGTGAGCAGGAAGCTGCAAAACACACCTGAGTTGTTGCTGTTCTTCTAAGCAGATCTTCAGCATTGTGAACTTCATGTGCTTCTCCCTTTCTCCTCACATTCTTTGTCCTTTTCTGGCCGTTCCCACAAATGTACCAGGGCTGTCAATATTGGAAACAGACTTTAAAAACCGAGCAATTCTCTACAATTTAAAACTTTAATGGGCAGCTTTTTTTAAAAAAATCCTCTTTTCCAGTGTTGCTCCTTCCCTCCCACATGAGCAAGATGTGCCAAACTTAAGCTAGCAGAATTCTGCATAGTTCTTAGCGCTAAAACAGAGGCAACAGAGGTATGAAGTGTGCAAAGTCTGTCTCCAAGAAGCTGTCAGTGCAAAAGTTACTATCTTGGCTTTCAGTTAGCACAGTGTTTCTTTACATGAGTGGCTTTTAGAGTGTCAAGAGTGCTTCAGTCAAATGTTTATTTAAACGATTAAGCTTGAATTAAATATCCAGCACTGTCATTTGGGTGGAGCTGGGTTAGTAAGCTATTTAGTTTTGCATGCGTGTGCATCTGTGCAGAGGGGCACCTACCAGGAAGCTCAGCTGCTGCTTGGTGTGGCGTTTCAAACACCAAACAAGATCAGTGTGTGCTGGGTTAAAGCGATATTGTTTTTCAGACCATCTGATTGAATATCAGCTGACCCTGTGAACTGTCCTGGAGCAGTGTCCTTGCTAAAGCAGCAACGTGCTTTGGCTCTGCAATTTGTTTTTAATATTGCATATCCTGACGGTTTGTTTCCTCGACTCCCGAAGGACTTCATGACAATTTGCTGTTCTGTTTGCAGTTGTTGAGCGATAGAAACAGACATACAGGCTTGAGGGAGATTTTTACGGGGAAAGCTGCCTTTTATTGCTGACTTCCTTTTTTTTCTTAATAGCATATTTAGTTCTATAAGTTGATGATTATTAGCTTGTGTACTAGAATAGGTGGAGCAAAGCTGAACAAATACATCAGGTCTTTGGAGGATGGAAAGCAGTTCGGACAACCAGCTCCTATTATAAAGAACCAGCAACCTTTCTTAAGTTCAGATAATGCAGCTGTTAAACTTAGTGCCACTGCATCCTGGGACAGAGCAGCATACTGTGGCAAGAGGACTGTGAAAAGGCAGCCTCTTGCATACAGAGAATCACCTGAAGCTGATCCCTGGATCAAAGTCTGTGTTCTCCAGGCTCAGACTGCATAAGGGAGGCTGTGTGCCAGTTCCACACAATGTCGTGATACAGCTGAGAGGTGTGACTTCAGCAAACACTCAGAAAGCAAAACTGGAGGCTAACATTTTGTTTCTTTAGCTCTTAGCACTTAGTGTAGTGTCTGTCCAAAGTGGTTGCTGTAAGCAGATCATTGACTGGTAATCTTGTGGTATAACTGGGCAGGGTTAAGCTCTTATTGCCATCTATTCCAGGTACTCCTCCTTCCACTTGTACAACAAAGTTAGAACTGAACATGGCTCGTTTCCATTTGGATTTTTAGCATAAAGCTGCCTCGCTCTTGTATTTCTTACTGTAAAAATGTTATGTTGATGTGATTGTCCTTGCTGTTCAGATGGCCGCCCGCTGTACGTGCTGAGGCTGGGACAGATGGACACCAAAGGCTTAGTGAGGGCTCTTGGGGAAGAGGCCTTGCTTCGATACGTAAGTATTTTTGGAGCCAGCCAGTTGCTAACAATGTGATATTTTCATTTAGAAACTTCCTTTTCTGCCAGAACATCCATCACACTGGGTATTCTGATGTACTCCCTGTCCGTCTGTTTTCAGTTTGAATACATCTGAAAGCTCCTGGTCTTCTGCATTCTTTCCAACTGCAAACTGATGGTGGACAGGCGTAGTTCTTGGCAGCTCCTGCAGTCTCTGGTTAGCACTCTTGTAGATTCTTCTGCAGTTTGTGTGCTGCTTCGAACTGAAGTCTCTGCATTTGTGCGGAAGAGAAAATAACATGCTCAGACTTGCAGACTTTATCACTTGGATTAGAATAAGCTATTTTTAAAGGCAGAATACTTTTAATGTTACCTTTCTAAAGGCAGCACTCGTACTGTTAGTGTGGATTTTCTGTTTCTAGGCAGGAAGCTTGCAGAATTCCAGGCTTTCAATAGTAATGACCATTAGTCATAGCCATAGTAGCCTCTAGGTACAGGGGTTGGATTTCATTTTTCTTCTCCAGCAGCCTTTCCAGGCACATTGTTCACCTGTTCCTGGTTTTAAGGAAAGGCACTTTTATTTTAGCAAGATCAACCAGTGAAGTGAACACAGTAATCACTAGTTCACTCATTGGAGTTAGGTGGACAGTTGGACTGGATGACCTTAGAGCTCTTTTCCAACCTTGGTGTTCTTTGATTCTTTGGAGGGGAAAATATGATGCCAAGTTAAGTACTACATTTTTGTGTAATTTTTCAGGAAAATCAATCATGTTATAATTTTTTCACTTAAGTTTGTGCTGGTTTGAGCTTGGAGTTTTAATTAGACTTTGGTTGAACATTTTTTTCTTTATCCTACCTACTGAGCGTTCTCAGTGTCTCCTGACTGCCTTCTCATGGCAATTTTCTTGTGCAGGTTCTCTCCATAAATGAAGAAGGTCTGAGGCGATGTGAGGAGAATACAAAAGTGTTTGGCAGGCCAATAAGGTAAAAGACATCCATTATAGATCTGCTTTTCAGGAATTACCAAGTGTCACTGTGGGGGCGAGGAGGGTGGGATGACATTGTGCATTGCAATGCTACTGAGTTCCATTTATTAAATGGGCCAAGCAAAGGGCAGTCTGTGTTTCACACACAGATATGAGCACAGCTACTGTTAACTGAGACCTGCCCTCGTTACCACTTGAGTGACTTCCAAGCCTGATGGAAGCACAGCACTTGCTAAAGGGCTGCATACGAAACAGCAAATGCTTCTTTCATTCTAACATGGCACGTGGTTTCATGGGTGCGAGCTGGTACAGCACAGCTGTACGTCTTGAGTCTGTGCCCAGGGTGAGACCAGAGCTTGGAAAATAAACAAAGCATATGCTAAAGCTCAGTATTTTGTCTGAAGAACACATTTAATCCTATACAAAAGCTTCTCTTCCTGAGATCTCATAGCAGAACTAGCTTTGAGCTGCAATCACGCTTTTACATGCAGTGGAGTCCAGGGTACTGGATGTGTGCGTAAGACACGTGAAATAGGTATAAATCAATGCATCTCATCTGCCCCTGTGCAGGCTGAAATCTGTCTTCCCACCGGAACCAACAAGTAGAATATTTTTTTCTTCCATGCGAGATTTATTTTCCCTTTCTGTCTCCAAAATTCAGCTCTTGGACCTGCCTGGTAGATCTAGAAGGCTTAAACATGCGGCATTTATGGAGGCCTGGTGTCAAAGCATTGCTAAGAATCATTGAGGTGGTAGAAGCGAATTACCCTGAGACTTTGGGTCGTCTTCTTATCCTGAGAGCACCTCGAGTATTCCCAGTTCTTTGGACACTGGTATGTTTTTAATCCAAGGTCTTTCTCAACGCTCTCAGTACTCTGCTCTGCATTTGTAGTTTGTAAAAGCACTTTTGGGCTTTATAGGCAGTAAATGTTTCCTTTGGATGTGTCTCTTTCATAGGATTCTTGGGATGGATTTAGAACTCCAACCTAAAAACTTTATTATATAGCCAGTGAATTGAGCTGAACAGCTATGGTGTGAATTTTCATAACGAAGGTAGTAATGCTTTCTCGAGACAAACTTGGGAACCTGATCTATTCTATTTTTCTTCATTTGTAGGTTAGTCCATTCATTGATGACAACACTAGAAAGAAATTCCTTATTTATGCTGGAAATGACTACCAGGGTCCTGGGGGATTGCTGGATTACATCGATAAGGAAATTATTCCTGACTTTCTTGGTGGAGAGTGCATGGTATGAATTTAAACCAGTGCATATGGAGGGTTGGGTTGGGTTGGGTTTTTTCCCCTCACTCCTCTAAACAAAGAAGCCTGTTGGTTTTGGTCAGAATTCAAAAGGAAGCCTTTGAAGAGCAGAACTGAATTGCAAGCTGTGGAGCCACGGTGGCTGACGGTGGCCATTGTGTGACCACAGTTCTTGACCTTAGCATTTGTTGTGTGCAATGTAGGTGCCTGGAGCTGTGCGTGGTTCTGTTGTTTGCATCTTTGTGAGGGCATAAGATGCAGTGTAAGATCTTTTATTTCCTCTTCGTGGCAGCAAGATGAAAGGTTAGCTATAGCCAGTGTGCTACACTATGCCATTTTATGGTCTGCCATCACGCCAAGATTTCAAATATTCTGGAGATTCAGAAATATCCTTACCAGTCTGCTAGAGGAGCAAAAGCTCGACTGTCGCCATCGGTAGCCAAATCATACCACGGATTAAACGTGCCAAAATGATTCTGTGCCCATCTAGGAGCTGTTCATTTCTTTTCTCACTTAACAGTGTATCAATAGTGGTCTCAACTGTCCGAGGAAAGTTGATGGTCAGAGAAGATTCTGACATGCATGGGCCCAATTGAAAACATTTCATTGTAACTACCAGATCTCACTGGCCGTGTCGCTGCCAACTAATCAGAAAAGCCTGCATCCTCTGAACAAACTGACTGATACCATGAGGAGCACCAGGAGGTGGCCCAGCTGCTAGCAGGGTTTAGCAAACAGCTGAGTCTCACATGTGCAATATGTTGGGATCTGTGCTGACCACACCAAACAAAAACAGTGTTTTGCTGGAGTGTAGTGCAATTTCTCAGTCTCATGTCACGTGCCTTAACAGCTGCTTCCTGCCTGGGCTGTAGGTGTCAGTCAGATCCACCAACACAGCATAGAGCATAGAGCATAGAGCATAGAGCATAGAGCATAGAGCATAGAGCATAGAGCATAGAGCATAGAGCATAGAGCATAGAGCATAGAGCATAGAGCATAGAGCATAGAGCA